>NW_009260069.1:134638-180839 GCF_000687185.1 Egretta garzetta
TTTATTCTCCGTGATCCTACAATTGATCACCATCCCTTGGCTTTGTAAATGCAGGTTTTATGTTATCTAGAACTAATTCTTGTAGTCATCCAATGGCTTTCCAGTATCCAGCAAGACATATTTAGGGTTGCTTAAATTTCAGCTTGTAACTTTTTGTGGTTACTGTAATTTGTTAATTAGTTTTGCTTCTTTAAGGTAATTTAACAGGCATTTTAAAAATCTGGGCTCAGATCTTCTCCATTGGTTAGCAGAACATACATAACATTTAATGAAACAGAGCAACGATGTACTCCAGTAAGCATGTAATATTTTAACTATATGCTGTGTGATCAGGCTACCAAGTGGAACCATCACGTATATGCCCGCCTCTTTAAAGCTCCCGTATTTCAATGCTCAACCATAACATTTCATCAATTTATTTATCTTCTTAAGTCAGTCTCTCATATGAAACGGCATACAGTTTACAATTGAGCAAACAGAATGTGTAATACCCAAATAAAAATCAGCGTTAAATTTCAAACAGAAGATGACTGACAGATGACCAATTTGCCATTATAGCATCTGTACCAAGGTTATACCTAACCTTAAGGACCAAGCCTTCAAGAAGAATAAATGACATCTAAGAAAACCAAGGGTGTTTTGTTCCTTGAGGACATTCAGAGCAATACTGGCAATGGTCCTATGCTGACAGAAGAAACCAATCAGCTAAAAACAGTGGCAATGAAAAAAACCGCAAAAGCCAGCAAATACCATCTCTCAATAGCAGATCAAACTCAGCAGCTGAACAGAAGGGAGTAGAGGACAAACTGATTTGAGAATAAGAAGTCATGAGGTCCAGAGATATCTGTTACTGAACGGTGTCTCTTAAGAGACAGAATACTTATTTCCTGTTGGGGGATTGCAGAAGTCCGCTTTCTCCATACGTGTTAGACATTAGCATTCTGTTAATTGGCTGAAATAGCCTGTTGTGGCTATTTTTAGTAAAAAAAGAATAGTACCCACTTTCTTTCTTCAGGCTTCATGTAAATGCACAACCCTATACAGAAAAGGGGAGAGGGATGGGAAGGGGAGGACGGAGATTCTGCCACATGCTCTCTTTATATCCGCCATCCTGTTTTCACAGCGGAGAGCAGTATTCATCAGGGGCTATGAACGTTTTCTTTCTTCTCTCTTCTCTTTGGTGCTGATGCTGACACACAGAGAGATTCCACTAGAAATGGCAGCACTGTTAATTATCAAAGGACACCCTGGGCTGAAATTGTGCTGGTACATACTGTACCCCGCACCTTCCTGAGCTGCAGTGCTGTGCTCTACAATTAAAGCTTACGTGGCTTCTAGCCTTTAGGGTTTTTCAAAATAATTTTGAGAATGCAAAAGGTTACTTACTAGCCACTGGAATTTTTCATGGTGTGTAATCCACAGGTATGTTTACACGCTGAGAAACACCTTACTGCTTGAGAGCAGAGAAATTTTCTCCTTTGCAGGACCGGTACAGGGTCTGCTTTCGCGATGAGTCAGAATACCAAGACGGGCATTCCAGGTGGCATTTTAGTTCCCTCTCAACCACAGAGAAATACAGAACTTGAAAGAATCCAGAAGGAGATGGGAAAGCCAGGCAAAAACAAATGTAGATGAGGATAATTATTAAAAATAAAATAGGTAAACTTTACATTTTTCAGTTGAATGACAGTCCACATGTACACTCACACTGTGAATGGCACCAAGCCATTAAGCCTCCATCATAAATTACCTAGCAGAGGACCTCCAAGGCCTCTGGGCAAACAGCAGTGCCATCGGTCACATAATTCCTGATGAAGATGGTCACTCGAACAATTTTTTGGGCTTCAGTAGGAAAGTTCCAATCAAGTGAAAAGATCCTGCTTTCACAGAATCATAGAATCATTTAGGTTGGAAAAGACCTTTAAGATCATCAAGTCCAACTGTTAACCTAACCCTGCCATCCCACCACTGAACCTTGTCCCTAAGCACCTCATCTATCTCTTTTAAGTACCTCCAGGGATGGGGACTCCACCACTTCCCTGGTTGCACCATCCACTGCAGATCTTGACACCAACCTCTATTCTGTTAGAGAGCAGCATCCATACAGAAACCTTTGACACTTTCAGCAAACAGGCGTGGAGGCTCTGCCCATGCTAATAAACCAAAAGAGCCAAGACATATGCTCAGGTGCTGAACCTGTGAATACAAAAACACAGTACTTGCTTGTGCTGCCCTGACATCAAGTGTGTGAAGAAGGAAACTTGCAGGTCTGAGGTTTAGGAAGAAAAACTGGGAGATTAAGATAAAATGCAGCCACAAATGGAGAAATGTAGTTGTTTCCCTCTACACATACCCAGCCTTCAAAAAAATGTGTATGGAAAACAGAGATCTGCACTTACCCCATTCTTCTTGCACCTTCACGGAAAGGTGGAACCGCGAGTGGGCAGCTCAGAGGTTACAAGGCAGTCCCGTGTGGCTCTTCATGGCTAGGTTTAAATCTAACCTGCCACTGGACAAAGCAAAGCTACATTTAAATCCAACCAGCCACTGGACAAACACCTTAACAAGCCTAATAAAGCCTTTGACGAAGCTAGAATAGGGCAGAAAATGGAGGCTTGCTCTTTCAGTGAGCATGAGCAGAAATGGGTGACAGATGGGCTTTTACAGAGCTAAGGGAAAGGCAACTGGAACTGGTAACAAACAAACACACTAAATGTCAAACACCCCTCTCTAGTATTTATAGGGACTGGTCTAACTGAAGTAAAGGGTAATACTCTCACACAGTACTCACAAGACACTCACAAAGCTCTCAGAAGTCTTCAGCACCCACGCAGAGACAGTGGAGTATTTTGGCAAAGTGGCAAGAGTCAGAGAGACTAATCTGTGGGCAACAGTTACAAGAAACAGCAGAGATCTTACAGGTCTTCACCACAAAATGAAGAAAATCCAGGCATTATAACAGTCTCAAATATTCTGAAGAACTGCAATGACCAGGGGCCAGCAAAGACTTCTCATGGCCAGAATTCCTAGGAATGCAGCGACTAGATGAAATCCTCCCAACAGCCCACCTGAGCATGGTGCCAAGTGTGCGCTGAGAGCCAGCCTGCACCCTGTCCTCATCTTCAGCAGAAGCACAAGCTCCTCCTGCCAGTGTGGGACGTAAAATGGATTTATGCTAGGCTGACCCCCCTTGGAAAGATGCAGATGAGGCAATCAGAACAGATCAGCTGCACACGCTCAAAGGAACGTGCCTCTGTTTGATGGATCCGACAGACGGCTGGAAGATCAGGGAGAACAGATGATCCTTTTCTCTATGGACCAACTGTACAGGGCCTTCATGCAATAGAGAAGATGCTGCACATTTCTGCTCAGGCACACCATCCTTTGACGATCTCCAGAGCCTGGAAATCTGACATAGATGTATTTCAGAGGCACTCTGAGTTCCAAAACAAGTAACATGAGGCTCATACCCCTGTACAGACGTCAACCCTTTGATGATGAGATTTATCCTGGGGGATCCCCAGGCCAAACAGGATGTGCCAGCCATTGCTATCTGGCTGGGGAAGGGACCGGATGAGTATTGTCCCTGTGGCCTGATACTGCCACTATAGCAAAAGCTTCCCGCATTTTGAGAAACAGTAGCCGGCGGGCTGAAAGGATACAAAGCAGGAGAGCACACAGAGGGGAGACTTAGTGTTAGATGACGTGTGGCACGAGGCATCACAGAGGTTAGCCGGGAAGTGTATTGTCAGAAAAGGAAAGCACAGACTAGGATCTGCTCCCAGACAAAAGACCTCTTACAAATGGAGAGTTAATAGTTTCTCCAGTGATCCCAAGGATTGCAGTAATATAATTTTGATTCAAGTGTTCACCTTGGAACCCAGATGCTTGGAAAGAGACTGAGTCATTTGCAGAGATTCAGGTTTTGTACCTTTGTGGCACCCTTGATCAAGCAAACAATTGTAAAAGTAAATGAAAAAAGGCACACAGGGACACAAGAAGTTAACAGCAATGACTGCCGCCACCATGATGAAAAGTTCAAGGGTTAGAGACAGGACATATGGAAGACCCTGAAATGAACACAGTTATCATCTGAGAAGAAAATATATGACTGAAAATGGGTCAGACTTGTAAGAAAATATGCATCTATGATACTAAAAAGTTACAGACTACCTACTGACCAGTCAGACAAATGCTACCTAATTCCATAACAAATTTCAGACATGGGAATATGGTGCCAAAATACCCTTTCTCTTGGCAAGAAATAACCTCTGCAAAATCCACTCTACTCAGGTGTGCTGCAACTGCTGTCAGATACCCATGAAGTAAAGCAAAATCCACCCACAGGTAAGGCACACTTTCATGAGAAGGGTGTCTGAAAAAGGAGACAGAAGTGGGGATACACACTGAGCTGGATCACGCAGCCATTGCTCATTATGCCTGGTCCCCAAGCATCTGATGTTTTGTTATACCAAGACGGTAGAAAATCTGTCCACCTGGCAACAAAAAAAGAGTGGAAATACACATTAAGGCAGCAGACAGGAAAGAAAGCATAAGATCCTGGGACAGCATCAGTCCTGCCGCCTGCCTCCATGCCATGATGCAGCAGAGTTAGTATCTAGAGAGGTCTACGATCTCAACCATAGTTTAGGCTGTTCAAACTGCCATCTGGAACAGACTACCTGAAGAGGGCATGGGGATCATTTGGAGCCTTGTTCCTGACAAAAATACAGACTTCTCTCTTAGGATCCAAGGAAGCATGACCTAGGAATTAGGTGTCCCTCATAGCTTTGCAGGAGCATGGAACTTCACTTGTCCAAGAACTGAAGAAAGGAAACATCTAATAGGAGGTCCCTGGCAGATGTCTGGAGCCAAGATGAACTTCTCATCAGAAGAATGGACACTACAAATTAACCGGAAGATTCTATCATAGTTACAGAGACTAGCAAGAATATTCTGTCAACAGCCTGTGCCTCAGAAGACATTAGAGTGCAGTCTGCCAACGCGTAAAGGGAGGCAAGCTGAAACAGGCAAAATCTTCTCCAACAGTCCGATTTACAAGATGAAACTGCAATGATGCAAATGCACAGACTTACTTCCTCACTGCCGTAAAGGTCTAATGACTCTGGTCACTGAATTGCAAAGATTCATCCTTCCTGAATACAGCAACTGCTTCCAGGGATGAGGAGTTAAGAGGGATGCAGAGAAAGTCCACACTCCCTGGAGCCTGCTGTTTCCTGCCAAGTCCTCCTGGTGGCAGAAGGAGAGTAGGCTGGAGCAGAATGTCTTGCTCTAAAATTACCTCAACGGGGGCACTCTCATGCAAAATGTTCATGCATCAGGCTTTATCATGCTTCTACCTCTTTATTAAGGGGAACCCTAGTATAGTCTGTGACCACTTAAGTAGGTTCTTGAAGGAGAGCTATTCACCATGGTCCCCCATACCCTTTCGGTGCAGAAGTAAAACAGGTAATCCAGATACGATCAACCATCAGACAACATTGTCAAGGTGTGAGTATCTTACACACGCTCATGGGTGGAAAACATTTGATCCTGAGAAGGTAAACCTTTTCTTACTACAGGGCAAGAAGAATGACAACTAACTGCTGTATCGTTAGCAGGCTTTTTGCCTCAATAATGCAAACTGCTTCTGAAGAGATTTCTGTATCGACCAGATCAATACAAATTGAAACAGTGATAACTCAAGCAAAAGCCTTTATAAAGGAGGAATGTAAAAACTTGAAACAGATTTCCCAAATAATATTTGATAATATGTAAACATGCTTACCACACAGTTGCAGGTAAAGGACATTATGAATTGCCACAACAGGGAACATATCTAGTCACTTCACAACAGCAAGATCTTCTATTCAAAATTTTCATTTCAGACATTAACTGAACATCAAATCACACAAGCATATGGCTTTAACTTCACAGTTTATTGCATTACTTTATTTGCCCCTGCATTTCCTTTTTTCACATAAACATTTCTCTCACATTGCTTTCATTCTTAAAATTCAGATATGTAACTGGTGTTTGATGATGAGACCTAAGAAGAACCTCTCACATGAAACCATAAAATCCTTCTTCTTCAAAATGAAACCAGTAGAAAAATTTGAAGCAAATTACTGAACTAAAAGCCAGTGATGAAGAAAATTGCAAAATTTCCTCTCAGAAAAACCACCAAAGTTTTAGGACACTACGTTATTAAAAAAAATTCAAAATCCAAACCTGCAGAGCAGCATACTCTTAGCAATGTTAATCTGCATTCAATTTAAAAAAGAGTAATGCTGGCTCATTATTGTTGATGTTATCATGTTGGGAAATAGTGCTAGTTAAAGATAATAGTCTCTCAACCCAACCACAGTAGTAAAGATATAGCTAAATTAGACCACATAAATAATTCATTATAAGAGGTCGGATTTTGCATTATTTCTGTATTACTTTTAAATTGCAGGTTACTCTTACAGATAGCAGAGGTTGTTATTTGAAGATCCTCATGATTTTTGGAAATATCTTGGGCAGAACATCATTGTCATGGTATTAAGAATTAAGGAATCTGCAGTTCAGGGTCCCCTTCTCCATGCCCTCAAAACGGATCACACGTAATAATAAGAGGAAAACACATCTTCTTAATTTTTAATATGCAAGACTATTAGCCCATCTTGTAAAACCTTCTCTTAAATATAAACATGCTTCTCTATTACTAAAGTTTGAAAAACCAAGATTTTTCCAAATGAAAATAAGTGGAATTACTTACAGAATTAACATTTTTTTGGTTAATAACTCAATGTGTTTTAAAAGTCAGCACAGAAGTTCCATGTTTGTTAGGAAGAACATTTTCAATACTATAAAGTTTTTTGTATTTCATAACCAAATGTATATGTGGCATATTGAAATTTTCAACATTTTTAAGTACTTTAAAATAATTATCCTCATCAGCACGTAACTTCATAATTTTGGTAGAGCTACTTCAACAAAGTTTTATCCAAATTACATGGCAAAAAAATATCATTTTGTTTCACACACAGGCACCAAAAGGAGTCTTGCTGGAGGGTCAAAATTATTATTTTGCATTCCTAAATACAAGATGGTATTCCTACAGCTCCCGAGTATGATTTTTTTTCCCCAAAATAATAAACCTAACCTTTAAAACATCGTTCAAAATTGCAGCCTGTCCAAAAAAATGGTTCTGCCTTCAGCCTAGAGGCCTCATCTTTGTTTCCGTTCTCCTTCGGGCCGAAGAGGTGCAGAAGTCACTGGGGAACGGCTACACACCGCTTACCCCCAGGAAAGCGCAACTCCCCTTCCCTGGCTCCTCTCCAGACGCCCCGAGCTCTGCCTCTGCCTGCGCACTCACGCGCACCCGCTGGAGGGGTCGCCACCGCCATCGAAGTACGAACCCTTTTTTTACACCATTTGAAGTCTAGCAATACACAAAGATAGATGATATTTGCTAATACTGGAGATAAAGCGTTTACGTGCTGGAAGTCATAAAAAGCTTTGGAAGCAAGCAGTCCACATGTTGTTTTGTAGGAATGTTACGTACCACAAACCAGGACCTAGCAACACGGAAGAGATTTGTAAAGGGAGTTTACCTTATGCACTCTTTGAACTATGGATGAAGTAACCTAGTATTATCTTAAAATTCAGTGCCATAGATATATAGAAACATAAAATAATCAGATTGTGTCTCAAACTGTTAAAAATAAAAAGTTTTATGGATAGAATATGCACATGCAGTATTGAGTCATCTCTAAGTAATGTTGGTCAAGTGCAATTTAGTAGAACACATAATTTCAATGAACTGCCATCATCATTGTTTCAAATTAGTGTAAGTACAATATTAATTAAGCATTCTTAGAAAGCAAGACGAATTGGGTGTGAAGGAGGATATGAAATATCTGTGATTAAAAAAACTCCCTCCAAATCATCTGCAATGCTGTTACTAGTAACTCATTTTTTTTCTTAATTTGACATGCTAAAGGTTACTTCCTATCATATGTGCAAGGCACTACAGAATTTTGAGACATAGGACATCATAGGATGACAACACCATGGCATTAGACAACTAAGCACATGTCTTTTGCCACCCACCACTTCTGTCAGCTATCCTGAGCAGTCCAGTAAATCTTCCAGTGGAAAACGCTAACATGCCATCATTTATGTTCAAATTATATGCTTTTTAACCAGGACCTGGTAAACAAACTCTGAAGCACTCCATTAAAGCTGTCCAGAAGTGGTGCAACTGCTTCACTTGAATTAGACAAAGTGTCCGAGGCACTCATTAATCAAAAAGAAGCAATACAATGAGCTCTTAGATCTATATTTAGTATTCATGTCATTTTGTGCATCTCTCTACCATACAATTTTTAACAGGCCAGAAGTTTTGCAATAGTAATGCTAGACGGCTTTGTCAAATGGATATCTGCAAACTGTGACCTGTAAGTGGGACAACAGTTTGGAAATGCCATTTTAGCAACCGGCAGAGGAGACACGAGATGGGTATTTCTGCTTGTCATGGTTTAACCTGGCAGGCAGCTAAAGACCACCCAGAGAGAATCAGAAAAAAGGTGAAACTCATGGGATGAGATAGAGACAACTTAAAAGGACAGAAAAGGAAGGGAAAATAATAATAATTAAAAAAGAATATACAAAACAAGTGATGCACAATGCAATTGCTCACTCCCCGCTGACGGATGCCCAGCCAGTTCCTGAGCAGCGGCCACGCCTCCCCCGGCCAACTGCCCCCACTGTTTCGTTCAGCATGATGCTATATGGTCTGGAATAGCCCTGTGGCTAGTCGCGGTCAGCTGTCCTGGCTGTGCCCCCTCCCAGCTTCTTGTGCCCCTGGCAGAGCAGGGGAAGCTGAAAAGTCCTTGACCGGTGCAAGCACGGCTCAGCAACAACTAAACCGTCAGTGAGTTATCAACACTCTTCTCATCCTAAATCCAAACCACAGCGCTCTGACAGCTATTAGGAAGAAAATTAATTCTATCCCAGCCAAAACCAGGACACTGCTGAAAGGGCTCAGCACTGTAACAGGTAACCCTGCAGGCTTCCCACTGTAGAGGGACTTTACTTGACTCTGCTGATGAAGAAACCAGAGTAAACATCAGCATTAATATGGGTCTCGGTTCTCTAAAGAGTTTACTTCTAAATCCTGTAATGGCATGTCTAGCTAATACAGTTTTCCCTTCCAGAGGTTCCTACAGAGCTCTTCAAGACTACCTACTAGGAGTACAGGCCTAAAAAGAAAAGAAAGAAGGGAAACAGACAAAAGAAGAGCTTTCATTTCTCCTTTTGTTCCACAGACCTCCAGTTTTCAAAATTAGTAAGCAGTAACTACCGGAAAATAGAGAAAGGAGAATTACTGCTATAAAAAGCTTCACTGATACTTTTTTTGCAAAATAAAAATTAAAATCATTTTCTAAAAGAAAGAATTAGTTTTACTCAAGTTTATGTCAAATACAGGCAGGAACTGAGATGGAGCTAAAGTAACGGGGAAAGGTGGAGAGGTTTTTGTTATATTCTTTTATAGATCCAACTAACTATGGAAAGAAAAGCCACAGCATTCAACAAGCAAGCTTCTCTTTATACTTGTTCCATTTCAGAGAAGACTGCTTCCCCTTCTGTCTATATTTTCTCCTCTTCTGGGTTGTCTGTGCTTTTAAATGTGCCACATAACATGTCTGTCCATCTAGCCTAATTTTGGTTCTCTTTAATTTCTTTCTACCACAGCCCCATAATCCTTAGTAGATCCTTCCCATGAGAACCACAGCCAGAGATCAGTAATCTTGGGACTGCCCAACAGTTTGAGTCCTTCTCTCCTTCTACTGCACAGCACAGGGCTTTCTACTTCCTTGGGATCTGAGCCCAGCCAGAACTGGTTTCAGAAACAGCTCTGAGAGAAAATACACTCCACGTACCACTTAGTCTCCTTCTTCTCACTCCCATCTCTTCTACTGGACACCCCATCTCAGATTTCTTGTACAAGCCCACAGTTATTCCTCTCACTGCTGCTCAGGGCACACACCAGAATCCTTTTTTATATATCATGAGGGAGACGTCAAGCAGAGGACAGGATTTAAATTGAGGAGGGGGAGAGTTGAAGATTTCTAGCCAGAGAAGATGACAGATAAACAAGACAGTGATGTAATGATACTGCTGCTCCTCAAGTCTGCATCAACATTCATGAGCTATGATAGGTACAACATGGCAAAGATTTGGAAATTAGTAGAAATATAAGGACATTACACTACCATGTACCTTACCTCCAGGACCATTAGTTTATTTGAGAATCAAATAACTCAATAAGACTCAAGGAAGAGAGAACCTTCGCGGTTTCAATCATATGATGATCAGCAGTGCTGGGAAGGCAAGCCACCAGCCCAAAATCCTAGCTCATAATGAAGCCTTCATGAAACTTTCAGACCGTATCACTTCCTTGGCATGGAAGGCTGATGGAGGGAAAACTAAAGCAGTTGCCAGATTTAATTACTGACAGATTTTGTTGTAGCAATGCTGGTGGACTTCTGCACCTAAAATTCCTTTCCTCCATTGACCCGAGACCATCAGAGGCCTGATAGAAAAAAACTTTTTTTTTTTTTTCCACCAACTATTACAACAGGCCAAGCAGCTGTTGAGGCATAAATGAAAAAAATTATTCGCCAAACCAAAGTTACAGCTTTATAAAGTCCAACAATTACTACACTCAATTCCATGTGTGCTCAGACACCTTCAAAATTAGAGGGATCAAAAGAAAATACACATGGAATAGATGCCTCCTTTGCACCTAGTCTCCCATTTGGGATAACAAATACTGGTACAACAGAGGAAATTATTTGAACATGGAAGATAAATTGGTTAGGAAATTCAGGGTGCTGGCAGCAGCAAAGAAACAAACTAAGAAGGAATGGAAAAAATGAACAGTATCGTTGACAGTACCTACATTTATCAAATTATCTGGAAAAGACAACATCCATTACAGCAAGGACAACAAATATTTGTATGTATGCTATATGTAGCAACAAATAATGTTTCACAGGATGGGGAACACCTTCCTGGGAAGCAGTAACTGTGAAAGAATTATGGTAGTTAATGAGCAAGAATATGAACTAACATGATGAAAGGACTAACTTAATCTCTGAATATATAACCAAGGAAATCTACCTGAGAAGTGATGCTACCTAAGCATTTGACACTGGGGTCACTCCTACCAAAAGAGCATCACCAGTCTGATAGCCACAAGTCAAACGGGACACTGCTCAAATGGCAAGGATTCTCAGAACACACTTATTATCATTAAATGACTGAAAAGCAGATCTGGCAGTGAAAAAGTAGATTTGTTTCCAAAAAGAAGATTATAGGACACTTTAACCACAGCCTGTAAGTACCCAAACATGGGGTAGAAGCTTAACAATGCTGTTTTATTCCTCCCTATCCTTCCCTAAGGAACATCCTGGAAAGCTGAAGCAAGACAAATTCAGATGAGAATTTAGGGACAAGGACCAAACACTGAATTGCTAACCGCTACAGCAGGCTACTGAGGGCTACAAAGGATTTTCCGTCACTGGAATTTTCCCTTCCTTTACCCTCCCTCTATTGAGATCAGCTGTTTTTCTAAAATGAATGATTTACTCCAATCTTTATTGGCCTTAAAGCAGAAACGGAGGAAGTCCTCGCCACAAAGGAAGTCATACCCAAAGATTACAGTAGTTCTTTACAGGCTTAAAAGCTGTTAAAGTAGGACAACAATAGCTCAAACTTCTTTTAATCCTTTATGCCCTCATGACACGCTCATCGGCGAGGAGCACCTGCCAGGGACTAAGGCCCTGCTCTACTCCGCACCGTATAAACACAACATATAGGTAATCCCTGCGTGGGAAAGCTGAAAAGCCAAACATACGACACAAGACAAAACAGGTGGATTCAGAGGGAGAGCGGGAGGAAACAAGGAAACAATACGGATCAGTGGGAAAGGCAGGAGCCCTCCGATCCACGGCCCATCCATTGTCACGTTTTCTGTAGGCAACACAGCAAGGGAGAGTTTTAATGAGGGATTTGAAGTCGGACAAGTTTAGACCAAAAATAATTTTTAGTAGTGCAGATAATTACCAGTGGAGCAAGTTACCAAGGGCTGTCATGGGCTCTCCATCACCAGGAGAGCATTTTAAAACAGTGTTGATTTTTTTGCCCAAAAAAGATACGCTCCACTTCAAATAGAAATTAATTCAAGAAATTCTATGGCTACTGTTATGCTGAAGATCACAATGTTTCCCTCTAGCTTTACAGACTGCACTTTCCAAGTAACTCTTGCCCCTTTAAAAAGATGTATCATAATCTCATGTCAAACAAAATAATATTAAGATCAGTTTATGGAGTCACACAAAACCAATAAAATTATTTATAAGACATATCAGCTACAAGACCATCCTAGCACTCTTTTGCACTTTTTTTTTCCCCTGCCATGAAATAAGTAAACATACAGAGAAATGGACTTCACTAAGCCCACATGCCTAGCATACTATTAGGTCATTTACACAATTGAATGGATTTTCAAGTTCCCCAACAAGGATCATAAAAATACTACAAGAAAAAAAATGACAGTATCACACTCATGCCACACAACTTACTTTGCTTCAGAGAAATAAAATGAAACACAGAGAAAGATAACTAAAGTCTAGAATGTTAAAGAAAGAAGAAATCTGCAAAACATCCATTCAGTAAAGATGGAGACCATCTGCTAGAAGGTTAAAATAACATATATATCTAACAGGAAGGAGCATAAAGAAAAGAGTTATATTGTCTATGTTAAAACATTACCCAAGTTCTCAAGCTAGCAAGTCAAGGAGCTTTGGGCAGTACTCGGTCAGACACAGAATCACAGAATAGCTGAGGTTAGCAGGGACCTCAGGAGGTCTCTAGTCCAATCCTGCTCATAGCAGGCTCACCTAAAGCATGTCACACAGGACATCATCCAGGCAGGCTTTGAATATCTCCAGAGAAGGGGACTCCCCACCCCTCCCATAGCTCTCAGCTATGAGATCAGACCAGGTTACTCAGGACTATCAAGGGGACACAAAATCACAGAATCACAGAATGGCAGGGGTTGGAAGAGACCTCGGGAGATCATCCAGTCCAACCCTCCTGCTAAAGCAGGCTCACCTAGAGCATGTTACACAGGACATCGTCCAGACAGGCTTTGAATATCTCCAGACTCCCCACCCCTCCCTGGGCAGCCTGTTCCAGTGCTCTATCACCCTCAAAGTAAAGAAATTCTTCCTCATATTCAACTGAAACCTCTTATGCTTCAGTTTGTACCCATTGCCCCTTGTCCTGTCACTGGGCACCACTGAGAAGAGTCTGGCTCCATCCTTATGACATCCATCCTTAAGGTATTTGTATGTGTTGATGAGATCCCCTCTCAGTCTTCTCTTCTTCAGGCTAAACAAGCCCAACTCTCTCAGCCTTTCCTCATAGCGGAGATGCTCCAGTCCCGTAATCATCTTTGTTGCTCTCCTCTGGACTCTTTCTAGGAGTTCCTCATCCTTCTTGAACTGGGGAGGCCAGAACTGGACACAGTACTCCAGGTGGGATCTCACCAGGGCAGAGTAGAGGGGGAGAATAACCTCCCTCGACCTGCTGGCCACACTCCTCTTAATGCACCCCAGAATACCATTGGCCTTGGCAACAAGGGCACACTCCTGGCTCATGGTCAGCTTGTCATCCACCAGGACTCCCAGGTCCCTCTCAGCAGAGCTGCTTTCCAGCAGGTCAGCCCCCAGCCTGTACTGGTGCATGGGGTTCGACCTCCCCAGGTGCAGCACTCGACACTTGCCCTTGAACTTCATCAGGTTCCTCTCTGCCCAACTCTCCAGCCTGTCCAGGTCCCGCTAAATGGCAGCGCAGCCTTCTGGCATATCAGCCACTCCTCCCAGTTTTGTGTCATCAGCGAACTTGCTTAGGGTACACTCTGTCCCCTCGTCCAGGTCATTGATGAACGAATTGAACAAGACCGGGCCGAGTACTGAGCTCTGGGGAACTCTGCTCGCTACTGGCCTCCAACTGGACTCTGCACCGCTGATCAGAACCCTCTGAGCCCTGCCATTCAGCCAGTTCCCAATCCACCTCACTGTCCACTCATCCAACCCATAATTCCCGAGTTTCCCAACGAGGATGTTATGGCAGACAGTGTCAAAAGCCTTGCTGAAGTCAAGGTAGACAACATCCACTGCTCTCCCCTCATCTACCTAGCCGGTCATGCCATCGTAGAAGGCTATCACAGATTTGTTAGGCATGATTTCCCCTTGGTGAATCCATGTTGGGTAGTCCTGATCATCTTTTCCTCCACTTGCTTGGAGAGGACACCCAGAATGAGTTGTTCCATCACCTATTTAGGAAATAAGGACTTAACATCCCTGATAGAACGATCACAGTAACCACATTAAGCATGCAAGCAAATGGGTTTGTAACATAAATGAATTCGTGTTTATCATCTACTCATTAATATGTTTTAAACACTTGTGTTTGTGAGCCTCCTAAAATTACCATGCGGCAAAGTATTCAAAGCATCACTACTATATATACAACTGCACACAGGTTCCTTTTAAGAGCAATCTCACATTGCTGGATAAATTCCAAAATTACTTAAAACAGTATGGCTTTGGGCATTACAGTGCCTATCCTTCCAATAGCAAGATTTTGAACGAATCAGCCATGGTTGGCATCTTTGAATAAAAAAAAGATTAAGTAAAAAAGTCTGTAAAATAATGTTTTGTACCATAGATGTTTTCTGAAGTGGTTTAACTAACTTTAAAAGCATTCGTTCTGATAAACAACACACTAAGGCATGAATAATGGGCAAGGTAAAAACATAAGAACTTGAAGTCTTGGTCAAATAGCTAAAGAGACAATGGAAAGTGCCCTATCACTGCATATGCATGAAAATCCCCATGTTACTGGGAATATAGATCTCCTAATGAGGTACCATAATGGAAGGATAACAAATCAACATTCTAAGTGTCTTCTATAGGCCAAAACAGGTATCGTGTTGGACTTCTTAGAAGTTTCTTTTGCATTTTCACTGACATAGACCTAAAATACAATAGCACAATTAGAGTTGCTAAAGTTGACCAACCTTTGTAATGCTCTTCCAGAAACATTTTTGAGGACGTTTAGTCAATATATATAATTGCCTTGCGAGTAGAAATACACTCTAGCAAGAGCTTTTACCTTCATAACATTTGTAGAGAGTGCACTCAGATCATTCCTCATGGTTGGCACATGAGTATGCACAGTCAAGCATGTTTAGTTCATTCCAGGTTTTAAGAACCTTAAGATATGCATCTTGAAGGACTGAGGAAACAGAGGAACATGCCAAACTAACATATACATGCACTATGTATATGGAAAACCTGTCAAAGTCAGCTTTTCGTCTTTTGAGTAATAAACCACAAGAAATAAATGTCTATTTGGGTAATAAACCACAACCACATCATTCACACAATTGGTGATGCTTAGCGGTAATGTACAATCATTTATTTTGAGGTAGGTGTGGTGAGTCCTTCACCTAAGCAAGGCTCCATCATTGCTACACAAAGAAGCACAATAGACTCTGGATGACTTTCCAACGATGTGAAGTTTAATGAAGTTTGGACAGGATTCCAGGTAATCCCTGATCAAACGGCATTAATACAGACATTTGACAGTGAACCACTGATGTACCTTGAGCCAGAACTCAAATGAGAATTCACTTTGTGGCTACCACATGGTGCCGGCTTAATTTGCAATTTTAAGACTCTGCATGGAGGTAGCTGCACTTTTGTATCTGCCAGCTACTGGGACAAATAATCTTGGGAACCATCTAAAGAGAGTGACTGCATCCATACAAAAGCCAGATACCTTCTGACGTTGAGTCAATGAAGGAGCCTCTATCCCAGAAGTATGGGACTGTGGAAGAGGAAAAGGAAAGAATTAACATCATTTCCAGATTAAAGGAAGTATTAGAAACCAAGTTTTTAAAATCCTGAAAGAATACTGTAATGAGAATATATACGTATCTGCTAATCTCTTAGAAAAGCACTCTTGTGACAAAGAATAGTAACTTCTGAAAGTACCTATCTGAACATAAGAAAACACTTTTTTTACTGTGGGGTGGCTGAACAGGGGAATAAGCTGCCCAGACAGGTTGTAGACTCTCCATCTCTGGCAATATTCAAAACCCAACTGGACAAGGTCCAGCACAACCTGCTCTAACTTGCTTGAGCAGGGCAGTTGGACTAGGCAATCTTCAGAGTCCCCTTCCAACCTCAACTATTCCACAATTCTGTGAACTTCATGGAAGAGTACAAAAGTGAACAGTGACTAAAAGCTTTAAGAAAGGCATCTTAAGTACCACATTTGCATCCATTTGTGGATTTGACTCCTTAACATCTTAACCAGATCTTCAAGTAACCTACAGAATTGAAATGTGGGTTGACATTACTGGTATATAGACCAGGATGAAACTTGGAGAAATCTTCAGTGATTCAATGAAGGTATTCAAGACTGCATGGGAGAGAAGTCTGGATCAGGTGGCCAGATGAGAACAGCAGACTGGGTATATGGCCCACTTCACAAGTCTCTCCTGGAGAGGTTTCTGCTAATGGTGTTCCCTCTTGTGAGGAGGGTCATCCAGCTTTCAAAAGGTAAAGTAATGAGACTCACGCTAACTTCTGGCATACTCCCAAAATTCTGCAGCAACCTCCAATTATTCCTTGGAAGGTGATTCATGTTGGTATCAAAATTGTCTATGCCACCCCAAGTGACTCTGATAATTATAGCCCTTTTTGTTTTACCTCAAAGAGAACATTTACAGGGACAGGGAAGAGGTATGTATAATTCTACCTGGCCAAAGAATAATAGCAAATGCAACAGAGACAAATGCCATCCAGAAACAGCATGAAAGGTCCAAACCTTTTGATAATGTCTGAATTAAATCTCTGAAAATCACTGAAAAGCTTCTCCAAGCTCAGATGTCAAACAGAAGTCTCCCATTCACGGTGCCTCAGGGTGAAGTGGTTCAGTACATCTGGCAATCAGGACACCCCACAGGTGGTACCAACACCTTGTTCCAACACCTTGTACACCACTGTACCATTTGCAGAACTTAACTACTTCCCAGAAAAGAGAATCAGAACTCACACTACCTTGCCAGGTGTTACATAGTACATCTGACAGAGCTTCTCACTTGCACGTGAATGTGATGACCATGAGGAATGGGAATAGAACTTCTCAGAAGGAATGCTGACTTGGGCTCCAAGTCACTGATGCAGAGATCTTCAGACCATGATCCCTGAAATGCTGTCCATCCAAGTGAAGAAGAAGAAAATACTTCTACTTAGAAAGAAAGAGATCTAGATGGGACATGAAAGGGCACTTTACAAGAGGCACTGCATCTGAGTAGTAATATTTGATCCACAGGACTACTTAATTATGTAGTAATACCTAATGCCCCTAGACTAATGAAGTATCTTCCTAGGTAGCATCCCAGTCTCGTACGCATGCCCAGTTTCTTTTGGTGGCACAGTCCAGTATGATGCATTATACTGCTGCCATATATTCCCAGGAGAGCCCATCAGGACTTTGCAGGGGAGAAACACAGTCCAGCAACTGAGTACTGCATGACCAGAAGTGCATCCATAACAACTGTCAGGTTGTAAGAATATTCAGTACACTGCACATGAATTCAGTTTCTGAAGCAGATTCAAGAAGATTTTGAAGTCCATTTTCCCAGAGTCTTGTAAGCAGGGAACATGAAGGAACTTTCTTTTAAAATTAGCAAAGCAAAGCCCTAGGTAAAAAACAATCTCCGAAAAACCTTTGGGGATGAGGTTTTAGAGCCTCTGAGCTCTAGAAGGTCAGGAGAGAATGTCTGGGAAAGTGATCTGTCATTTTTTCCTGAGACTTTACTGAAAGGATACAAACAAGTATGTTTTAAAGAAGGAAGCACAACCATGCCATCTGGCACAGAAGGTGTCTGCTGGGTGGTAGACTGACAGGCTTTGGGATTATATATGTGTGTATATATATATTCCAGAAACAGAAAGGACAAGAAAACAAAATTCATCAAGTGCATATCTGGATATCATCCTCTCTTAAGCCTCCTGGATCTCCTCAGATCAAGAAGAGATACCTTCCAAGCGCGAGACAGCAGTGGTGGGGTAGCCTCAGATGAGGAGCTGATATCCTTTTGCCATAGGACTTCTTTGGCTACTAAGAATAGGAAAACATACTCAAAAGCGTTTCTACCCCTGACGTGGTATTCCCACTGCAATTATTTTAAATAACTTTTGTTGCGTTCAATTTTGAGTACCTCGAAGTACTGACAAACTTTAAAAAAAAATATTGTCAGGAAGTTAAGTTATAAAATAAGGGATTAGAAATAAAGGCTTGAATGGATTAAATAAATGTACAGATTGGTTACACAATAAACTGTCAAGAACATGGTGATAATCACCTTATCTTTCCAGTTGCACGGAAAATACCGAAGGAGGAAAAAAGAAGCTGCTTGGGTTGGTTTAAGCTTGTAACTAACTACAGCAAGATGAATCGAAGGAGAAATTTAAAGGCAGTACTCCCATACATATAAAGCAACCAAGAAAAAATGAGTTTAAAAAGTCCCAGGATATTACTGTCAGTAACACTGAAAAAGGCACTTTATCTGAAAACAGATTGAGTAATCTCCCCAAGAATTAAACATGTATTGGAATGGAAACAAACAAAATAATTTTAAAAAGCTCCTCTTACATTCCATCTGCAAGTTTTCGCAGTACTGTGCAACAAGCCAGCATGGGGGTTCTACAGATGTAGTTAGGCAAAAAGATGGGTATCGGATTGGAACAAACGATCTGAGTCGCCGGGCGTAATCTTCTGCTACTTAAAGCAACTGCATCATGCCAATTTTGCTGACAAGATCCCCTCTTCAAAATCTCCTGTCCCCTCTACTCTACTGGAATGCTCAGTTCTGTCTTGAATGCTCTCTCTTCCAGCCCAAATTTATCCAGGGCTAGTTTACATTTGTACCTGTTCTAACAATGCCCCTTAGCTTACACAGCTCTCCTCCCTCCCTGATGCCTTCTCTGCCTTCCCCTAACACATTTAGAAATATAAAGAGAAATCATATCCTCTCTCAGTTTTTGTTTCATTAAGCCAAACATGTCACACTTTCTTAGTCTCATCTTGCAAGATAAGCTTTCCATTTCCTGATCACCCTCGCAGCCCATCTCTGTTGCTGTTCCAATATGAATTCATTTTTCCTGGGGAAAAAAAAGAAAAGTGTTAGGGCTAATAGCCTGTTTGTCCCTCCCAGTTCATGCCTATCCTCAATACTCTTCTGTGTCATGTCCACAGAGTTACAGTTCAGACTTAGGTAGTGTCTACTTTCCACCGTAGTTACAAAAAACCCAACAATTACAGATTACATAGTATTATTAACAAACTACTGTTTATAAATGCTAACTTTTTGAAACAAGCACACAGTGCTTATTTGTATCATATACTTCAGTACTACACCATCTCTCACAATCAAGCGATTGCCAAGAAAATACAGCCTGCTTCTTAGTACTATAATAAAATATATTCAGTCTAGTAACCCACCTATTTTTATCTTCAAGGATGCTGTACACTGCATTTTCCAGCTCTGCATATACCTATGCATTCAGAGAAACAGATTTAGCATAGGTTGCTTACCTCAAGTTACCTAAAGCAGATCTGAAGTAAGAAGCTGATCTGAACTGAAACTCGTATCAACTTAATTTATAGCTAATTACTTTCAAAGTAACCAAAAAAAAAAGTTTGGAGTGCATTAGTAGACAGCAGCCACGTTCACCGCACATACCTCACTACGGACCAAGCCCTCCAGCTCAAACAGGGATTGAAGAGAGCACAAATACAGCTAGCTTTGCTCACCCCCTTCCTCTCTGGGAAGTTTCTCTTTAATATCCCAGCTTTCCTACACGAGGGAAGGCACAGCAAACCCCCAAAGACGAGGCAAGGGCATTAAGTTAATGGCAGTATGTTACACCGATAGTGTAGAGTTTGAAGCTTGGGGAATCCAGGCAGTTATTTTCAACACTTTCATTTCCTTTCCTGGGAAATGTAGTCACCTACTACCAACAACCAGACCAGCAACTCCTGACTCAGGAGAGACAGGCATGCGTATTGTGCAAAAAACAGTAGCATCCACAGACAAACCTACACAGAATCTTAACTTACACAGTTTCAACCCCTATCAGTTTTAACTGATCAGTAAAGAGTGACTCAGTTGCTTAAAAAAATTGATGGTATACTTGAAAAAATAAACATTCTGTAAGTAATTACTAAAATGAATCGCATTTCCAAAAGACTGGAGTATTCACGTGAAAGATAGGCAACAACTATCACATCTCACACTTGAATATACACGAGTATTACCATACTCTTCCCCAAAACAAGGTATTTATTATGACAAAGTATCTAGTCTTTTTTTGAAACAGACTTTTAGAAGACAATGTTGTATCTTCCAAATACTTGTATTTTTAAAAAAATCAAACCCAAACGATCCTCTGCTACACACACACTCAACAGTCAAGAAGATACTCATCCATTAGCCTGACAATGAACAGCCACGTAATAAAACAAAGTTGTTCAACTCAGTACAGATAATGCCTTCAAACTTACTACTGGTAGTGAATGAACTTGCTGTAGTAGCAGTTATTAGCTGATTAACAGATCAGATAATAACTCAACTGTTTATTTCCAGACGTTCTACCTAGGAAGTGCTCTATGAAGACAAGTAGCTCACCAAAAAAAAAAAAAAAAACCCAAAACCCAAACTTCAACAGTTTCATTCTGAAAGCTTTCTAACTATCTGATGGACATGTACCACGCACAACAGTCTGCCTGTACTACTATTACATTACACTCCAGAGAGGTTATTTCAGTCACGTCTTAGGTACACTTGGTTTTTTTAAACTTGTGAGAGACAAAACACCTCTACTTAAATGACGTTTTTCTCAACAGAGTCCATAACTAGCATATTTCAGCTTCCAGCATGACAGCCTTCACCAGCTAAATATGAAAACAGGGCCCAGAAATTTTAATTCGTAGCACAATAATTACAGCACTTACGATTCACCCCATACCATGGAATGTGATTTTTATCACTGTAAATACAATAGTTTAAATTTAAAACAACAAAGCAGCTGGTAGAGTCTTGTTTTCCAAAAAATGTAAAGGACAAAATTAACTCACCATTAATGCTTTGGAAATAATAAGTCTAATTTTTAAGTGTATTGAAGCAAATGGATACTTTTGTACTGATGTGAGTAATTAAAGTACAAGAGCTTCACAGACTCAGAGATGTAATGCAGCCCTTTTATCAAAAGCAGTCACTCTATCTCAGCCTGACAGTTAACAGCATATGATCTAGTAAACAAATACTTTCACACAGTACAAAAGTGCCATTAAAGGCCAGAACTGTCAACACAAATTCCATTCTTACAAGAGAAAAAAAATATATAAACTGTTGATCACCTCTGGTTGCCTTAACTAGCATGGAGGTTGTCATGGAAACATTTCTGCGAAGTTCACAGTGATAAAACACAAACACTTCCAGTTTAATTGCTATTAGGTTTAGCATACCAGAGTTTATTTATACTCAAAGAGCATTATGATAAAATGCAGCAGAAAGTAAAGCTAGTAATGATCTGGCATAACAAAGCCAACGGATTTAGAAAAAAAAAAAAAAAGAAGAAGAAAGAAAGGGAAAATAAAGCCAAATAAGACAACTTTTTTATTAGGCTGAAACAAGACAAAAATTAATTACCTCTTTCCCAAAAATATTAACCAAACTTTCAGCTAGAACATGACTTGTCCATGACTGTTTTAATGCAACTATATTAACATACTGACACGTGTAGATACTAAAGAAACAAAAAGTCTTCAAGCAAAGCAGTATATATTGGAACTACCAGATACGTAACTATTTATTGTACAGATTCAAAACAGATTCTTAAAAAAAAACTGTAGCATCATGTTAACTTCTGTAGCACACATCACATGAATCCCATCTACAGGCACCTCTTTTTTCCAGATAGAATAGAGCCAGTCCTGCTATTTTCTTACCAACAGAGCTCCCCAGCATAAATGACAATTCTGTTGTCCTGGCAGATAAATTGAGCCCAATGAGATTTCAAGTAACAGTGCTGACTGACTGCATGAATGTAAGTCAGGGAGAGCTTAATTTTATTTCATTACAGTTAATGGGGATCCACTTTTATTTTATTAGAATTAAACAAAATTTATAGAGATGCATGGAAGTTACTAACTAAAATTTGCAGGTTCCTTTCATTATAATCCAATTTCATTTTTTAATAATGCTACATGCATTCTGAGTGCATGATTTAAGTTAATGCAAAAGCTTTAATAAATTCCAGTTACTTTTTATCTGTTTTCATTAGCAGAAGTTTACCCAACCCAGCTGACAGCCTGCAACACTGAGAAGCTGAACAGAGGTCAGGAGTTTGGGAGAGGGACTGGAACCAGTCAGTGCACTGAAGTGTGTAAGGCATGAGCGCAGAACGAGCGTTCAGACATGGTGCTGCGGGCGGAGGCTAAATGTGGATGGGGAGCAAGAAAAAGAATTCAAGTAGGATGCATCACGCTTACTTTACAAACCTAGTCAAATTCCTGGCTGCTGACTCCGGCATACGAGTATAGGAATGCAATCTATTGCCCATAACCTGACATCAATTTTTTTTTCATTCATTCACATGAGTGATATGTTTTGAACAAAGGTATGGAAGGGAAAATTATCTATAATGAAATAACTATATTTTTAAACATTTTCCACTACCTGCTTGCTATGTCTAATATCAAAGTAAAAATACATTCATCTTTATAATTACCATATTTATGCCTCTTAATTCTGTTTTTTCTTTTCCCATTTGTCCCTCTTGCATTTATTCATTCTCTACTTTTCTTCTGGCTGATGTTCCTGACAATCATCATTCTCCCCTTCCCAGCCACAAAAGTTATCACAAATGAAATTGTTAATGCTGAATTTTAAAGACCATCATTAGGTTTAGAATGAGTACCTAAAACAGGATTAATAAAGAAAATGGAATAAGGATAGGGTTAGTGTTTCAGATTACCAGCAGATTCAGGAAAATACAGTAACAAGTTTACATTCTCAGATTACAATTATTATCCCAACATGAGTATATGGATTTGAAATTAAAGCTTACATCTGGAGCAATTTGAAAAATACCACAAACATTTTTGTCAACTAGGCTTATATCCACTATATAGGGAGTAATTTCTTTCATACTACTTTTATTAGCTAGCTATACTTCAGCTCCTACTGCATAATTTAGCTTCTAAGATGCTACTTCCTGTTAATTAATAATATGCTTCTGATCTATACAAACATTGTTTCTGTGAAAATTACTGGAAGACAGCAGTTTCTTTAACCCCGATACGCTATTCTGCAGCAATGACCATGGTAATACTGCAGAATCTGAATGTACCCGGTTCTGCCACTGTAATGTATTTGTCTTCTGGTCGTCTTCCCACGAGGGAGAAATATGCAGATGAGAGCCCTGTTTTGTTAAAGCCCTTTTCTCTGCTATTTCGGTGAGTTATTTGGTCCTAGGGGCTACTGGAAAGTTGGTCTGTTCCGAGAACATACATACAAATAAACTCCCATGTACTCACATTAAAGAAAAAAAAAAAGACTAACTTAAAAAGACTTTGGATTAGAAGTGAAATACAATTAAATTCATGATTGTCTTCAGTTCTTCTTTCTCCAAGACTTGGACAGCCCCCTGAGCAAGGTCTCTACTCTGCACAGAGGATCTTTGGCCTTTCCATCACAGGGAGCTCCCTTTTTCTGGAGAAGCCCAGTGATTGAACACGGGTTCTACTCCCAAGCTCATGAGGAACCACGCCAAAAACTCTGAAAATAAATAATATGAAGACACTGAACACTTTCCAAAGTCCTCTGAGAAGATGACAGAGAAATCAGAAGATAGATATATTTAACCAAAGATAGCATATACTGCCTACTTCAGTATTTTCACTGCTACATCTTCACACTCAGTTGTGCCACACTGGTGGTACAGAACACAGAGCTTGCAAAAGGTATGGATACTGAAAATTACATCACCACTTGACAAGATGGTCGAGTGCCCTAGCTTACAGAAAGTCTTAAATCCGGATAATTCCCCATGAAAAGACACATTTGAAAGTTTTTATGCATCCACTGAACAAGTGCGTGTCACAACTGGTCACAATACTTCACAATGGCATTTATGAGAATTTATCATTATTCCAAGTAATACTTTAGTGAACTCTCTGAATGTGTTGTCCAGGGAGTGCTTGATAGAACGTTATAAAATCTATGATCATTTTGACCCCACCTTCAGCAGTCAGATACTCAAGATACCGCCTCATCGAGTTTTCTTAGCGAAAGCCCATTCAGAAAAGATTAAACAAATGTCACATGCTTTTAGCTCCATCTGGACCTAGGAAGGACCTCCCACCAGGTGGAAGATCACATTGCCACTTAGTCTCAGGCACATCCCAATGTAGGCTCATTCTGCTGGTGGCATGTCTTGCTGTGATGAGTGTCAATACTGCATCACATTGCTCTGTGCTGCCCAACACACCTCTGGAGGTTTCTTCTACTGAAGGTCTCAAATCTGGCTGCTTCCAGTTACTTTCTTCGTTTCCCTGGGTTTCTCTTCCCTATTCAAAAAGACAAGTAATGGAACAGAAGAAGCCTGGGAAGGGCTGGATGGGAAAATGGCTCATAGCCTTAGCTAGGGAAAAGCCAGGACAGCTGCGGAGTCGTATCATCTTTGATTACTAAAGTGAGGAAAGGTGAATGTAGAGAACCATTACTGAATGTAGTTTGTCCCGACATTGCCATTGTACCACTGTTTCCTGCCACTCAGAAGGTCCTGCCCTCATGGTCTGCAGACAAAACAACAACATGCACCTGCACAAGGCCCAAGGCGCGAAAAAGGTACAAGACATCCGAAGGAGACAGCACGTATGGCATGAACTGCACGTACGCCAGTGGGATCTGCGCATGAGCAAGGGACCCCAAACCCTATAACAGGAGTGTGTGCGGTCCAGTAGGGGGGCTCTTTCCTGTATTTGTCCCTCCCCTTCGGACCTCTTGGAACCCGCCTTGTCAAAGTCAGCATCGCGTAGACTGAACCTGGAGTTGCAGATGGGGGCACTGGAGCGTCGACTGCGCCACAGACAGAGGCGCCAGAACATCGCTGGACCCGGGGCGGTGGTAGCTAGTCCTCTCTTTCTATCTCTCTCTTTCACCTCGCCCTCCCTGATGCAAACCCTCTCCCTCTCTAGCTCCCCTTTTCTCTCATCCCCCTTTTTTCCCTCTTTTTTCCTCAGTTCTTCCCCTTTGCCTTTCCCCATTCACCTCCTCTGTTACCTTCTCACGTGGTTCCCTCCTTCCCCTGCATCAAAAATAAAGTTGAAAGGTTGTACAACATTTGACCGGATTTAGTGTCTTAATCTCGTCCTTGGGATCGTATCGAAACCTCCCCGACATTGGATCGGGACAGTGAAGCAGCAACATGAGAGCACAATGGTTCAGCGCCGACAGAAACGCTCAAACAAACAAACACAAAAAAGAGGAAGACAGGTGAAAAGAAAATCATGGGAGGCTTTGGCAACCCATCTACTTGAAATAAGCTGTCCATGAAGGCCACATTCCCCTACCTGCCATTCTCTGTTTTGGCTGGAGAAAGCAAAGAGCAAGAAAAGGAGGCAGATACAACTGAACACCAAGCTGTGAGCTAAACCTGCAGCCTGACTTCCTGAAGAAGAGGAAGTGCAAGTCAGAAAAAGCAGGACTGGGAGTCCAGGACTCTTCCTGAGAGAGAAGAGTTTGCCAACAACTTTATTCTTGGTGGCCCCTGTGCAAAAGGTGAAGGAGCTATGGAGGAAACCCCACCTCCCTTTCAGTCTTTGATTGCCTTTTTCTCATCTGCTTCCAGTTTCTCAATAACAAAACACGACCCTAGGCACACCAAAACCACAACTAGATGAAAACAGTCACTTTGAGCCAATCCTAGTGCTCTGCACCATCTGGGCAATGTCAAAGAAAGGGGCCAGAAGAATAAAGAACAAATCCTATTACTGAGTATCAAGATCCCTGATTATTTCCTTGCTTGATAATAAAAAGCAAAATGAGAGATACTGAAGATAGAACATCAGACACACTCCAATATGCTAACTCCTAAATACACTTCAGTACAAATAAGAAAAAAATGGAACTACACTAATAGGATCTAGAGCCTCTACATCACTGCCCCAAGTGATTCAAATCCCTCAAATTTCAGGCATTTGTTTCCCAAGAGATCAAATATTTAAGGCACAACAGCTGTTAAGTTTGTGACTGTTTACCTCATTGGTGGCAGCATCTTCACAGGTGAGCAACACGAAGCTCGTTCTCACTTTCACTCAAATTCATTCCCTAAGCAGAATGACATTGTGAAGAGAGAGGATGGTATCTTTACTTTAAAAATTGTACTTGTTGTATTAATTAAAAGCTGCATAGTCAATTCATTTAAGTTTTCTTTGTAGCACAATGGCAGTCTGTTAGAGGCAGTTCGAGAAACAAAAACAGAAGTGAAAGGAAATAAACCTTTGAGAAAAATAATTGATAAACCTAAAAAACCCTAATTGCAATGCTGTTAATGCTGTCGCTAGCAAACATACACTAGCAAGTTTACAGCGGATGTGTTCCAGGCTACACCAAAATTATGTATGTGTAAAATGTTCATAATAGAGTATAAAAAGTCTAAAATTTATTAAGGTTTCATGCTGATCCTCCAGCCTGGCAAATGTTTGTAAAAAGAAAAAAACCACAGTGTTAAGTAAACATTTCAGACCTCAACCTTCTTTATATGCCTTTGAACCTTTGCTTTCATGTGCAATACCTGACAGCCCACTGAGAATAAATGCTGAAAGCCCCAAAGATGGGTAAAACAGAATTTCTGACTCAGGAAATAAAGATCAGCTGAATATGATTCCCATATGGCAAACCAGATCAATGGAAAGCAAGACCAAAATTTACAATATCTATACTGTGCAGTACAACATGGAGGTTGTCTTTTATTGCTGGTAGCAAAACTCCCAGTGGCCAAGAATAAAAGCAGACACAAAGATTATACATCCACTAATGGTGAACTCTAAAAATACACACTGATAGATTTAAGAGTAGAAAAAGGAAAAAAAGAAAAATTTGAGCCTTTATTTAGTGTCACTGAATACCAATCAGCAATTAGAGCAATCAACTTTCAGCAGAAAATCCAGGATTATTAATATAAAGGCATGTTTTCAAAGCCAAGGGGGAAAAAAAACCCAGCAGATCGGATTACCTGATATGAAAAGAAACACTCTTTGCTGTAAAACTAAAACAGCTTCAAGGCTACTTTTGTGATAGCATGTGTGGCTGAATGTGAGAGAATGTATAACAATATTATTACTTTTATTTCAAGATTTCCTGTAAAACCTCAGGTCATGCTCATGAAGACTTTCCTAAAAAGCAATGATAAATCTGATGAACAATTTTCAGAACTTGAAAGAAGGACAATGGGCAGGGGGGAGGTAATCACGCAGTCCTCAGCAACTGAACCGGCACAGCAACGCTCCGACTTGGGTTAGCAGGAATCCTCTGTCAGGAATCCCAAAGCAATGCACCCAGCTATCTCTGCTGGGGTCTCAGAGGGCACAAGTAGTAAGAATTCTGCAAGTAAAGGAAAAAAGCTCAACTTTCAGATCCTTCTATTAAAGTTCAGATGGAAACACATTGAACGGTAATTCTTAAAAAGATAAAAAAATACATATTTTTTTTTTGTAAATACACAACAGACCAAATTAAAAAGCTATAAAATCACTTTCAAAACTTAAGTAAAATATTTGCTCTATTCTAGCAGTAGAGTCTCAACAAAATAAAATGAAACCTCACAGTGTCCCAGACCTACTTCACATTACACTACTCCACCATTTCGTTATTTGAGAAAAAAGATGGCCACAGCAACATGAAAGCCCTGTGGTCCACCAGACACCAGAACTGGCCCAGAACTGGGCATTCCAGGATGTCACAGAGAGATGAGGATGGAGGTCAAAACAAGGAACTTCATAGCAATGTTGTGTCCTCAATCCCTCTATATATAAGCAAATCAAATACCTTGAGACTATATATGGACAAAGATGATTTGTCTAAACATTTCCAAAACAGTTTCTCCAGTAGATGGAAATATACCCTACATATGTAAAATAAACAGTGTACATAACAGAGATTCTACTGGCATCCAACCTGGATGATCTTCATAACTCCCAGGTTCACCACTGGGGAGCAATGCGGTCAAGTCAATCCTGGCTCTGAAAACCTAACTACTTAAGCATGTTACTATGTGTATTAATACATGTTTTCTGAGGTACTTCATCACCAGTGGTGTGACATACTTCAAGCACCACCTTAGGCTGCAAATGCTGCCACTCAAGAGCAATGAAGAAACAGCAAAGAATGGTAATATTTGAAGAACTTTATAGAAGAACCTCTTCCATGAGAGAACTGATAAAGGAGGACCTCATAAAAATTCTGGATGCCAGCAGCTCACCACTCACCCGGAGCAAGTTATTTTTCCCCATCACTAACAGCACACTGCTGCTGTGAGCTGGACCACAATTTTGCACAGTTAGAAGATAGAGCGTATAGTCTCCTCTACAGGACTAATAACCTCTCCTCTTGCCTCCTTTCTTGGGCAACATTACTATTCATTTAGGCCAGTAACTGTGGCATCATCTTTGACTTACACATCTCTCTCAGTCTTCGGACACAAGCATGTAGGTCCTGCAGATTCACAAATTTACGGAAGATTTACATGTAAGTATCATAGGATCTTTACAAATACTATCATTAAAGAATGTCTCTCCTCTCAAATTGTACAGCTATTATACTCCCATCCCTCTTATTTCAGATCTTGTTCCTATCTTCTGTTCTAATCTTGACAAATGCAATCTCGTTCCACTGACATAAATCCAGTATCCCATTATATATTAATCACTTATCTTCCATGTCAAAGCCTACCTATCATCTCTCATTCCATATCTAGAGGTAAACTCCCTTCTCCTTTAGGTCCAGGCTGCCAGCTTCCATCATCTATGTGTTATTTTTTCAATTAAGTGTCTTCAGGCTTTTTATCCAGGCTGACATCTCACACATCTGTGAACGTCCACAAGACTAACTGATTAACCTCTTTCAAACTGCTTTGGCAGGAGACCTATGGAAAATTTTAGAACTGATTATTCACTGATATGCTATGGTAACTCCTTGTTTTCGTGTCTTCCCTTGTCTGTTCCTACCTGTTGCCCCAGCTATTATGTTTAAATTGTCCTACTTCTGGGCCAGGACTCACAGTGGTTCTGTGGACAGGACCTAGCAGTGGCCTTCCAGTCCACGTCCAGTGCTCTAAAACACTGTCAAAGGACAGACATGGAATTAATGAATATTGATAGGCCAATAAGCACACTAGGCACTCTCCTGCTTCTTTCAAAAGAAAGAACAGTGGTCAAACCAACAAGAACACTGACAGATTTGCCAGTTGTAAGGGACTGCTGATATAACTCATTCACCAAATTTGAGTGTGTGTTAGAAAAGCCCTTAAATCACAATCTAAAGATTCCCAGTGAAATCTACTTTGAAGTCCTTAATAATGTCTTCTTGCAAATAACTACTCTCAGAGTTAAAAACTGCTCTTCTCCCTAATGCACTTTGTTATGCCCTTATAAGGTGGACCGACAATCCTGTATTACCAAGTTTCTCCGCTCCATATAGTCTCTTTTCCATACAGTTTCTCAAGAAACTATCAAAAAATGATGTCAACACCAAAAAAGGAAGGATGACATTCAGGCAGGAACATCGAACCTTGTTATTCCTATTTGAGATAGATCTTTATACATCCAAGGGTATACAGTCCCAATTTAAATTTAAAATGTCCATATTCATCTGATTAGGCAGCATAAATACATGTCTTTTTCAGACTCACAACTTTCAGCTCTGGATACAGACCCCAATATTGAAAGCAAAAACTACAATAACTCTCAAGATGTACGCCCTTGTATTTGCTTGTACTTAAACACATTATTAGGTCACAACTCATACACTATTCCCATTGCTCAGTGTCATTTCCTGTCTTCTTAATTATGTACATGCTTTGTGTTTTATCAATTGATGCGTTTCCTCTCCGCTCTTTGATCGGCTTCCTATTTTACTTTCACAGAACTAGCGGGTTACAAACATTCATGACACGTCATCAAAAAAGAAAGAAATCCTTCAAATACATCAGACTATTCTTTTCACCTTTTCACCTTATTCTGCATTACTTTCTTATAATTTTAAGAACTTTTTTCCTAAAATCAAAGTTGTAGGGAGGAAATGAAGCAGTGCCACTCAACAGAAGCAAGAGCTAAAGCAAGAAAACTGTTATTGAGTAACACACAATTATGAGAAACATTTTCAACTCTCACTTATGAATCATATCTTCAAAGACTTTTAAGTATCTCAAAATACAGCACATCCTTCTCTCACATTTTTATCCCCATGGTATAAAAATATTTAAAAAAAAAAAAAAAAAAAAGGCAAATTAGAGAGACACCTCCAAACTATAAACTGACTTTATTCTCCATCCCTCTCACTCTTTTACAAGCTGCACGGTGTTCCTACCACACCAACTTCCCACACAGCGTGCAAGATCGGTGTATGTCTAGGGTCCTCTCTGACGAGCCCCAGCTGCGGAGGATGGAAACCTCGCACCCTGCAGACCATATGGGGTACCAAGTATTAACAGCCTGATTCTGTAACACTCGGTTCAGGAAGTTTTTACACATCCTATTAATTATAATATCAGTGAGGCTTACCCAGCAAACAAGCCAAAGCAGCTGAGCTCTGCAAGAAGTTTTTCAAAGGTATAATGGAGTTAACCAAAGGGCATTAGTAACTACTGAAGGAAAAAGGGGGAGAGATAATAAAAACAGGCAATCAGCTACAAAACATGAGATGAGACTTGAAGGCTACTATTCCCTCTTTCAAGCATAAGATTGATTTTCTACTGCATCCCTAAGCAAATTACTTGAATCTTTAGCCTTACAGAAATCAGGTTCCACTTTAACTTTTTCCTGATACATCTGACATTTCAGCTGACATGAAGCACTTTCCACTGTACAATGATTTTGGTAAAAATGTGATGGTTTCTTGTACTACCACTGTATTTTATGCAGCTTCTTCACTTTGTGGTATAACTCTAGTTAGGCTGAAGTTCTAGGGCCCTCCTGCCTTGATGGAATACTCCTTTTCTAGAATCATCCCCTCCACTGTTATGATACACTTTAAATAAGCATAAGAGGAAAGAAAAATGAAGTACAAGCAAGCAAAAGCAAACAGAAACATTTCAGAGCCACACTCCTCTGAATTAGCAGTGCTCTTGAAAACTTCCAAAAGCAAAGATTAGAAAGGATTACAGCGGAGCAAGGTTTCTTTGACCCGTATTCTGGCTTCCAGAAGAAAATATCTCATGGCACTATTACAGGGGCACGTTTGCTTAGCACCTCAGCCCTGACAAGCCACGGCCACCGCGCAGGACATCACGTACCTTGCCACTGCTCTCATCCAAAAGCCCTGTCCCGGCCGTCCAGGAGGGCTACAGCTACAGTTCTAATGCTCTGTTTTTTCCAAGACCTGTATTTTTATAGCTGAACATGAAATGCGTTAAAACACTTTGGAGAGCTAGAAGCAAGTTAAGCTGTCTGCATAGATACAACCTTTGTGTTTTCTGACAGTTCTATAGCAAAGAAAATGCATCGTAATCCCAGAAGTTCAAAACCTGTTAACTGGTCTCCTTAAAAAACCAAGGATGGAAGTTCCCCTCCCCTTTTCATCCTTTCATTATTGCCAGGACTGTATTTCTTTTTTACTGTTTCTGGGTTTTTTTCTTTAATTTGAACACATTTTTCCATCTGGCCTGTCTTAAGATTTCAGAATGCTCCTGTCTGCCCATTAAGGCTGTACCTGAAAATTAGCATCCTGCCAACCCCACTAGGCAGATTCTGTGTTTTCCTTTGCATAGGCAAATCCATACACGGTGACAACGCAGCTTTTTTGTCAACTACACAACTACTTGTGAGACAGCAGAGGAATGTGAGGCACCAGAATTCCCAGCCTCTACTTTCTAAGAGCAGCACATAGCCAAACACTCCCAAAGACGAACGGTAACAGCACCTTCCTTTGCACCACCAGCAAGGGCTGGGTTCCACCCTGTAGGTGGCAACCATGGGCTCCTACCTGAGCCCAGTTAACCAAGTCAATTACCATTAAGAGACTAATCCTTGGTGGTGAGGGTCACGCTGTATCAAGGCGACTTGCCCAGGCACTCAGCATGGCGGGTGTTTTCTGAAAGGCAATGCGGTAACGCAGATGGGCCACAGGTCTGCTAGACCACGTATCTGAATCGTGGTTTACATTTTGTAGGAAGTGACTTCAGTGCCAACATTCATCCATCCATTTTACAGGTAAGATAAAGAAAGAGTACTAAGCCTTAATGAATAGTAATTACCAGGGAAGGCATACGCATTTTAACAATATTCAATGTAAGAGATAGGCCTATTATTCTTGTTTCTATTAAATCTGCCTTAAGTAAAAAGATACTTGAATAAAAACAGGATGATCTTTTTCTCTTTCTAAATAAATAAAATTGCATAAAAGCAAGAGCTTCCACAATGGAGTCTACAGCAGGTGCAAAAATTATGCTTCACAAAATAAATTTGCACTGCTTGGTATTTGTTTCAGTTTGCAGTCGTTTGTTATTGTTTTGTATCTTATTTATTTATTTAAATACTTAAGTTATTAGTGGTCAAATTTAACATCCCATACAAACATACAACCGTCAACAGAAAATTAAACTAAAAAAAATAGAATAGTCTGCATGAGATTATACTGAACTGCAAACAGAAGTGGCAAAAGCAATTAATCAACCTTAAACAAGCAAAAGCTCTAGATCAACAACAGAACTTAAAACAAATTAAAACTTTGCAAATGGTCACAGAAATGGCTTTTTTTATTTCAAGTGCACTGACTTTTAAGAGACTTCAAACTGCTAAAATTGCAACCCAAACTGTATTGCTGCAAGTACCATGCAGCATGCAGATTTGCCATGCAGAAATCAAAAAGCAAAATTTTCATTTATGCAAAACATGTTTTGCGGGAAATGGATGGTAGAGCTGGAAGCAGTCTGGATACAATTATTAGCCGTTCTACACAGGCTTCATTACAAGATGCACAACACACGTGAATTAAATTTAACTTAAAGAACTTCTTTTAAAGCATTAGGAAATTCCAGGATGAATTACGAACACTTACGTAGTAGCTAATTCACTTTGTCTCGAACCCTCTATGACAATACAAACTACTATCGCTGTACTCAAACTGCACAGAAGGCTTTGCAACAATGACATCTAGTTGATGCACTTCAGCAATAATAGTACTTCACTTTCCAAATATCACATCCACATTAAGCCAGTAGATACACAGTAGGAAACATCAAAAAGGCAGGTCTCTTACGCAGGTTTTTAAGGAAGCCTTTCCCATTATTTCTATGATTGAAGCAAACCGATGATTTGGGGGCTAATGCAACAGGAACTGTTTTCCAAATCAACATTATCATTCATTTTTTTTCATTCAGTTTTCTTCTACAGGACATGCACGGCACTTTCACCTTGAAATAAAATCCAAATTAAGCAACACCAGAGGAGAAAGAGGCTTACTCAGTACCTGACTTTGACGCGGCACAAGGAGGAAGACCAAGAGCTAATCTGCAGCAAAGCCCAGAGAAGCTGTTCCATCCTGTTGGCTTGAAGTCCCTTCAACTCAACTACTAGGCTTTTGAAATCTATGTCAAACAGGTTGGCCAAAAGAAACACCGACGATTCCCCACTAGCTTTTCACCTCCCTTTTCCATTCAAGCTCTTTATTTCCCAAGAATGTTACTGAACTGGGTGGGCTGTCCTGGTTGATGGCAAATGCTGTTGCAGATGAGGCACCAGCAATCACACTCTTACGTGCAGGCACAGAAGCCTTCATCCCAACCTTCTGGTCTGCGGCCATCTGCAGTCCTGTGCTTCTCAGTTGAAGGAGTAAACTAGACTGTCTCCAACCCCAGGTTGCAAGTTGTGGTCACCGGTGAAACAAAGGTTTTGGGCACACTGAGAAGCAATCCAGCCTGAGCTGGTGGGTACGTGAGTCTGAGAAGAGGGCAACCCTCTGTACACTTACCCCAGGAGAGTCCCCTGACTACCAGCCTGCTGGAGAGACCAGGGAGGAAGCTTTTAGGTGCTCCTCTGGTGAGGCTGGGCCATGGCTTAAGAAGTGCACGAAACGTCCATCGGGAGACCACGTATGGAGCTCACTGGTAACGATGCACTGGCACAGGGGACAGGGAGAGGTCCTTCCTCAGGAGATCTCAGGCACAGCACATTCAAGTCCTCAAATAAAGTGTGTGAAACAGCACCGGAGGGAGAGACTGAATCCAGCACCTCTGCCTGTCTGTGCTACTGTATTTCTCGTCCACCTCCATCATGATTCAAGTCCATTTTAAGAGTTCAAAAGGTTACACTACAGTTAGACCTTGATACTATAGTATAAAGCAAATTAACAGAAAACAGTGCATGAGATGAGGAATAACCTTGCATGAAGAAACAACATACGAAGAAAAAGCACTGACACTTTCCTGAAGAATTTATTTTCCCATACATTTCTATTCTTAAGAGCTCAGGTTAAAAGTGTAAAGCGAACGCTCTCCTGATGGAGTTAAACTATCCTTTGTGCAAAAGACTAATTTCAGAGATACCTAATTTCTCTCAGAAATAATTTCTGCACACATTTAAATAATTCACGAGGAAAACGCACTGTCTACCAAGAGGATGATAACATTTGTTTAGATCAACCAGAAAGCCAGATGTGAGCAATATTGCAACACCACCAAAATAAATGGGTTTAGCTACTTTTTCTCATTTGGACAGTATCTCTTTCATCAGATCATTAGCTTCTTAATTTTTCTTCTGTGTAAGTGTCGGGGCTATCACAAACTGGTACAGAATCCAGGCAGTTAGTGAGAAACATGATAATCTCTGAACATGACAGGCAACACAAAAACCCATTTCTGCTCTCCTTTGTCCATGCAGTCTTAACTTACATTGAGGAAACACTTCCAGTCCTCACCCAAGGATCTCCCTTCAGAGAAGCCAACGCGGTTCTCGCAGTTACCGTGCCTGGAGTAGGGCTCAGCCTGCAGAGCCATTCAGCAAGCGAATGGGAAGCGGCAGATAGATTAAATTAGGAGATCAGAGTTTACAGTCATTGAGCTTCAGAAAGCAATTTACTGGCATTCTCTATTTAATTATATCAACACCTCATAACCATTAATGAATTTATCTTTACTGCACTGAGATTAAGCAACTCTATCATAAAGTTCCATGAGAAGTCTACATCTGAGCCAAGAATTATAAATTTTAGGATGGCACTTTTTCTACATCATCATCATTCTTCTCACTGTTAAAAGCAGTTAATTTCAACCTCCCGAGCAGTGACTGCTGCCCCTTTCCCCACCTACTTAAGATAAAAAATGTTTGTTTCTCTTACGGCCATTCTTGCCCCCTACATCGTTATTGCTGGGCTCACCCCTGACAACAGTTTATTGAACATAAGAAAAACAAGTATTTTTCAGTTATAGGCTGATAGTCTGGCATGTGCAAAACATGCTCCCCCTCTCCAACCCACAATGCCCCCTGGAGGCAAAAGGGAAGGGAAATGAAAAAGTGGAAAAAAAAGAAAAAAGAAAGAAAAAAAAAAAAAAAAAAAAAAAAAAAAAAAAAAAAAAAAAAAAAAAAAAAAAAAAGACTGAACTGTGTGAAAAGAGCTTTCTACACTAACAGGGGAAAAAGAAAATACGAATCCCAACAAAGGCTGTCCACACTTATGACGCTCACCTTATCTTTCTCTCCTTAAGTACTCTGTTGGTTTGGGGTTTTTTTTTCCTGACTTTTCTGATATGAAACTGCATCACCTTCACCACTGTTTAGAGCAGTTTCAAGAAGGGTGCAGGGAGGCAAGTTCTGAAATCTTTTCCACATACACCAAGTTAGTCTACATACACATTTAGGTATCTGGTAAAAAAAAAAAAAAAAGGAGGAGAAATACTTAATTTTAACTTACAACTCTAAACGAATCCACATTTCCACAAGGCCATCAAAGGCAGACAAATTAACATCCATAGATATGAGCAAAGGTACCAACATTTGTTATTCATAAAAATTAATCTTTAAATCTATTATAATCTAGGGATCCCTACAGACCTCCACCAGACACGGCCCATGCGTACTTATCAAGAGCTGAACACCACAGCTAAGATTTCTGGGAGGCTTTCAATTTTGTGCCTAAAATCTTGGGGTTAGGTTGCTCTGCTTGAAACGGAGAGAAAGAAAGAATTGTGATTTATCTATTGTATCCAATATGCTTTTTGTATTTTTCTATGCATCAAAAGTACAAAAACTTTCTGGAGACAGTAATTTGCACCAGGTTCATAATTACCGGTAAGAAAGATATTGGAGGACAAAACAGGTTTTCTCAATATACTGTGCCATCTTCCACGAGCAGGCACACACAAAACACAATGAGAAGAAATTACATTCAGATGGTACTAATGTTCAGGATTTTAATATCGTTCTCCTTACTACAACTATATAAAACTCTCTGCATAAAGGTTACCTCTAACACATCTTCCAACTCTTTAACACATTAAAAAACACCCTTATTACATTGTACATTTAACCACAATACAAGAAAAGGTTAGCTCCCAATAATAACCTTATAAAGAAAGTACAGTATCAGTTAAATGGATTTTAAGTAAGGGTCCAAGATCATATTAGGCTGCAATTATAAGCTACAAATTGTATTTCATATCTTCAGCAAGAGTTAGCACAAGTCTTGCTGAGTCAAATCTCTGCTATAAAACCCCTTGCCATCCTTTAAATGCCGCAAGCAGCTGAGCCCTGAGGGGTTAAAGCTAATGCTAAAGGTAAAGGCTTGAAGAGTTGACCAGCTATCTCGTGGCCATAGATCTAAGCGTGTCAGTCATGGGCAAATATACCGTACCGTGTTCGCCAGTGGAGGCCAGGAGTAATAGATCAAGTTCATCAGCTGTTGCGGAGCCTACCCAGGGCAGCAGCAAGGCGAAACATTATTTTCACTGTGCCTACAGCGATCTGAGCAGTAAAGGTGACACTGGATGGTGACTCACTGTTTCCACCCGTCAAAGGAAAGTAAACATACTAAAAGTGTTTCTTCCAAACGATGCCTCCTGACAAAGAGACCCCCTAAGTGTTGGGAGTAAAAACAAACAAAAAAAAGGAGCCCATCCCAATCAGAAGGCCTCAAAGAAGGAGCAGTCTGTTCCCACAGCCCCCCAGCTTGGCAAAGCAGCCGTCCTTGCAGCCCGACCTGAAGCATCACCTACACATGCCAGGAGCCACCGCTCTCCGAAGCCAGGCTCTCAGCACTCACCTCGCCACCTCTCCCCCGCCTCCAGGAAGGTCCCCCCAGCCCACGGGCAAAGCAGGGGGACCCAGGGGGCTTCCGCACTGGAGGAGGTCTCCAAAAGGAGCAGCTCACTCCCTCCCAAATGTGCGGCGTGAGGCTCGGGGCTGTGTCTTGTTTTGCTACCAAAGCATTCCAGGCTGTGTCAGTTTGGATTGCAACATAAATATTGTGCAACTGCAGACTCCTCAGTTCCAATTATGGTAATATTGCAGGTGACAATGAAAAAGATATTTTTAATAGTCTGTGGTCACATTCTGCTCCCACTCATCTGTGACTTAGATGAAGAGACAGTCAGCTAAATGAAAATTTTTTGATAACTGAATTTGGAGCAAAACTGTATGCCTAACAGTGACTTGAAAAAGTGGTGTCTTCCCCGTTCTGGTAGCAATTCAATGGTAACAGCAAAGACCCAAATGGCAGTCATTGGGTACAGGAGAATTTTTATAAAACTGTATTTAAATGATACTTAAGTGTCATTACAGGTTTTGATATAAGTGCTATTGATTCACAAAATGTACAGAAGCCTATGTACAAGGCAGCTAATAGTTTAAGTTTAAAATTTAATTCTAGTTACTGACGACAGGTACTGGAACTGGTAGGTTAAACTAGCACTCTAGTGAAGTCCCTGACAGTAGGTTCCATTTTTACACATAATTGAGTAATACAAATGCATTCTTCTACCAAGTCACACAAAGATTTGAAGTACAAGGACCCACCCAACCTGCAGCTCAGGTGGACCAGTCAAGCATCATGTAGTTTGCTCCATCCGCCACCCTCCTCAGACCTTACAGTAACTCTCCTCTCATGCGACAACCAAATAATAAGGGGGAGGAAGAGTCTCAAGAAATGAGAGCAAGGTCCAACCTGCAGCCGTGCCCTTTCTAGAGGAATACATAGCGAATTACCGGTGTTTATCCACTACCTTGCAAGCCCGAAGCTCCTGGTAAGTGCCAGACCTGCTGCAGACGCACAGTAGCACCAACCACGCAGCACACAGCAACCCTACAGCCACAGCGGAAGGTACGTCACGCTTGGCCGTCACGCTTGGCTGATGAGACTGGAGACCACTGATTTAAAACAAGTATATTTGTTCAATGTTTAAGGAATGTCTTTCTCATATGTCTTTGGATCCTCACCAATGATGTACCTGACTGCTGTGCTCTTCAAGATTCATTTACTGAATAAATGGAAGGGAACCCTTGAAAGTATTTAAGTATTATGAAGAAGTCACTTTGAATATGGATTTTTTATCTTAGTGGTAACTTGCTCAGAGCCTATCAGCAGTTGGTGTAAGAACCTGTATTGAAAGAAAAACCAAAAACACTTAGATTTGGCTTGAATACACACAAGTGGCCCATCACCAGCCCCGGTCTAGGTGACTTTGAAGAGCAGCTAAGCAGCCAGTTACTTCTCAACTTCAGGAACTGGTTTTCCACATGAACACATCCAAAGCATCAACCAAAACAAGGAGTCTTCAGATCAACTTCGGGTAATTTGGGATCAGGACTCAAAGGTCTTGGGAGAGATTTTTCAACACAAGCACATGGCCATCCTCTCAAGCATATCCTCTCTGAAGCATGAGAGAGGTCAAACTGCGAGAAGGGCACCTGTGTGCCACAGGAGCTGGGAAGCTCAGCCTGAGCAAGGGGTCCTGCTGGGCAGCAGGCTGTGACCAGCGGATCGAGCTGCTCCACCTCTTGCCCCTCCAGATCCCACTGCTGGTCCAAGCCCTCCACCCCCCCAAACCCTACAGCCACCCCAGGGGCTGACCAGCTGTTGGGGCATGGCAAGACACCCATGCTGCAAGCCATCCTCAGTCTGGAAATGAATTCAAACCTGATCTGGAAGCACTCTACCCTCATTTTTTCAAGGAAGAATTTGGAAGGGCAGGTTCTCCCATCACAACCCTTAAAATACACTATGAAAGCCATCCTCCAGCATGGCCCATTCCTGCCCAGGAGAATCCCACTCCTCAAGCACATTCACTGTTTTAGGAAAGGACTGAATGTTTTTGTCTTTACTGACCGCACTTTTCTTTAGGATGTTTTCTGCCCCATAACCTCAGGCACAGTAAATCCACCCGATACACACATTTTCCTTCTGAAGGCCACAGCCTCCTTCCCAGAAAGCTGTGGGTGGACACGGGAACTCTGTGCACCACCGCGCAGCCACGCGTACGGGCGCAGGTACGGACACACGCTGCTCCCAAAGCTGCACAGCTCCGCAGGAGAAACATCGGAGCAATCATCAGCTTCCCCACCTAGCAGTCTCCTGCAGCTATACACAAATACTCTGGCAGTTTTACCATTCTCCTGGCTTCTCTGTGATCACTTGAAAGCATGATCTGGCTCCCAGATACAAAACCAAAAAAAAAAAAGAAAAATACCCAAACAAAAAAAAACAAACACTGCCCCCCCCCAAAAAAAACGAAATCCAAAACAAAAACTCAACTGACATTTTTACAAGGTTGCCATATCGCAGTTCACGAAGTATACATTTCACGAGGTATACATTTCTGGTCGCTCAGGTGTACTTCATGCCCTTTCCTGGTCAATAATAAGCAGAGACCCAAGAACAGATTGGTCACCGGTCACCGTATCCAATGCTAAACACATCTTTGACTCTTTCACAAGGTATCAGTCACTTACAATAGAATTAAATACCAAATATGTCAAGGTTTCTGTCACAATATGCTTAATTCCTCTCCTTAAGCAAAAGAATGTGGAAGGATTTATGACACTGTGTGAAACTTCTTCCATACATTCAATACAGTTATCTCCTGAATTACTGACCATACATATTCTTCAACGTACGCTGACAGTTACTGTGTACAGAGAACAATTTACTGGCATCATCACAACATTAAAAGTAATTTAAATGCATTCAAGACTGGTAACAAATGAGTCTGAATGAATTTCAGCATGAAGGCATTTCATGGTCTTTAGCAAAGTACCATCCTAATATTTTTACAGTTTTAGCACCCATATATTCCACTAATTGATTTTCAATGAAGAATGATTTTTACCACGTATCAGGGAGTCCTCAGCACCCTTCCTCTTACTTACATTCACCGTGCTGTACAAATGATAATCACCTACTCCTTATTGAATTAAGTATGTTCTACACAGATGAAAACATGTTGACACAAGCGAAAAGCACAACAGTTCACCAGCTATGCGTATCTCTGCAGTCTGTGCACACCTGACTGCATTAGGTTTTTGTGTTTTCATTTTTAGGTCATGAGAATACTGTAAGTACTGTAATGAAACCACAATCCTGTCTGCGTTCTCTCACAGAGAAGCGCCTCGAATCATAAATATTTCAATTACTATGGTTTAGACTCTAAAAGACACTAGCCTCTGTTTTTCTATACACTTTTCTTCCCCTGTGTCTTCAAAAGAGCTCTGTCCCTCCTCTGTCACACCAAGAAAGTGCTACTTCGATTTGCAGTAATTAAAAATCAACTTTCAATGCAACAACTAATAAATAAGTTTCCAAAAGACAGACATTGGAATTAACAAAATCTAAAGTATTTTTTGAAACAGCTTACAGCACTCCACAGCCTAAATCATGTCTGGCGTAAACTGGCGTAACTCCTGTGCCCACCAGATCCGTGCCTGATAGCGCGTGTAACGCCGCGGCGCAAGAAATTTAATTTTTTTTTCCCATGGATGAAGTGAAGGCGAAAAAAAAAATATTCCGTGAACTGAGCACCAGGTAAAAATCGCATCACTCGTTCTTCTGCAAACCCAAGCCCCCCTTCTGTGAGGGGCTGCCCCGCGCCCCCGCTGGCCCCTGCCCAGCCACGCGCATTCTCTGGCCTCTTCCCACAACACTCCCCAACTCCCCATCGTTTGTGCATCGTCCCTCTCCGTTCCAAAAGCCCTTCCTGCCTTCCCACCGCTAACCCTTAAAATTTCCTCTACGTTATTTGTACGTGGTAAAACTTGACAGTTTCTGGCCTCATTTCCAAGCAGTTAAATGTCAGCTACAGGGTTTGTTACGCAGGTATTGCCCCACTGCTTCTTTTACTAGGTGAGTTACGATTCCAGGAGAAGAATGTGCCTCCTCAACATCAGTAGCACCACTTACAGAAAGAGAAATCAACAACATAATCGAGAGTGACTTTTTTACAAAAAGACCTAGCACTGATGGAATGGCAAAGTTTAAACGGTGTTTAGGGATATTCACCTCTTTTAGGTTTTCTTCCCCATTCCTGGGCAAATTCAAAACCAACATCTGATAGGTCCTTAGCACAGTATTACGCTTGAGGTAACTTGGCAACTCTCACACTGTTTCTCTAAATGCAAGTTCCTTAGTTTGCAGACTGAATTATCCAATTTGGTCCTGCTAGACAAGCAATGCAATACGCTAAACTTGCCATTCGCCTTCCTTCCCTCAAAGGACAGATCACGAAAATCATAGTGGTAATGCCCACCAAGATCACACTGTTTTAACAAATACATGTGTCAAAAACTTAATTTGTCAAATTATGTCAAATAAATAATTTCAAATCACATTGAATACATAATTAATATTTTTACAGTATGCATCGTGTTGGGTTAGGATGAAATAAGGAAGCTGGACAATGGAATAAACCAGCATTTAAATTTGCTTAAGAAATTCTGACTGAAGTTGCAACATACGCAACATGCTGCAAGAGAAATATTAAGTGATTCTAACAGGATCATCAACAAAACGTCAATCTTAAAAGACACGGGAAATTTTTTTTAAAAATGTGACTATTTATCCAAAGAAAGAATGTGCTTAGAAAAACCCAACAACTTTCTAGTTTATATATAATTATATACTACCTAGCCTCAAAATGCCACTCTTCAAAAGACTTTCCAATTTTGGGCCCAATAGTAAAGAGTTACCTCCCACAGGGACAAGGTTGGCACAGGCCCGCTGGCATCTCGGTTGTCCTCACAACATCCTGGAGGCAAACTAGCTAGAGATCAAGATCAGCAATTTACAGAAATACTTAATTTGATGCAATTTGCAGCCATGGTTTTGATGCACAGCAGAGGTCCAAAGGACCAGCTCACTGAGCACAGGATCTGCAAAGCCACTGTGGACCCTGCAACCAGCAATGGGCTGGAAACTTCTCAAAACAGACACCCCACCACCTGCTTTCAGTGCCTGTGGACCATAGGAAGGAGGGAGAAGATCGCAGCCTCTTGGTAAACACCTAAGCCCCACAGGTAAGCCAAAGCCACCCTGTGAACCCCAAAGAGAGCCTGGGTTTTATGATGGAGGTCTGTAGTCACCCCTTCTACCCCAGAAGGGCCATCACGCAGCAACAGGGAGGGGGGAGGTGGGCAGGGGGGTACGGGGCAGAAAACGTCCCTTCTGTATGCTGAATTAAGGTGCTGCCTGTCCCTTAAACCCACCTGCCTGATGTTCCCTCGGACAGCCCAATGAATTAGAAAGTCATCAGCGTTAGCGATGACCTCAGTGAAGCCCTTGGCCACCCCGTGGAAGGGGCATGTCCAGGGTGCAGCCCACGGATTCCAAGGGCATCGGCTCTACCCTCGGCAGCCAGCCTGCCTAAGGCACATATTTAAATAAGAAACAAACTGCAGCGAAACCCTTTCCAGCTACAGACATGTGATTACTATTTGCAGGAAGAAGAAATAACTAACTAAACAGATAAAAACTTAAGCCTACAACGTTCTTATTCCCCCTCCTCAACAGCCTCTATACTAAAAAGACTTAAGATAGTTAATAGTATAATACGTGCTTAACATATTAAATTCATTTTCCTTAGAACAGGAACTGAAATCATGATACTAAATACAATTCCACACAGAAGTCACTCTTCAGAGTTCAGACTTTACTTTCTAACACCATCCTAAACTACACTTCGGTGAACAAATAAACATCATAGCAACTCTTCATTAAGGAGATTATTTTCAGCTACTTCAGTGATGACAGCATAGGCGAGCTATTGCTGGCACTTTTAAATCCAGCTTTCTGACATAAAACGTGGTCTTGCCCTTAAAACGCAAACCTAGCAGAAACTGGGGGGTTGGGGGGGGGGAGTAGAAAAGCCAAACCAGATGCAAATCTTGCATCAAAGGATAAATGCCTCTTATAATTTGCAGTAAACATCTTGGGAGATTTTAAAAAGCAGTAAGTGTGATTTAAACTACGGGGAGCCTCAGAAAGGAGAAAAAAAGATGATCAGTGTTAAATGATACTTGTGGGACTGCTCCTTGTTTTTCTGACAATCTAGGAGTTTTGAAATCTAAGTTTAAAACTGCCCTTGGAAATGGTTACAGTAAGGTTAAGTATGCTCATTCTGTGAAGGCGCAAACGGGGAAGAAAACCTCCAAACAACCAACAAAGAACTACGTAATTGGAATTTTAAGATTCATTTAAGAGGTGAGTTTATTACAGCTAACCTTTTCTGTAATTTCATCTTTTTTATTCAGTTTTTCTGGTGCCACTAATTTACACACACAATCAAGGGAGATCTCAAGTCAAAACAGGACAGGGAACGGGAATCTAAATGACAAGTACTTCTTCTAACAAGGATTAGTTGAGAGGTATGCTACAGCGGCTGTGAAAAAAAAAATTAGATAATTTGCATTACTTCTAGACCCACTAGCTGTCACAAAATTTAAAAAGAGTAATCAGTTCGAGTGTACCAAAAATTATTATTTTGCAACAAAGTTGACAGCATTTTTCAGTTTGACCGTGATTTGCAATTTTCTCCAGTCAAAATCATTCCACGGTACTTCTCAGTGACCTATGTCCTAGATCATTTCCAATTCCTACGAGCAAGTGACCTCTTCACGATCTGACTCACGAAGAAAAAACATGATGACTCCCATGAACCATTCTTTTTCAACCACCATCAGAATTTAATTTCTCCAAAATAAACCCGGTAAAAATAGAAATGGAACAAAAGAGTATGCAGCGTTCAAGAAATATTAATTAATCGCCCTATCAGAAAGATAGATAAATACCAGCCCTCACATTCTGATGATGAAAAACAAAGAGGTTAAGTGACATTTTCAATGACACATAGCAAAACACTGCCACAACACGGATCACATCTCAGAAGTTTTCTATTGTTTTCAGCCCACTAGCCTTGAATAACTCCTGTGCATGCAGTGCTGAATCAGGTATATTCCTCAGAATATAAAAAGCTTATTCTGGTTCACGTAAATCAGTCCAGAGAGAAAAAAAAAAAAAAAAAGAAAGAAAAAAAAGCTTATGCTACGGTGACTTTTTTAAATACATTAGAGTCCAACAAGAACTTTGCTAAAAATACACTGGAGTCCGACAGGAATGTTTCTAAGCAAATACACTTTTAATCTTAAAATGTTAGCTTTGACACATTCTAGTACAGAAAGCATTTAAAAACGTATAAGCAACAGATGATTGCGGAAAAAAAAATCAAGTCACTTCTAAAACCTGTGAAACTCAACACCTGACTACTGTACAAACCCTAGTGCGGCTTTAAAACAGTACGGCGTAGTCATTAATTAAAATGTCCTGAACTTGATATACTTCTTTTACTCTTCCTCACACTCGAAAAGCTCTCGTTCGGTTGTTCCCTACAGCCTCTTTGGTAATTTTACACAAATCTTTGGGAACAGAAAGCTACAAAACATGTAATTGTTTTCATCTCTCAAACGTTATAAACACATTCACTGCAGCAAAGGTCTTGTGACAAAACCTAAGAATCACTGAGGTTAAACGAAAAGCAAAGAAAGACCCAAATATTTATACAATTGATTCTGCTTAAGCTCCCTGGTAAGGCTCCTGTTAAATCTTAAAGCCTGCACCAACCAGGCCTCACATGAAGCAGTGTATTTCAGGTGCTATAAATTAACAAAATAAATTAGAATGTCTAATCACGTACCTTTCGTATGTCACTAAGTAACCTATCCATTGGCATGAAGGATACTAGATGTGTTTTGGAAATGCTGTATTTGAAACACTCTTGCCTTTCCCTCAACCGTTTAGTAATCTACTATTCTGAGTAGTTAACTGAATGATTTAAGTATACAAAAATGCTACAGAACACTAACGTTTTGTAAGAACTATGTTAAAATAGCAAATTGCTGCAAAACAGGGGTCTTTTCAAGATCCGTATTTAATATGAACAAATTGTTGTAGTCAGGAAAAACCTTAAATTAAAAATAAATACTAATTTGAACACTAAAATCTATATCTCACTCAAAAGGGTTTAGTGTAGCATTAGAGAAACCAATTTAATAATTAATCATATTTTCTTTAGAGTAATATTACTAGCGGTAATGTTTTTCCTTAATGGTTTTAAATTACCTACCATGGGGGGGGGGAGGGAAAAAATGAAACCTGTCAAAATCTCTTAAAACTTTGTCTCTGACTTCTTTTTTCACCCCACAAATTAACGTGTGTGTACAGATGCTGTGCGCAACCTCCCAGTCCCACATTTGTTAACGAAATTTCCAAAGGGCCTGATCCAGGCCCATTGAGTCAGTGGAGCGATTCCTG
>NW_009260069.1:180855-181708 GCF_000687185.1 Egretta garzetta
GATTCCCACTGACTGGAGTGAATTTTGGATAAGGGCTTTTATGCGGGATAAAGACCGGGGGAAATCCTCTTTGGAAGGGGAACTTCTCTGCTTCTCTCTGTAAGAAAGCACATGGACAAACACGGCTTCTTAAAAAATAGAAGCGATTCCCAGGTAGAGATTACCGTGTGTTCTTCCATCTGCAGCTCTGCACTCTCTACGTACCGCTGATGATACTATAAATTCAGAGTGGTTACTTTTGAGTTTGTTCTTCCCCTGAGAATACACCAGCAGCCCGCTTTCTGCCCGGACTGTTCTCGCAAGTTTTAGACGGATGTTCTCCTGCCTGCACTTACCGCTCGCCTGCAGCCCAAGGCTTCACCCCTCTGCCAGAAACCCCATCCTGGGACCTCACCAGCGCGCTCGGCCAGGGGCTGCGCTGGGAAAGAGGCCTGCAGCCTCCCGAACCCGGCACGAGCCGGACTGCGGGGAGGAGAGCAGAAACACCTCACGGACTCACTTTACCTTCGCCACGCGAGCCCGGCTGGGCGGCAAGCGCCTCTCCAGCAGGTTAAGGGAGGCCGAGAGCTGTGCAGCCTGCGCATCCCGCGCTCGGCGCGGCGAGAACACGGAGCGAGAAGGCACGGGCCGCTCGCCCTTCCCTCCTCTCTCCGCCCTGGCACTCCCGGCTGGAAAAGCAAAGCCCAGCATGCCTCACAGCCACCGGCTCGCGGCCTCTCCCCTCTCTCAAAATTAAACTTTCAAAACTTTTCCAGGTCCCGCAGCCCTCTTGAATTTCAAGAGCCAATTTCAAGGGAAGGCCCCCACGCACCAGCCACGGAGGCCGCCTCCAGAACGCCGCTGCTCTAACATC
>NW_009260069.1:185365-204624 GCF_000687185.1 Egretta garzetta
TTTGTTTCGGGGAGGTGCAAACCCCCCCGGCCCGGGCGCTGCCGAGCGGGGAGCAGTACCGCGCTCGGCGGCTGAAGTTACTCGGCGTTGCTCCTCGCCGGCCCCACGCAAAATTAAAGCCGAACAAACACACGCTTTCCCGGTTCTCGCTCTCTTTTTTTCTTTCTTTTTTTTTTTTTTTTTTTTTAACGGCGACGATTGCGGCGTAAAACCATAACCGAGCTTTCTAATGAAAAAGGCCGGTGCGTTTTATTTGTTCCTGTTTACGGTTCGAGATTTCATCTGCGCAATTGTATTTCTCGCTTCAAATAAACCGCTTTGAAACCGTCTTCCTTTAATTAATTTAATGTATTTTCTCGGTGCAGCTGGCAGCGTTAGGTGTCTATCGGGTTGTCATTTTCCATTAGGGCTGTTTAGAAAGCGAGTAAGAAAACAAACAGGCTCCTCTCCTAAATAGGTTCGTTCCCCTTCCTCCCCGCGCGCAGCTCCCGAGACACTTTGGAAAAAGCAGAAAATGCTGTTTTTAACCGAAGTCAAATCGAGGAGAATCTGTATTACAACATCAAAGCGAATGGAGACGTTACAAAATTGGTGGAGTTACACCACCATCTGTCGTTAAGCTTCGGGACTACAAAAGTTCAGACGCATAATAAATCTTAATGAGAGCTGGCAACTTTCTTTTTTCTCTTCGGCCTGGAAGCCTCACCCGGGTGGCGGAGTGGGTTTCCCTGCCTGGTTTGAGTGCCGGGCGGCGGATTGCCGGTGCCCTTTACGAAAAGTGTCTGTCCTCTGCCGCTTACCGCGCTGCGCACTGCGAGGCCCAAGGGTTTCTTCTGGCACCTGATGGCCCCCATGCAGTTGCTCTTCAAAACACACTGGCACCCGCACTTCACAGTGCTACTTGGCCTCAAGAGTTTGCATTTATAAAACACAGACACACACCGAGAAGTTTAAATTAAAAAAAAAAAAACTACAACCAAACCACAAAAAAAACCCACCACACACACAAAAAAAAAACCCTGAAGAGCTCTTACCTGTCCACCTCTAGGATTTAATTTACTCTGTTTTGTATACCCATCCTTCTGCAATGCTGCGTCCTGAAAAGAAATCTATAGGTTGGAATAATATCTGGGAAAAAGCTGTGATGTCCTAATGCTACCTCTGATTACTCTTGACAATTCAACAGATGTAAACAAATCCTTGGTGAAATCACACAATGATCATGTGTCACACGATGTAAACCTGGTACCTGCTTTGGTGAGATGTCCACGTGAGAGCTCCCATCAGCTCTTTCTAAATTTAAAGGGCTTGCAAATACCCGTTTGCCATAGTTACCAAGGAATGAAGAAGGAAGACGCGTTTCCTTTGGGATTTTCTGGATACTGCTGTTCCCTGTGTTTCAGAGGTCAATTGCTGTTCGGAGTGAGGAACATGCAAGCAGGATCGGAGTGAGGAACATGCAAGCAGGATCCTCACAGAACCCTGCCATGAAAACCCTCAAGTTTATCATTATTCTGTCACAGTTCCTATTTTCAGGCAGGTGTGGTTTAGTAAGTATTGATCCAAATGGGTTGCTGTCTGGGCTGCTTATCAGTACAAGTCAACTTCCAGGTTGTTTCTCTTCCACTGTGGAAGTTCACTGCTTTTTTGCCTTGTCTTTAGCCTGACATTTTAGAAATGCTCACAGTCCTTCTACTGTCATTAGCACCAGGCATTTCCCAGGACTGCCATGAGGTGAAGAGGGCAGTTTAACACACTCGTACAAACCCTGTTGCCCAATCTGATTCCTCCTCCCAGAGAAACTCCATTTCCCATCTCCTCCCAATAGCTGTTGATACTTAGAAGGAAAGTTCCACTTTCAGCTTGTTGACATGTCAAAAGAAACTCATTTCCGCTGAAGCGATACATCCAGTTTTCCAGGCTGTCTCACAAAATGTGGAATTATCCTGCAGGCAATAAACACTTTCAGCATTCCTTTGTGTACCGTGTTATTTTCATGCTATTCTGGAAAGAAAAAACCCCTAAATTTTCTACCTTTCTCCATAGTCAACTAAGCTCTCATAATCAACTAAGCTCTGAATCAAGATTAAAAGCTAAGGTTTCTGAATTGGTGAGAAAGGTGTTTAACATTTACCCAATTGAAATAAATCCTGTGACACTTTCTCAGCTTTGAGAATTAACGAGGCCATTACGAGCAATTACTGATTTAGGAACGTTTGGTAAAAGACTTGCGTCCAAAAATTTGCTGATCATTTCAGAGCTTACTCTGCCTACAGTTCTATGTATGTTTGAGTGTACTTTAATTTTTAAGTTATTCAACAGACATCATAGCAGCAACCAAACTAAAAAAAATCATATAAATAAGAGTTGTTGGAGAAAAGAAAAACAAAGCGCAGTGCTCAAAGTTGTCTTGCTAGAGTTGGAACGAATGCCGCCCTGACCAAAAAGGGGGATCACACTGTGTCAGTCTTAATATCTTTGAGATAGGAAAAAAAAAAAAAAGCCGTGCAAATCTTTGACTCAATTTGTGTATTCGAAAAACATGGCAGAATTGTTGACATTGTATTTGGCATCTGTAAGATAAAGATGGCCTATACATCTTTCCGGATTCTTTTCCTATTTTGTGGCCAGCTTTGGAGAAATACACCATGCTGACGTTTCGGGTCTTGGTCCCCAACCATTAGTTGCATGTATGAAAGTCTTATTTAGCCAAAGGTGAGGAAAGTTTTAAGACTGCTAAACCTTTTGGTGAGTTTCCAAAGTATAACCCGGGGAGTAGTAGCACAAACGTACATAAACAAGTAGCTGCGTGAGTCCCATGAACAGCTCGTAACTTCTGGCAAGTGCGGCATCTGACCTGTAAGGTGCTGCTAAAGTTTAGGCACCTAAATCCAAGACTGCAATCTTCCAAATCCTTGTTCAGCCTCCTGAGGAGTTAAAATTGATAAGTTGCCAGTAACATTCCTCAGGCTTCTAAGATACCGCTTCTGAAAATACTCAAAATAACAACTGTGGTGGTCAGGCTGAGAAGCTTGGCGAGTTTCCTAAGCCTAACCACCCTCCTAAACTGCGCATCCTCTGCGCAGCTGAGCATTAAATTGTACCTGTGCAAAGTGCCTTATCAGTCCTTAGAGCAGCAACGGACCCAAGCCTCCCCTTTCCTCAATACACATCCCACCCGCTGGGCTGCGTACCCACCCTTCTCCCCCTGCTCCAGCCAGTCTTCACCCTCTGTTCTGCAAAGCAACGCTGCGGCCCCACGCTGGACCGACCGAAACTAACTGCTTAGGTCATGGTCCTGGGAGGTGACTGAAGGCTTAGGCCCAAGGAGGGTCTAGAAGCCAAGTAGAGTAGCGTAATAATTTAGGTACTGTCTTTAAAAAAAAAAGACATTGCAGCAACTCCCCTTGGCTGTCAGGTTTCAAACCATCGGTGAGAACATGTGCTGCTTTTATGAAACACACCATGTACGCGCCATCTCCAAAAGAGGGTTCAGGGCTCTGAACGGAAAAATGACAGGGTATGGCAACCCCCAAAAGGGGTCACCGCAGTTAAGGCAATGTTGTCCCTTCAGCCTTTCCCACAGTTGCCTTGAGCAACAGCACTGACCGCTGTGAATTCCGCTTCGAGGCTCCCAGCTTCCTTGCCGCGATGCGCGGGCAGCCCGGATGGATACCCACCTCAAGGTTATGGATTATATGGCATTGCGTGTAGGAGCCAGGTAAGTCAAAAAGCAGGCTCAGCGGTGAAAATGTCGTCCTGACTATAAAACAGCGAGTCTTCGCAAGTTCCACCAAGGTCTGAAGTCCAACATTTCTTTTTCTCTCTCGTGCTCATTTATTTGCATTTTTCTCCTTCTTGATTGCCTCAGAGCAAAACTTAAGACAGGGACTTGCAGAAATTCTTCAGTAAGGCTGACAGAAATCTTCCCGACAGGCAGATTTTTCTCTTTTATTTGTTCTGTTGCTTCCACTCTCGTCTTCCAGCTGTAGCACTTTCTCACCCTCAGTAGAAGGTTGTGTAGAAGCATCTCTGCTACAAGCTGTGCTCCGGTAGGAAGCACCACCTCCAGATGAGCTGCTCCAGCCTCGTTCAGAACAAACAAGGTGTGGGGGTTGGTAGAGCAGCAGTACGTGAGTGGGCTTCTTGAGATATGGCTGCACAAAGCCTCTGATAGGCTTGTCCCATGAAGTCTTCACAGGGCATGCATGAGCTGCCCATGGGTTATGGTTTGCTCCCCCAGAGCAGAAATTCATCTGCCAAAACCTGAATTCTGTGGAGGGAACAAACTAGGTTCTGCTGCACAGAAGAAACCAGGATCGATTCCGTTCGCTTCCAGCCCCAAATGCAGTTTTCAACACTGATGTTAAACTATGTCTTTGTAATACCAAAAGAGCACATAGTTATTTTCTAGCTCCTTCTTCTTAAGCAAAAAATGCTTGCATTTAGGGAAATATATTTAGTAACTGAACAACAGTTACAGCTATATCTGGACGATGCTTTCCTTCGCTAACACAGACACAAGGACCACATTAAAGATGCAAAATTACATTCAGTTTCATGACGTTTACACATCTGTAACAACATTCCGGGCGTTCTGGAAATTTTGTCAGTATTTAGGTTTTAGGGGACAGAGCTGTCTTTTTAGAAACCATTTCTATGTCATACACACAAATTAGCACATATTAAGTAGTCATCTTTCTGCCCACAAGCACTTGTGTAGAATTCGTGGGTTTGGGAAGCAAATTGAAAGCAGACCGTGGATGTTAACAATATGGTTAGATACAGGAGTTTTACACTAGTCAAACACTAAATAAACAGCCCCCTTTTTTAGGTTTATTTAAGAGGACTGCAGGGATGCAACCTCAGAATATGTATTTTTAAGGCAATAGAGATACTGGCTTGTAGATGTGAATTAGAAAGTTCTGTGATACAGGAGCAGCAAAGTAACTTGTTTTCCAAAATGGTGCAAAACTATAATCAAATAAATGACAGAATACTGCTTGCTTCCTCAGCACACCACTTGCCGCTTTCCTTCAGCAGCAAACCCTGCTTTTTCTGTCGCTACAGCCACACAGCCAATACAGCAAGGAGGAGAATCAGAGAAATTTAGGATCACGTATGGTGAACACAAGTGGATATCATAGCACTGCACTTTAGTCTGTCAGTTATTGTACTCATCGTGTGAGAAGCAAAGCGGTAGGCAAGGGTAAGTGACTCAGAAACCCAGTACTTTTTACAACAAATGATTTGTGAAGAAACGAAGTATTGTCTGTAGCCTTGGACATTTGGATGAAGGCAAGGACTTTAACAATTTTATGCCCAGTCATTAAAAAAAAATACTTTTTTAAGAAATTATTTTTATTTACACAGACTAATTTTTTGGTGTTAGACATCATTTCTTTTTGCAGTAGCAAACTGCAACTACACCCAAATCCTTTTAGTAATTCACAGTTCCTGACTGCAGTTGAAGGCTGGAACCGTGCTAGCTCCTGTGGTCCATATTCCCAAGGATGAGGCTCCAGCTGAAGCTTAATCTAAGATTTGGAAAGTGTGTTCCAGAGTCAGCTGCTTGAAACATATGCACTTTCCTACCCCAGTCCAACCATCCCGCAATTTTGTGTGCATTTGCTGGAGTGCTTTGCTCCTAAAACCTGGCAGCAAACATCTTAGCCAGAGGAAAGAGGTCAACATTTTCTCATCAAGGGAACGGTTCTTCCATCCATGAGTGTCCTTTGTGTGTCAGACTTTCAAAAGAAGTCACCACTTTAGGAAGTAAACCAGGTGACCAGTGCATGCTAAAGAAGTCAGCACCTTTTAAGGAAATCAGATTGTCAAAGGGTACAGCTGAATCTTGAAAATCTGGTCTTTAAAAATACTTAAAATGGATGCTGACTTCTTAAAAAACTCTTCCAGTTCGGGGTGGTACACACATAAAATTCTGGCATTCTTCTTTATTGAAAACTAACACTGCAGCACCATGCTGCACTATGCGGATGGACAGAAAACCTTTATTTTGGACCTACTCCAAAATCCACGCGGAAGAAGGGAAAAGCAGTAAGCGCCCATTTGAAGAATTACCTGTACTGTCCATATGTCTGCATACTTCTTACAGTAATTTATTGAATTTAATATAACAGGTGAACTGGTGCTACTTGCTGTAATAAAGGTTTAAGAGGGATTATTCTTGGAGAGATCTGCTAGTTTATTCATGGATTTTAATGGGCTCTGGTCTGGGCCTAATATAAGCATTACCTGAAAGCTTACCTGATGCAAACATTGCTTTAAATCTGCAGAAAGATTGCTGGTTCCACCATGACGATGACCAGCTAACTACAAAGTATATGGAGACAAAAAAAAAAATAATTAAAATATAAAGGTCCTTAATATTAAGAACAATAAATCAGCAAAGCACCACCTGTATTCTTTATACTGATATGACATTCAATTCCTGTTACAGTTGTCTGTGTTTGTGTATCACAGACTATTTAAAATGTTTAACTATAGGCTAGAAGTGGGGAAATAGGTTGCTTTTCAAAAAATATAAAACCAGAAAGGGTTTTGGTTTGGTTTTTTTTCTTCAGAATTAAGCTTTGGCTTCTTTTGGGGCAGAGAGGTTTGAAAGGACTTTAAATATTGTGGAGAAACTTTAAAATAGTCGTTAACCATCAAAACAACCCTGAACAGTTCCTGCACTGTCCTTGGCTTATAACCTCCTTCTACCCACTCTGATATCAATGGATATGTAAGCAACTATCCTATGGTATTTCCACACTGAATTAACCCTCATACCAGAACAGAAACACTAATTTTGAATAAAATTCAGGTAACTAAGACAAAATTTTGTACAGTACATCAATGTCAAGAGCCTGAATTCTAAACAAGAGAAATTGATACTGTTCATTTATTAAATGAGTTTGTCTTAGTTGGCCTGAAACCTGGTGGGAATGTATATACACAACTGGATTATTAAAATGGCTGTTGTAACCTCCTTAGGAAAAATGTAGAGCAGGTAAGCAGAAGTAAGAAGGTAACCAAACAACTGAAATTTAGGCACTTCCTAATCCTAAATCCAAGTATCCTTAGATACTTAGTTTATGAATTACGTATTCTCTTTAGGTTTCTTAAATTGTTGGATGAGGCAGGAGATTCACATTGATGTAGTCTTTCAATTGAGTATAGGGAATGAGACAAACTAGCCTTCCAAATGGAAGACTTATTTTGGCTAATATGTGCTATAACTACTCCACTGAGTAGAAGAATGGCATCATCTCTTTCCAAGTCATGACAAATTGCAAACAAACAGACACTAATGCATCAGTGTCCTAATGGAGGAACAGGGGGTGTCCACTGCGGAATATTGAATCATATCATTTGGCAGTACCATAAGTACTTATCTGTAGCAATGGAGGCAGAAAGATTGTGTTAAAATGAGGAAGTTCAAGCCAAGCTTAATAAAATGGGGTTTAACATTGCCATTTCTAAAAAATGCAATAGCATTTCAAGGGAGGGTTACTCTTATCGGTAATAATTTCCTAACTCAGAGAGTTGCATCCACCATAGCATGGGATTAGGGGACAGCATCATATAAGGAAAAGGTGATCACAGAATTTAAAATTACAAAGATAAAGCAGAATGATTTGTTCATAGCACATGATGGATAAACAGTTTTCAATTTTAGAGCAACAAAAGAGGACAATAAGCAGCAGTTACAAAAGCTAGAGATTTTAAAATAAATAGGCATAGATAATTGATATTCCAGAGTCTTAAAAGAGTGGGATGAGGTTTTTGCTTTACCATTAATATAGATTTCCAATAAATCTGGGAAAACAAAGGAAGTTCCAAAAGAATGGAAGAATGCAAAAGCTCTAACTGTATTTCTAAGTGGTAAACAGGACAGTGTGGATAGGTTTGTCAATCTGGTATCAGTCCCAAACAATGAATGAAATACATGTTAAAATGATACATGGAGAAAAGGAATGTGAAATGTGCACAGGATATTTGCTGGGAGGGGGTGAAGGTGAGACAACGGGCCTGCGATGGAAAAAACCAGCACTTCTAAAAACTCACAGGGATCACAACAGATAATCAGCCGAACACAATCCTTGCTCAGGCCTGAGTGCAAGGCTGTGATCAGAAGGAATGTATGGCTGCAGTTCTAGAGACATGATTCAAACTCAGAAAAGGCTAATGGAAGAGTCACAAGAATTCAAATAAATTTAAAAACATGCATCGCAATATCTACAAAGCAATATGTTTTGATAGCAGGGGGGTCTTCACTGTAGCAGGTGAAGTATAACAGATTTCGAGGGATGGCATCTGCAGTGAGACAAAATCAGACAAGAGCACAGAGGAACATTTTGAACACTAAGACTGTTCAGGACAGTAAGACCATTCTGGAATAGTTTCTTACATGCTGTCAGAGGTTCCCCATCACAATCAATTTTTAAAGCAAGTGCAGATATTTTCCTGTGAATAGACTATCATTAAAATAAAACTTAAGTCAGGAAAATTTCATACCCTGGGTGGTGTAGGAGTTAAGCCTCCATGATCACAATAGCCAGGTCTGGCTTTCTAATCTGTGAGCAGTGTTGACGTTACAATTGTCATCACCAGGTATTTAACACCCCATGAAGATAAATGGGACCATCCATACCATTCCTTACAGCTGCTATTTCAGGCAGCTTAAAAATTCAGGAACACTGCTATATTGGATTGCATGTGGGAAGATGTGTTCGTAAACAGAAAGGAAATTATTACTAAAGGAAATGTGTAGTAATTATTAATATTTAAGTTTTCTATTTCAATAGCAGTTAACACTTGTGAGTTGAAAGCTCTGTTCTACCATGCACTGTAAAAAATCTACTTCTTGTTAGTTTACAATGGACCTTGCAGCACAATTTGAAGTCAACAGTAATTTGTAGCCAGGGAACAGACATAGCCATGGCTGTTGAGGGTGCACATCCCATTACTCTGAAACACTGTTCCACTCATTCATGTGGCATGCATCACTTTATGACAGCACGGAAAATTCTGGGTTCAAAGCTTAGCTGGATTCTGTCTTATAATAATTCTTGATTCTTTATTAATGTGCTGAAGCAAGTGTGAAAATGCAAGTATGGAAGTACTGACAGCACATTTGCAAGTGTTTTGTGGTTTGTGTTGTTAAACAGTGGTCTAAGATGTAAAATTTACAGTGTTTGGTAGTCCACAAAATATCTGCGTAGCAGTAGTACTGTTGTTTTCGTATTTGACTTCTCTGTAACATCGCACACGAGAGCATACACATATGAAGCATATACATGTGAAGCATATACATGAGAGCATACAATGAAACAAAGGATATAGCCTCTCTGCTAAAGCGAGGGATGTTCCTCATAAACTAAAATTGCAACTATTAAAAGAAATGTACATTTCTTTTCTTTTTCCTCTCTTATCGATTCTGAGTGAAGACTTGAGTACTGGCTGCAAAAATCTCCATTTGAACTAGCCTGAGCCATCTCTGCATTCATCGTTTTCTTAATTGCTTTTCACCGTCCTGTCCAAGGAACACTTTGCAAGGCATAGCTGCATGGGCTATGATGTAATGAGATCTTGTTAGCTAAGCAAGACCAGACCTCAAGCTTAAGCAAAATATATTCGGATAGACTCTCTGCCCCTTGACCCAGCTGTTTTGCAGTCTTTGAACAGTAAAGAAACTTGGAATCTGGTCACAGATGCCAGTGTAAAAATTCCCTTGGCTGAAGGGAGCTGTCAAACGGTGTAAAACCCGAGGAGCTGGTTCCCACTGCTTTCTCTCTTGTCCAAAAAAGCATGTTAAGCAAAAGAAAGGTTGGGAAATTCAGAGGGAAGATGAACTGTATCTTTATTGTGATGATTTCTGGCCGGCATATGGTCCCTTAGGGACCAAAGCCAGCTTCATAAATTAGAACCATATAGAGTTCACAAACTTATTTTATGTTGTAACTTCAGCTGAGGAGCAAAGCAAGACAGGACAGGGCAGGCTGAGAAAGAAGAAGCTGTAACTAGTTCTGACAGACCCTCCAACATTTCCTCTGAGCATGTTTTTGAAGAGGAGCAAATATGTCCTTCTCCAAAGCTTTGTGCAAAACCAGCATTGTTTGTCCCAAAGAGCTACAATAACAAATATAATCTCTGAATAACACTGAGAAAAACGATTACAAAATAGAAGTAAAGAAGCACATAGAAGGTAGGTAGTATTTCTAATAAGAACAACAATTAACTTATCCTTTTCTACTCAGTGAAGATTTCCTTCTTATTACTGGATGCTTTTCACTAGCAAATTGTTATTTGAGAACAGCTGGAAGGATAGTGAGTCAGTGAAATCTGGAGGTTATCTAAAGCCTGCTTACTTTAAAGACAGAACTGGGTATACCTACTCATCCTGTAAAACCTGTAATTCTATGTAGGACTTGCTTAAATAGCATCTTTGGCTAAATATTTTTCTTTCAACCAAACCTTATAGCTTAGGAGGGTTGTCTTTAACAGAACTGTAAAATTTAGTGTTATTTTTTCAATTAAAACTGATCATATTATGAATTTCTTTGGCTAAGAAAGGATGTTCTAACCAACAGCTGGGATTCAGGAGGACTGGTGTTTGCTCTGGCACTGAAGTTATGTAGCCTGCTTTGCCAAAAAAGATAGTTTGAGGACATTTAATTGAAATTTTTAGGATTGAAAAGATAATTTAAAACTACTTAACCCAGTCTTTATATATGCCATCATAATACATGTATCAATACAGTATCAGTGACAGGTTAATGTAGAACAAAGAGAACACAGTTCATCTTCACACAGCAAGTTCTTGAACTGTGGTGTTCAATACCAAAAAGATGGTATTAAGTACCTTCATTTTGAAAGGTCTGGAGAGTGTTTGATCAATAGCGACTTCCAGATTTATAACTGGTGGAAGAAAGGTGATCTCCTTATTTGCCCATCTCTGTGGGATTCAGAAATGCATCTTACCAGCTCGTGGCTGAGAATTATACCGTTCTCATGGGAATGTGCTTTGAAAGAGTCTTCCTCTATCAGCTGAACCTTAAGGCATTGATCATTGCCCCAGGTGGATCTCCGGAGCGTAGCCGTCAGTGCCCGTGTCTGAAAACGAAATGGTGACTGGAGGAATGGGCAGTGCAGAAGGTCATCACCAACACCCAGTGACCAAATCACTTGCAAATAGTATGGAGATTAGTACCAAAAATATATATTTAACATAACTAAAACCCTAAGAACTAGCATTTCAGCCTGTAATTAGAGAGTGGATCCTCTATCCTGAGAAGCAATGCTTCTCAAAAAGAGTTGGGGGTCAGAGTTCATAGTCATCTGGGTATAATTTCCCAGTGTGACACAGTGCACAAAATGTCTAATATGAGCTTAATAAATAGGCATCAGAGGAATAATGAATGAAGATAGGTGTCGAGAGTTATTACATTGTTGTTGTATTTAGCACTGATGAAATCATTACTGGAATATTTTGTCCAGTCCTGGGGTCCATGGTTCAGGAATATTGTTGAAGAAGTTCAGAGAAGAGCCACAAGCATGACTTGGGGACTGTTAATCATGCTTCAGGGTAAAAGACTCAAAGAGCACAGTCTGCTTAGTTTATCAGTTGAGAATATTAAAGATTGATGTGGATCTAACCTCTAAGATGTTACCATGGGGAATTATACAGGTTTGATTATGGACTCTTAAATCTAGCAAATACATGAAATGAGCGATAATATCAGGAGCTATAATGGTAGGAAAATCTGGGCAAATTCAGGCTAGAAATAAGGATGCATATTTTTCCCAACTGGAGCAAGCAACTTCCTAAGGTCTGTGGCAGATTCCTTCTCAATAGCAACTCTAAAATGTTTTTCTGAAAGATAGTCTGTAGCTCAAAAATGAATGTAGGTGGCTCTAACAGCCTGCTCTATACAATGGTCCTTCTGGTTTTATCATCTGCAAAAGTATTAAAAGACCAGACTGCAACTGAGCTTTAGGGACCTTGCAGCCATCAAAACAGAAGTCTCCAAATGCATCAGTACAACACAAGGTCCTAAGGAGTGAAAAGAGCCCTTACTGGTAGCATCTGAACAAGCCTTTTAGGAGATAACTGTATTTAAAAAAAAAAACACCCCCAGAGAAACTACATATATACCATTGGATGTTGTTTTACAAACATTAAACTGGTTTGTTAGGTGTATAATAGGGTTCAAAGTGCTAATAACTGTGAAACTTCTATATAGTTTTCCAGCAAAAAAAAGTCATAGTGTTTTACAGTTAATCAGTAGAGTCACTTAGAAACCCTGTGAAGGTAGGAACTATTATTATTTGCATTATACAGAGGACAATTTGAGAGACAGAGAGTGCCCAGGATCAGAGAGGAATTCTGGGACTTGTCTGGGCATGAAAGAAAAGCCTTTGGAGAGCTGCTCCTCTGCTTTAACCACCCTTTTGTGTGTGTGTGTGTGTTGCTTTTTTTTCCCAGGCACGCCATACCGATCCTGGCAGGTGACATTCCCGCTGTGGCAGTATTGATCCAATCCTGTGTCCAGTGCCAAAAGACACTCCGATGCTGAAACTGCCCTCTCTTTCCAATGACATCTAGAAAGTGAAGTCCTGAGCACTTACCCTGTGACTTATTCTCATTGCTCTCGTGTAAGGAACAGGTAATATTGATTTTGGTGTCTTGTCAAAATTCCAGCTTGGGTAATTAGCTTATTCTTACCTAAACTCCTTGAATTTCTGTATTGATGATACTTTTCATACACCTCGCTGCAGAAAAGAATACCTGTACTATTACAACAGAAAAATTTTCACTATTAAGTGAAACAAACTGAAGAACAGTATCATGTGTCTGCTGCTTTACAAAATTTTTGTAAAGAGCTCTGCAGTAAAACTGGTTAGTGGTACACCACTGATTTTAAAAGGGTGTAAATAAAAATAAACTTAAAAATGAAATTTTAATGCAAGACTGTCCTGTGCCCTAAATCAAAGATTTTTTTTTTTTTTAATCTTTGTTTTGAGAAAGTTTAGGAATTGCCTTCATGATACTGAATGCTCATTCTTATGGGTATGCTATGGGTAGAAGACAATGATGCGAATTCAAGGATAAATGCTGAAAATGACACATATAAAGCAACAATCAGCTTACTGGACTTACAGCAACAAAAAAAATTGACTTCTAGCAAGAAAAAACCCAAGTCCATTCTGTGACTAGCATTGAACAAAATCAACATAAAATGAACCAACATTATTTTGGTCTTTGATCTCTTGGATGCTTTATGACAGAGGTCATAAATCATGTAATTATTATCTGATATCAAGACACCTTGAATTAACCTCTTACATTCCTAAGGCAATGACAGCCCTCATCACAAGTTAAAATCTGCTTGTGTGGAATAAGTAACCTTACTGAGGGAAACAAATTCCTTTCCTCCCATTCAAACCTAATCTGGACTTCTGAAAACTTTTTTAGTTGTTCAGAGGTGGAAAATATCACACCAAAATCCATCAGATCACAGACGTTTCCTGTTTGTTTCTGGAAGCTGTGGTTACAATTTTTAAATCACATCATCACTTGGGTTCTGGCTTCTTTTAATTGTAGACTTCCTCTTTCCTTTTGCTCCTCTTCATAGCTGAGGTCATCTGAAGATGCCTCTATGTTTTGGCTTCTGAGATCCCGGAAAATTCAGAAGGCCTTTAATTCTGACGTTTCATTCCTGCCATTGATATGAAACAGCCTACATTTGACGAGCTTCAGAAAACACAGCAGAGAATAGTACACACTTGGATTTTCTTTTTTTCCAACAGGCAGTATTGAATAAGAGTGGGCTTTGGTTTTTTTCCTCCTTGAATAGAAAATTTCCAGGAATACCAGTGCTGCTTTTTTTTTTTTTTTTTAGTTTAAAAATGTTTTAAAAATTTTTACTGTAAATTGCCCAGAAGGAATGAGGGGCACTTATTTTTATGTATACAGCAGACAATCATTTGCAGTAGACACCATACATAGATATTGTGAAAAACAGGCACACAATAGAAGTTCTTTCACAAAAGGAATGTACTTTTCCAAAAGAGTGATGTACCTGAAATACTGTATAACAAAAATATAGCAGCTAGACTAATAACATCAGAACCAGGTCACACAGAACCATGACCAATAATTCAGCATTTCAAAGACAAGAACGAGAAAAGAAGACTATATTTAAGCTTCATCATGAAAAACATAACAGAATAAACAGAGAAGATTCTTTTACTGGCAACACTTGGAGGGAGATGGGCTGGGTTTCATGTATATCCTCACAGGGAGGGCACCTGATTAGGTAGCCCATAAAATGATCTATGCTTGAAAAACAGTTATGTACTGCTGCTACCCAGCCAGATGGCAAGTCCTGTTTTCAGGCAGATCTTGTACTGGATTCCCCACTGCTGAAATGAAAAAGCTGAAAATAAACACAAGATTGAGAGTCAGGTGCTTTTTCTTTCACTCTGATAGGGTTCTTGATTAAAGATTTAACCACTGTTACTATCAAATGTTGCCAACAACTTTTTTCTCCACTTTTCACTATGTCTTAATGGCACAGCATTATTATTTCTCTACTTTTTAAAATTTTTGACTGTTCAAATTTCTGAGCCCTTGGCCAGAGTTATATATGGATACTGTATTTAGATACTACCGTCATGAAAACAATCGTCGGCTCCATGGGCTTGTGTCCAGCTGGATGCTACAACCTAGAGCCAGAGCTCAAGCTAGCGTGTAAGCTGTGCAGGGTGAGCTCCCACACGGACCAAAGCCTTGAGCTAACACGGCAGCGCAGGTGTTACCAGAAGCTGAGGTGCTGTGCAGTCAGGGCCGCACTGAAAGAACCCTTCCCTTTCCTGCAGAAACTGTATTCGTCGTTGCCTTGGCTTTTGCAAGGGATTCCTAAGATGTGAGGAAGGCTCCTATTTGCCCTTTTCTCCTGCGTGCACATGCAAAAGATAGGAGCAGACCCATCCAGGCTGCAGGGCACTGTGTGAGAATGATGCATTCGATAAGTTGTCTAGTGCATGCGCAAATAAAGACTTACACAAGGGAGCAAGCACAGTTCACCGTTTTGATAACAGAGATGGCAAAAGGTTTGGAGATTTTCAACAGCAGTGAAAGCTTAGTTCCACTGATTTAGGTGAATAGTTCTGACACGAAGTTTGGGATCGTCATCACTACTTCATGACTCAGAGTTCCTTCCTTGTAACAAAGGAAGGGAAGGACAACGTAGAGTATGGCATAGGATCAGGCATCAATCTCATACAGAGCTATTTCTGGATGAATTTATATAAAGACAAACTATGCAAATTATGATATGCTTTATAGGTTATTATAATCAGCTCTTAAATGGACTCACAGAAAGAGTGAAATTCTTTAGCAGGAAAAAAAGGAATGGAAAAAAAGAAGAAATTTCTGAAAAAATCCTACCAGCACTTTGCCTAGGCAAGACTTACCTCTCTTTTGAGCTAAGTCCACATTTGACATATCACTATAAATAAGAGTGAAATCCCCTGAAAACAGGAAAGATAATTGTTAAAATCTGCTGGAAAAGGCAGGAAAATATGATTTAGGAGTAGAGCCGTGGGAGAACATAGCAATAGCAGTTCTGATATATGCATTAAATGCTCTGATCAGGCTAACATTTATTGGTGCGACTTCTTCCTGAGTTCCTACAAATCTAAAGAGGGGTGTCTGAAAGTTCTTAATTCTGCTATGCAGTCTGTGATAGAAAAAAAAAAAGAAAAAGAAATGCGTAGGCAGTCTGCATTTGAGTCTGTGTAATGGTACATCTCAATGTGGAGTGTGATGCACAAGAAGCACATGGCTTTATGCCAGATTTATGTTCTCTTGAAATTGGGGTTGACCCGAGCATCAAGTTAAAATAACTTATCCTTTTTTTTAAGTTGCATTTGGTCTAGCTATAAGTAAAAATGAGACTAAGGGCAACATTGCTTTCTGAACAAAATATTTTAGACTGATATAGATCTTATCTCCTCAATAAACATTTTTTGTAAGCTAAGTTGCAAATATTCAGGAATTTCAGATGACCTCAGACTCCTCCAAAGAAGATAAACCCAGGGTAGGCAGTGTCTCACGATTAGAATAAGTAATTACCTAAAAGCCCAATGCAAGGTCCATAGAAATCAACAGGAATCTATTGACTCCAGGGAAGTTTAGATCAGGCTCTGGAAGAGCTCAGGGAAATCACTCCTCCTGCACATCACTTCATTCATCTGCTCAGCGACTACAACATACCTACACATTCTGTGACAAGTGAGAGTCTGTCGAGTGACTCCCACGGCATTTTCCCCTTTCATCCGGGAAACTCCTTTATTAGTGATAAGCCTCTGTGCCCTGGCATCCATGTGCCAGCCAGGGGGAGGAACCTGTTTGTAAACCAGCTGCTTTGACGTAGCTGGAACTTGGAAGTGAGGCAGCAGTACTTGGCAAACAAACTTGTAATAAGTGCACTTTGCTTGAAATGTTTATAATTTGGTCTTGAAAAATATGCTGAGAAGATGGGCACTAGACGTACTGCTTGACTTTGAAGTTCAAGTTGGAAGGTGGGGATCCTGAATACCTCCCAAGGAACATTTGAAAAAACCAACCTGCTGCTCTATAAAGTAAAGAATGTGCTTGAGGAGAGGGGGTAGGGGGAGTTAGTAAGTCCCACTGCCATGCCATCTGCGGAGAAATGATCAAGGTCCAGGGAAAGGCAGCTTCATTTCAAGCAGCAACATGTTCATATGAAGCCTTCCTGACTTGATGGTAGATCTTTAATAAGAAGCACACAGGTATATCCCTTCCAAGTCGATACTTTCTGTTTAGCAACACACTCAAAAATTCCACAAATACGTAAGCACAACAGGAGTCTCATTGGCTGCCTTGCATTTTCTTAAAATGAGCCACATAAAGGAGGAGTTACTTTGCTCAGCTGAGATGTATGCGATGCCTACTGATGAGCCACAAAATGCTACTCCCGAGAAAAGAACAGCAACTAGAGCTCCTCCTGGAGACAGTCTGACCAAGGAGGAAAAAAAAAAAAAAGACCTCAGATGCTCAAAATGTGAAGACTAACCTGAAGGTTTCTGCCCTGTGACAGTCTCATTGCTCTGAGGACAGAGAAGAACTGCAGGTAGAAGTGTTGAACACTGATGGAGGGTAACCTGAACAATTTTCTGAAATCAGGCTCAGCAAACTTATTGACATTTAGAATTTGACTAAATAAAAAGGATGAAAGATGTGGCACTTTTAAGGTTTATATTTTTACAATCAAATAAATTCAGCTCAGTTTAGATCTCAAGCTGGGAGGGGATGCTACCACACGAAGGGGAACTGGGGGAGATTCAAAACCCTCAGGAATTTCCCATCCAATTCCTCTCCTGTCAACTCCATTTCTTTTCCCTCCCTCCCTCCCTCCCTCCCTTCCTCCCTCCCTCCTTTTTCTGCCTTGCTCTCCTCTCATCCTAGAAGACCTCTCTTTCCTGTAAATCTGTAACAATTACTGTGAATCAGTGAGGATGGGGAGGCAAGTGATGTTTGCATGGAGCTTGTGTAGCAAACAGCTGTCCAGGCAGGAGAGACCTCCTTGGCAGGGGAGGCGGCTGGTTGCACAGGGGGAAGATCAGTCTTTGGGGGATGCTGTGAGGCTCTGGCAGCAGCTGGAAAGCAGGGACCTGGCAGGGGCAAGGCAATCTAGCTAAGGCTGACTTGGTGAGCAAAGTGATGTGGGAGTCCAGGGGGCTTCTGGTGGAAGGTCGGCAGCAGGACCCGGGGGGCGGGCAAGGTGGAAAGCTGGATTGGGGCAGGCTAGCTGCACCTCAAAATGAAGTTTCAGGGAGGAGAAATAGGCTTTTGTACTCCAGGGAAGGCCACTGTGTCTGGAGGTTTGGGGACCTAAAATCCCACAGAAGAGGTAAAGGGCTGAACTGAAGCAGCTGTAGAACCACTGCCTTGGAGTCTAAGTCAAAAGATAGGTAAAATGGAAAGAGCTAAGGAAAAGAATACCGAGGGATTAATAGTTGCATAAAAAGCAAAATAATAATCTTACAAAAATAAGACTGTGTTTAATTAAGCTTGTGAATATAGCTTCATTGATACCTAGTGGGAATACACACGACTGAAGATAAACACACAAAATAGAAACCTGAAATAGGAAATGGTGCCTAAAACTGGGAATAATTAATAAGGAATAGGAAGACCTGAGGAAAAAATAAGTGGAGAGAGAAAAGAGAAGGGCAAATGCAATTTTGAAAAGAGAGTAGCAAATTAGCTGCAGAAGAAGTGATACTTTATCAATTATTTTCTGTTAATGATTTAAATATATAAAACCATACTTAAAACTGATACTGCTTTTAAAGGCTTGACTTAGAATACATTAAAGAAAGTATATTCAGCTTCCTCGGATTAGTAAGGAGGCAAGATTTGCATTTTAAAATAAGAGTCCAGATCGTGCACCCTCTCAGACAGGGTTAAACCAGACCAGAAAAAATTGCAGGGTCAGGGCCAAGGCAGCTGCCTGCATGCCTGTTATGTCTGTCATTGTTTGTTTTGTCTTTTTGGACTTGTAAGCTCTTTGGGCTAGGAACGCTCCCCATGGGGCCCGTCCAACCTCCCCTGCCTTCAGCGGGCACTGGGTAAAGGCTTTGTTTGTCCAGCATTTGGCTCAGCAGAGGCAGGGCCTGATTGAGACCTGTAAGTTAGAGATGCAATACCAGGAAAATATCACATCTAGTCACTGAGATACGGCCGCGCTTGCATGTTTTTTCTTATACTGGGACTCTGCGGGGCCATGAAGTTGTCGTGGAATGGCACCCACATAGAGCCAGACGGAGTTTTGGGGCCTTAGACACTGTTATGATTGGTGAACATAGTGTAAAAAGCCAGGACAGATGAAAAGGCAGCCTGAAAGCGGTCCTGTAAAAGCACATACGCTTATTTGCACGTAGTTGTGGTGGCACCAGCTCTGCTGGCACCGCTGCCCTAGACGAAAGAGCAGCACTTGGGGGGTGGGGGGTGTCCGATGACTTTTTTTGGTGTACGCAGGCGACTTGCTGTCCTGTTCTCACGTCTCACGAATAACAGCTATTGGCAAGGGCAGGGAGGAGCTAAAAAGGTGCGAGAGGAACCCTGCGGACGCGGACACCCGAACCCCGGCGTGGGTAAACGCTCCGTTCCCACTCGCCCGAAGGGGCGGTAGCTGACCCCCGGGCCACAGCATCCGCAGGTT
>NW_009260069.1:204811-211381 GCF_000687185.1 Egretta garzetta
GCCCCGGCCCCTTTAATCCCGGTGTTTAATTACTCCTTGCCGCGCTGCGGCACCGGAGCACGCGCGTTGTTTCCAGGGTGAGGCTGCGCGAGACGCACAGGGAAAGATTCCAGGATTCAGCAGAAACTTAGCAAGAAAATTCTTTGGGGTTTTTTGTTGGTTTGGGTTTTTTTCGCGTAGAATGACATAAAAGCTCTGCCGAGCGGGGCCTGCTGATGCCAGCGGAGGAGATGAGGCCGGCTTGCAGCGCTGCTTCGGCGGTAGCTGAAGGGCAGGTTGGGGGTCACTGTGCAGCCCCACCGCAACGCCCCGCTCTCTGGGCGCAGGGGATCCGCTGCCAGCCCTCGCGGTGCGGAGCAGAAGTTCAGGGTGGTCTGTGGTGCCTGGAGTGCAGCAAGCTGAAGTCGTCTTCTTTGTCTCCTTTTCTTTTTGCAAAACACATCTTCTTGGGTTTTTGCACACTGTATATTCTCAGGGTGCATCTTTTAGGACTGTCGGGTACAATGTCGCTCTTAACATTGTGACAGGAATTGCCTCTAAAATGTTATAAAACTAGAGAACCCAGAAGACATCTTGGGGTAAATTTTGACTTCTGGGATTGGAAGAGTCTTGAGGTGAATCAGGTGTGTGCCACCTCGTAAGTGTTTCATCTGGAAGCCCTGAACCTAATTTGGAGAGCCCGTTAAAGGTGGTGTAATTTGGGCTGTTTCTCTCCAATCCGGACATTGCGATAAACAATGTCGGCATAAAGTCCAGCAGAGAAACTAGAAGTAAGCATAATGCTTGCTGGGGAAAGAAGAGTGACCACTAATTTTATGCTGCATCTGTACAAAGAGTAGCAAAAGCTTCTCTTTGTGCAGGCATTTACCTATTTGCCCCAGCTCTTCCCCTTCCTTCGTGGCAATTAAGCGTCTGAGGAGCAGCGTCAACCTTCTCCTTGCCATTAGGGCATGCAGAAAATCCTATGGGCAACTGGTTGAAGGACTAGGGAGGCCCTGACTACTCTTCATTACAGACTTCATTTTTGCACCTTTAGAGTTGAAACTTAAAGAGTGGGTTCCTACTGCTGAAAGTATATTTCAAGTGTTACTTGCTGCGTGCAAATATTTAGAAAGTTAAGTGTAACTCAAGGCTGCCTTTCCTGGATTTATTTTTTAGGCTTTTATTTTTTTCCTCCTTTTTTTTTTTTTTAAAAAAAAAATAATTCCTTTGCTTTTGAGCCATATTTTGTGACTATGATCTAAATTTAAGAAAACAGACTGTAAGGCTAAATCCAACAGTTGCTGTGAGTTCAGTGGTGAATTTTGTTTGTGCCCAGGAAATTCTGGTCCCATTGAAGGCAATGACAGAAGTTTTAGTGTTTTCAAGAGTGCAAGAATTTCCTGCTATCCTCTGTTTATATGAAACTGCCCAGAGAGGGTGACAAACATTGCAGAGTTTCAGAGTTATTTCTGGAGATAAATTCACCAGAAACTCACAGGTGTTATGTATGCTCCTGTGTATTTTTTCAACATACGAATCCCTTTGGGAACTGAAGAAAAAGGCTCTGTGTCCCTTATTCTAAGGTTAGTGTATAGTCATGTAAAGGTTATATACTATCTGAATCCATGTGTACATCTTCTAGTTTATGAACAAAGCTACTTGTTCATAGCAATGGAAAAATGCATAAAAAGATTCATATTGGAAGAAACGCAGACACTGCAAGCAGGGAGAGAAAGATGCCAGTGCCACGTATTGCCTCCAGATGGAAAGACAGGACCCATCGTATTCTGGAATTCAGTGATGGCCCATCTCGCTTATCTGAACATCTCCACACTACTTAGAGTTGGCATTAGCTGAGTCACTTGCTCCTTTCAGTTGTAGCTCCCTCATAGAGAAGGTGTATTAGAAAAATCAATAGAGAGATCGATACATTTCCCCCAAGTTATCAGATGTGCTCCAGGTGCTTAAGTTGCTAAATAGCACTTGATTCAAATAAAATGTATCTCACATCCTTTGTATTAAAGTGAGAGTTGGCATATATTTCTCTTCCCTCCCTCTCCGTTCCCAGTTGAGTAGCCTTTGCACTCTGGTACCAATTTATGTGGAATTTCAATGTGGTTTTGAAATAAAATTGATTAGCATTTTCTCTCCTGAAAAACTGTCTTATCATCCCAACAATTAGGGGAAATTAGGTTGTATAAAAATACTTTTTAGTTTTATTTCCCAAATAAAGAAATAATGCAGCATAATGAAGGGTTGTGCAAGAGAGCTCTAGGAGTACTTTGAAAAAGCAACAGTCAGTGATGTGGAAAAATGAAGGAACAAAGACTGGATTTCACAGTAAACTGTTTCCATTGGAGTTCATCTCTAGATATTACATCGGTATTTTATGTGCATACAAATTATATTCCATGGGAACACTACGGGGTAAATTAACAGAGCATTGCCTGTAGATTAGACATGCAAATGACAAAAATGGGAGGTAAGTGTGTGGAAAACATATCCCTAAATCAGCATGTGCTTAACTCGTCGACAAACGGGAGCATCAGGAAAGCATTTTAAGACATACTACATTTTGCAGGAAGGTGCATAGCTTTTGGTAAAGATGTTTGTAATGCTCTTCTCAAATTCTCTCACAGTAGCATTAATCTGTCTTTATTGTCTTTAATGCAGGACTGATAAGCACTTTTTGGGGAAGCTAGTTCTTACAGTAAATCTGTGAAAAAAAGCCAAGTCCAGGGCTGCATGGTTTCATGGTGACAATAGGACACAGGGCCTCTCATCTGTAGGTTAGAATCGCACCTTGGTACCCCAGTAGTGAAATTCCAGTGACATGGGAGTTTCAGTTCTTTCCAAAGCTTGATAACCATGTCACCAAAGAAACCCACGGCTGCAATTTGCTGCGATGAGAAGCCCTGCTGACAGATCTAACCAGGTGACCAATATTTGAAGGAATGGGAACATGGACACTATGAAAGTCTGGGGGAAAGGAGGAGGTTATCTACATGTGTAGGTCACCCGTGCAGTATGAATCGCATCTGTTTAAACAGACTTGCATCCATGCAGTATAATTGCAGCGATGTAGCTAGCAGATTACTCTGGTGGTTTTACTCCATTGGAGTCATTGGTGATTTCATCTTACAGTAAGTTAGCTAGCAGTGATGGTTTCTGAGGTTGTTACTCACTGTAAAATCTTGTCTTAACCAGCTGATCTCTCTACAACTCCATCACCATGGTGGCTTTAAGTTCTATCTCATTAAGTGCTGGCTTATGTCTGTATGTCATATCCATATTTGTGCTTCCAGTGAGAGCTCTGTGAGCATCTTGAAGCTCCTCAATTTCTTTGTAAAAGTAGAGACAAGGAGTTCATGGAGTTCAGAGACAGTCACTCAAACATTTTGGAGGAAGTTGCTAAGAAAATGGTGGTGCAAAGTCTTCAATGCAGTGTCACACAGAGCTCTGCCAAAATGAAGGGTATGAAGATGTTCTCAGAGAAAGCTAAGGGCTCATCGTGTTTGAGCAGTTAGTTAGACTGTTGTTGACACAGACTGCCAGCATCAGCCAGTATCTTGCTTCAGACACAGTCAATGCACAAAAGGATTGTGTCTCCTGTCTCAGTCTCTTGTGTCAGTCTTGTGTCACTTGCCTCCATGACGAAGACTGGTATCAGGCACAACTTTGGATACCAGGATGCTATTGATTCACCCAGACCCAACTGGGACCTCAGGAAGATTGACCGAGCACCCTCCCTTCAGACCCATTGCCAGCCAGCCTTCCGCCTCTGAAAATATCTCATTTTGAGCTCAATATCACTGCTGAGAGGGCTGAAGAGCATGATTGCACACACTTTAATTAAAGGTCGCAGGTCTGACAGACTGTGACACTATCTAATATCTAGCTTTTCCTTTAGAGCTGCAGATCACCATTTTGTGAGCCATTACGTTTTTTGAGCAGTGTCCCCAGTTCCCTGACTCACACCATTGATATGATGGACCCAAAGTAGTGATGAAACTTTGTGAGGATGCAGTAGCTCAGCTCCTGCTTGTGCCAGGTCACTGCCCCTCTTCTCTTTTCTCCTGTCCATCTGACTGAACAAGGTTTTCGAGAGGCAGCTGGAGTCTGCGATAAGCCAGACAGTGAGCAATCTTACTGAGTCGGGAAAGGACAGACTTTCTGCCAGAACCTATTCCTCTTCTCCCCGTTTTCTCTTTCTCCCCACTGAACAAGTGTCTTCATCCCTGGCACAGGCTCAGCACGATGGCTCCGTCTTAAATAAAAGCTCGTTTGTCAGAAGTCCTGTTCCTGCTTCCCTCAATTCCCCTTACACTCACCATGCTGTACACCCATGGGATAACTACAAAATATTAGAAAAGAAAAAAACAATAGAAGCTCTTGGAGGCTTCTGAATCCAAGTCCAAAGTGAAGAGAAATTCTCAAAGACAATTCAAAGGACATAGAAGAAGGAGGGAGGAGGAAGGGCTTTTCCCCTTTCCAGGGCCCCTTTGTGGGCAGGTAGCTGCCAGGGTAAGGGTACACTGCAGTCAGCCCTGCAGGCCTGCCATGGCACGGGAAAATGCCACAAATGGCCAGAAAGATGCTAAGGCAGCTGATGAGATAAAGTACAGGGAAATTTTACTGAGGAACATGCACCCTCGTGTTGCTGTTGTCCTCTGCATCCTTTCACTTCAGCATCCCTGCAGAGCCACATTAACCTCGACCCTCACTGGCTCACCTTCTGCAAACCTGGGAGCATTTCTTTTGCTATCAGCCTTCAATGCACATGCTGTCCTTGCTTCTGTTTCCCTCATGACGTGCATCCTTTTGACTACTCTGATCAATCAGTGTCATTTGGTGCCATTTCAAGATTCTGGCCAGATCTGAAATATCTCCAAGAAGCCAGGACAATAAATATCTGTGAGAAGATCTGCACTGAACCAGGGCAAATGGTGTTGGCACTTTTAGGAAAATGGAGATGGTTTGTTTCAAGTGTCAGATCATAGATTTGCCAAAAAGCCAGGTATATCGAATATGTTGAATACACCTCTGCCACACAGTTAAGAAAGTATACAGTTCTACATAGCAGGTACAGCAAACCCTTCATTTAGTCTGTCTCCTCTTGTAACTCACAGAACGTAAAAATTCCTGGAAGTATATTTGAAACTAACGTCTTCACCCACATAGCCACGGAGGGCCGGACTTTGTGTCCAGCATACACACTTCAGCAAAATCCCAGACACCATTATTTTGCAATAGGTTTGCGTATGTACTTTGCCTGGGATAATGAATCCCTACTGTAGAAAAGTCTTAGATATTTTGTTGAAATACTATAGAGAAATTCGCCATCCTGCAGACAAAGGGGTAATTTTGCTTTTCAGAGTAGCTGCTGTAATAGTTTTCAGAAAAAAAGTAAATTATTTGCTTTTAAAAACCAAAGCTCTGTTTTCCAGTGGAACTAAAATTTTGTTTCTTCTTTTAGTATTTGTCCCCTGTAAGGTACTATTTATATCACAGCATAAATTCACAGCAACATTCACTGGCCATGTTAGGCCATATTTCTTATTCGGTCATTCAAGTGAGAGTATTCTATTGAAGTACAGTTAGAAAAATTAGCCTTTCCAGTTGCTTTTCACATGTATACATCAAACTGCCATTCTAGGAAACAATTAATTGGCCTGGAATGTTGGATGTTGGAAACTTGTCTTTGCTTTTGTTTGCTAACAGATCGCTTTGTTAATTCCAAAGGTTTAGCAAGCACCTGGCTTTTTCCAGCAGTTTCATTCATCTCTTCTTGTTCTGTATGAATAGATGTCTTCCGGTCGCTGAGAGATAGGACTTTGCTTTCACTTCCATAGCTAATTGTTTTTCCCCTAGCTAATTGTTTGAAATGTTTGATACCCCAGATGTACAGTCATTGGCCTCTGTGGAGTTTGTCAGGCTGCACATTGGCAAGAGGTTTAAAAAATGCCTTTAGACATGTTTTGAATCTGTAAACCAATGTATTCACTGTAACTGGGCCTGTTCTCTACTGCCCTTCACAGTCATTCACACTGGCATAAAAATCAGAGGTGACTTCCATGAGTTAAGGATCAGGCTATTAAGGAAAAAATAAATCATAACATATATTTGACAAATGGAATCCTGCATTGTATTCTCAGAGTTATCATAACCAAAGTGGTTTGTTTTGTTTTTTAATTTTCTATTGCTTAGATTCTTTTCTTAACAAGCGACAGTGCTACCAGCTATCTGAACTGAATCTCAAACAAGTCAGGTCCCCAGAAGACCACAAGGTTGTCCTGAATATGATCCGTTTTGACTATAATCTGAAACAATCAAAGAGGAAAGAGAATTGGAGAAAGGATAAGAACGAGTGAGAATCTGGCTTTGTGAGTATGGTTATGAGACTCCTTTGAGAGGCAAAGAAGATCTCCAGATCTGCCCTACTGAGTATTTGGAGTAAATAGTGAAGGATGTGCCACAGCAGGGACTGCGTCTCGGACTTCCCTCCTTGCAGAAAGCTGCCCCTTGCCACTGGGCTGTGGGAACGTACAATACCGAGTTAAGCTCTTGCTGCCCGTGTGTTGCGTAGCT
>NW_009260069.1:211440-227583 GCF_000687185.1 Egretta garzetta
TCGGGTGGTGCATGTTCCTCTAAACTGAGGTTCAAATCTTCTGGAGATACTAGGAATGCAGTTAAATGCTTCGAAATTGGTAGAAACCAATTTTTGATTTTTAATTTCAATAAATACACACCAAAAAATAACACTATTTTCTCAGCCTTAAGGTACAGCAGGTTTACCTAAGCCTTTATGCTTGTGATGCACAGTAGTCATCAAGCTGGCTGCTGAATTATTTCCTTATAAGATCATTTAACTTCAAAACTTCATATTATACAGGTCACATGTTCTGGTGATATTCAGAAGGGAATTGTCACTTTCAGACAACTAATATCAGTCATTCTTCTATCTATATTTGGATTGCAGGCTCAGGAAAGTGTGATGGCAGTTATTAACTGCTCTCAAGAAATCCACTTGCAAGATGGATTTATTTCTTGATTAATGATGGAGATTATTCAAGTATTAATTCCAGTTTTTTATATCACAAACTTGATATCATCCTTGTTCTCTCCACCCTTAAAATTACTATGATTATTCTAATTGTTAGAAAGCTATTATTTGATTCAGATTTGCAAAGTAATTATCAGCTAGTAGCACATCTGCCATTTCTTACTAAATTTTGGTATGTATTGTTGTATCTCAATTAACAAAGGACCTACTAACTGAAGCATTGCTGTATGAATTCTAGCAAGGCTTTCAAGCATGACATAAATTTTGTCCTGATTGATTCTGACTCTTACTGTGTGCTGTTTAATTTGTTGCTTTGCATTTCAGAATTGTTCTGTGAACCCAGCGCTTGATGTTTTATACAATGATTTCTTCGTCTGCAGCAATCAGATGTACATCTAGAGGTTTTAACTGATGGAGCATCCTTTATGACATTATTTTTACTTCTGCTTTGTGAGTTGTATTCTCATTACCTTTTTTCTTTGATTGTGTCACAGGCTACAGGGATTAAATAGAATTATAGTTTTTAATCTCATCTTTGAGATGGTACTACTAACATAATGGGATAATTATCTCCACATGTCTAGCTTCTCTTTCATGAATACGAGGAGCAGTGAAGGCAGCAAACACACCAGCTATTAATACTGGAACATCATTGATTTGCCTTTTACGCCAGCTGTACTTCTTATATAAAGTTTTTCAACTTGTTGCAAAATTACAAACCATTTAAGAATGAGATTTTGAGCATTCATAAATATGCACACATGCTTATGTGCACACCCAGACACATACTGCAAATGTCTGTGAACATTTCTATGTTAGATAAACAATTTCAACAACTGACTAGTGAGGTGTTTGAAATGTGTCTTGTACAGAAAATATATGAATAGGTCAGTTCATGTGCACCGTTGCTTTATTAACATTGTAAACTCTTCTGGAACTCCTAGTTCAGTTTATGTATATTTGCTGTAAAAATACTTTCATGACCTTTTTTAGAAGCTATTATCAGACAAAATCCATTTCAAAGTGTCTGCAGGCTTTTCTCAACCTCCTTCTACAGTCTCCAGATTTAGAACAACCTCTGATTACAATGGTTTTCCTTTACAACTTCTTCTTATTTCAGTAATTTTACTTACTGGTTTTACACATAACGAAAGACATGAAAATATTAAAAGAAAGTTGAAAGTTAGAAAGAAAATTAATTTCATTTGTGGAATCCATGTGTGGGTTGGGAAAAGTGGAATATATGCTGTTCTAGTTGCACTTAATGGCTGCTTTACTTGCTTATTTATATAATTTTATTGTCCTTAGCATTTACATGTATTACATGTATTACATGTATTACATGTATTACATGTATTGCTGTCATACTAGCATTTTGCTTGTGTATTAGAATGTCTAAATTATTCTGAAACAGACGATTGTGATCCACAGCTTCAGAATTTTTATGGGAGAGGAGCAAAGAAGGACAGTAAAATTTTCTCCTATAGTGGAGCTGTATATCCCAGGCTATAGAGATACTGCTTTTTTTTTAATTGGTGTCTAACCTTTTTATAATTTCTTGGGCTTTGAAACAGTATGGAATGCCAGTTATATATTTTGATTTTTAATATGCTTATTTTAAAAATTGAATTGCATATTCTGTTATTAAAAGATCCAGTCTGAGCACATACGGGTGAGTCTAATCTGTGTACAGTACAGAAATACATTACCTGTCTGTCAACATCAACAACAGAAGAGTGGAGTACTGGAACTGCTGGGAGTAGAATGCTCTAACACTAATTGTTTCCGATTAGTGTTGCCATGGACTTGGCTTCTACAACAGCAAAACGACTGAATTACATGTTAAATGAGTTTATTTAGGGTGAAATTCACTTCTTATCACATTGTTGTTTCGTATGTCCAAAACTCTGGTGTGTAGCTGTTTGGAAGAGGAGCTGTGCTCTCCTGGGCATGGAGAGCTGGGGAAGGCCAACACAGCAGGGCAGCGCTGAGGGTCAGGAGTCTTTGATTTCTTCCTTTTTTTTTTTTGATTCTAGCTTTGTTAAGTGTCATATCTTTACTAGAGCTTTCTATTACACCCATTTGGGCAGCATGGAAGCATGAAAACATTTTCCAGCAGGCAGATTAATGTCTTTTTTCTTACTGATGGAAGTGGGGAAATTGTTCTGTTGCAACTCACTGCTTAAAAAGGCAAATGTCTCCTTCTCCAAAACAAAACCAATATTCTCTAAAAGCAGCCTATTCTCAGGCTGTTTTTCACTACAAGTTCAAATTTATCTAGTGTTTTTTTCCTGCTGCTGAGGATTCCCCCATTATTTTTCTACCCCTTCACTTGGAGAGAGGCAGCCATTTAGAGATCCAGCAGGCCTGGCACTTTGTCTTGTTTCTACCTGACCAGAAGTTTGGTCTCAGCTCCAGACATACCAGACCTTAGACACACTAACACTTCACAAGCGTAGTGTAAACCACACACTGTCTTCAAAGGACACAAGTAGGTAAGCTCAATGTGCTGAAAACACAGTACTGAAAAGAATGTTAAAACAGTTAAATTAAAATGCTGTGTTGAAAGCTCCAAAGCATTTTTCAATAGCTGACAGCTCTACCTGGAGACAGGAACTTCCCAGGAGCAAGTCCTTTAACTGAGACTTTGCTTGCTGAGCTATTGGGTTGAGTCAAGTGTACTACAGATTGTCCTGAGAAATCTGTCGGGCACACAGGAACGTTAGTACAGTATGGTCTTATGATAGAAATAAAGTCCACAAGCCTGAGTTTTACCCACTTTATGCTCTGTTGCTTCCAATAAAATTAATTCTTTTTTCCATAGTTGTTGGTAGGATCAGAATAAGGCCCTATATAATCTTTCCACATTGTTCTTACAGGAATTGTTAAAGTCCTATTCCAGTATGTTGACATAAGCTTAGTTCTATCTCTGATGAACTGGGAATATTGGGATCCAGGGTTCTGCTTTGACAGCGTTGGCTGAGCCATACGTAAGAAGGTAACAGAGTAGGGCCACAGGAAAACTTGAAGTGGGAAATTCAGGTTGAAACTGGAAGACAGCAAAGTGAATGCAGACACAGAAGGATAGAGAAAACGCTGGAGGAGGAAGGATGAAATAATTAATGCAGCTGGCCAGGTCCTCAGTTGCACTGGGAACAGGTAAGACACAGAGGAGCCATTCATGGATGTTATATCCAATTCCTACCAAAACATAGTGTAAACATAGACTAAAACAGCCTTAAAGATCACAGGAGACTCTGACCACCATCTTCCTTCAGCCACATCCTTTATGCCAAAATACCATTGAGGCAAGATGGTACATGGGTGCTAATGTGGCTTTCTGCCATTTGAAGTGGCCCTTCCAGGGAATTTCTCAGGTGCTTGGATGCACATGGTCAGGAGTCTGTGTTGGCAAAAAGTTTCAAAACTTGCTTTATGGTACAAAAATTGTGTAGTTTGACCCATGTCCACATGATCCATTTGTTCATGACACTACACCTTGCTAACACAATGGAATTAAATTTGCAAGTACTTATCACTAGTTGGCATATAATGTTACAACTGTTGCATAGTTTTAACATACATACACACGCCAGATAATACAAACCTGGGAAATTCCTGGTTAAATTACTTCAAAAGGTTTAGGTACAGGAGGACACATTTAAATCAGTCAGCCATAGCTGTGTCTTATAGTGGTGCTACATGGTTCCTGTGTGATTGGGGCATTTTCATCATCTCATTTCCGATTATACCAACTCTCACAGAGCCTTTCAGTGTTTCCTTTTTTTCTTTTTTTCCCTCATGGTGTCACTACAGGCCAAAGCTGACATATCCTCATGCATCCATGTACGCAAGCCTCACGATGCTGGAAGAGGTATTTGTGCTCTGCTGCCTCCTAAGGGGAGAGTTGTCTTCCATGACCTGTTTCAGGGAGTACCAGAAAGGGATAAATTAGTGTGCAGAAGTTTGAGTGGCTATACAGCTTGGAGGCTTCTTCTTCTGCAAGGCTTTTATTTGTGCCTTGGGACAGTGGTTATTTTCAATACAAAAGAAGACAAGTCTCAGAGTCAGCAGTTGTGCCGGGCAGCAAATGTATCAGAAATTAAACTGTATACTAACTTTCTGGGCTTTATAGGCTGAGACATTTTATTGAACTTTTAGAATAAATATTTGTGTAAACTGGTGAAGGTCAACTGAAAAGGCAATGTTGTTATCAGGCTCAAAATTATTACCTGTAAAATGTTGTTAATAAAAGGTTCTCATATTCAGGCCTAGTTCTCTTACTGCTCATTACTAAGATACAGTTTATTGAAAGCGTTAGCAAATGTATGGTTCAAACATAATTTCATTATGCAGAAGTCATTTTCTTTAGTGCAAAAAGAAGAGGAGAGCAATAGGCAGTATTTATTTATGAGAGCATACGTGACCTCCATTCCAGCTATTTATGTCATACACTGGCATTTCATCTGTGTACTCCCAAAGTAGCTCTGCTGTAAAAAGATGACCTCTGTCTTATTTATGGGCAGAACAGAGGTGACAATGATCAAAATGCTGAGATTCTGACTTCCTGACATTTTTATCAACCCCAGTAATGCATTCCAGCCAGAAAATGCTCAAGTTGTCAACATGCAGGTTTTGGATATTGTGTTCATGTCAGGTTTTATGTAATTCAGCATTTGTATCTGTTGTTTTTAACTCTAAGGAGTCTCTTACACCACACATACTGCCTCAGACATTCCTCTACAAGCATGTAATTCATCCATTTAATTTTCAAGAACCTTTCTGTCTTCTCATTAAGTGGTAATTTCCCATATCAGAAATTGAATGTCCTCTCTAGTTGGAGGATGATATTTCAAGATCAGAAAATAATGTATTTTTATATGCTAGGTGGATTTGGGGGTTTGGAAATCAGGTAGAATATATAACTTGATTCGTTTCTTATTGCTTTTGAATTTTTACTTCAGGTTGTTTGCAAATTAGTACTTTGACATTTTCATCACAAAATGACATACTAACCCTACCCCTTCAGCTGTGATGAAAAACATTATTAAGATTGCAATGTCAAGCTTTCAGAAGCTAGGGGGGAAAAATGGCATCTTGTCTAAATTGTGCATTCCTATCTTGGCCTTTACCTCAGTTGAAGGCATTACAATATTGCCTTTAATTATATCAAAAAGACTATTTTTCCCTTGCCTTGTTTAATATCCAAAGTAGGCCTGTTTTGTAGGTTAATTAGAATCATGTAATGAAGAAATGCTGGGTTTTGTTGCAGAAGCTGGAAGGTATTTAGTGAACTTGGTTGGGGATTACAGGAAGAAAAGGGGCTGTCTATATTATGGCAGTCAAAATTTGCCTTAAAGAGATGGATTCCTCTTTTTCATCTGCTCCAGTATTTCTGGACAACTTATTGAAATCAAACTTTTCATGGATGGTCAGTTTTTTTCTTGTTGCTTGGGATCATTGGAAATGTTCTGAACACTCAGGGCTGAAAGCTGGGGCAATGGGAGCTGGGCTTTGAGCACATAAACTGCTACACAATGATTTCACAAACGTGATGTCCAAAGTGAGCATGTGATTTTGACTTCAGTCTTTTTAAGCCTATATTTCAAGATGTTCCTCATCTCTGAGGATATTTTGAAAGTAAATTATATACATTATATATTTTTTCAAGGATAATAATAAAATAGTGATTGGGTAATTTTGTCTTCGGAGCAGTGTTTGAACTATACACAGTAAGAAAGCCACGGATACCCACGGAAAGATGAGGACAAAATAAGTAGTTGCTCATTATGTGAAAAGAATCCTCCAGCACTGCAGCATGCAGGTGCTATACAAACAAACAAAAAGTTAAAACACATTGAGAAGAAACATAAGAAAGCATTACTGACAGCCACATAATCAGACTGGAAATATCTAAGATGGGAGTTTTCAGGCTATGGTATGTGTACCACTAGTGGTATGAAAACTATTTCAAAGAGGTCTTCAAATAAAATCTGAACATCTGAGCAGAAGAATGTCTCCTCCTGCATGTGAGTTCCTCTTACCGCATTCCCACAGGAAACTGGGACGAAGAACTGGAAGCATGCGTATGGTTTGGTACATGCCACATTTCCACCACCGTCACTAATCTGGTAAAATGCAATTCTTTTTCCAGAGCAAACTAAAATGGTTACTCCAGGCTTACAGGATGTCCTAGTAAGTGATAGGCCACGTTACCTGAAGCAAAGGGCCATGTTATACACTTCCTCCCCTCCTCCAACTCCTGTTTAGCAGGGAAGATGAAGTCAAATGGCAGCGTCTCCTTCTAGGAATATCCTCAGGTGCACTTCACAAGCTTTTGCCAAGTAAGCTAATGGAGCTGGTGAGAACAAACAGGAGTAACTTGTTGTCTTGTGGAATTTTAAAGTAATTTGCTGACTGCTAAAGAACTGTGAGTATTGAATTCCATCCCAGGCATTCCAGTACATAAACTACAGCAGGCAGAGACTTTTCCCACCTGCTACTCCTTAAACCTGCCCTGACTCTTTTTATCCCTAGCTTTCATTCTCATCTGATTATAATTGCCTGCCATTCACAGTTTATATTCCTCAGGCTTCCCATAGCTCCTTGCCCAGCACATCTGGGCTCCTTGTTCCAACCCCAGTTATCTGCTTTGTTTCCTCAGCCCAGTCTCCCCAGCCAGCCAGCCCCTGAACCCCGTCTTTGTCCAAGTCTCAAGTTTTGTCCACACGCTAGGGCTCTTCATGACTAAGGCACAGCAGAGTCTTTAGGGCTTTACTACTCAAATCTACATTTTCAGTGAGCAAATACTTCAAAGCAAGTTCTCCTGAAAGTTTATCACTTAAAAAGAGTTGGATGTTTTCACCCGAATGCTTGCTACGCTTTCCTGATTAGAAGTTCCTGTTACAATGAGGTTCCTGGGTAGATACATATGTTTAACAAATATATTTAAGTGAGTGCTTTGTATCGTTGTATATGCTATAACTATGTAAGCAACCATGTACATACATATGGCTATGTAAACTAAAAGTGTAGATATAAGCTTAAGCAATTTTGCGTAGGTGACACCATCTGAAAAATGAAAATTTCTTAAATGGATTATGCCCAACTAATGGATAAACTTGTAATTAGTCATTCTGTCATTAACTAATCACTTCAGTAGGTTAATCAATATGCAGCTGTGCATTTAAGAACCAAATTTGAACTCAAAAGCTTATTAAAGATAATATTGCATTCCTATTTCACTTGAAATGTTTATTCGTCTGAACATTTATTCAAACCAAAGCAAATATCCACTTAACTGCTAGAGATACAGAAATGTACAGTGATTTTTGGATCAATACAACGTACTGGAATTAATAGTGCCACGTGAGTCCTAACCAATGTATAAAATTAAATTCTTAGAAGAATAACCACTTGGTATTTACAACAGTATGGGAGGTGACAAGTAGCATTTCAAAAACATGCGCAACTGGCAAAGGAAAGATGTATTAATGCTTCCTACTCAACAGAATATAAAAGTAAATATATACATGTTTGAATATATAGTTATAAATGCACATACATGTGTATTAATTTGAATGTAATAGAGCAGTAGTATACAGTAATATGATTAACACAAGACAATATAAAAGTAATTTTATTGGGCAATCAGTGCTAATGGATTTACTCTTATACTGAAGAATCTACGCACTGCCATTGACTAGTAGCATTATTAAAAACAGTAGTCATTCTTATCATTTCAAAACTAATACACTTAGGTAATAATCATTGGTAATCACTGGCTTACCTAAGCTCATTTGCTGTCTTTAAACATATAGAAATGTTCAAAACTGAGCAATATATATTAATGTATTGTATCTTGACAGAGTCCCAAATGGAGCTGCCTGCGAAGTTACTGCACTTCAAGCACTTTCTAGTACTTACAGAAGTGTCTGAATGCTTCACTTTGCTGTCGCTTTTGCAAAGAGAAGAAAAGGGAATTAGGGAAACCCTGCTGAATATTTAGGAAAATATTCTGCTGCATAACTGAAGTAGCAGGAGATCCATAAAACCAGTCCACAGAAATGCTCTGTGGTTTATCAGTCTGTGGTGGAGGTGAAAACTTCCCCATGGTTAAATCACTGTTCACATTCCATTTCTCGTATTCATGCACAAACTGCAGTCGGTCAGCATACAGCATTGTCCACAGAGGATCCATAACATAATGTGTTTGGTAAAGCCAATCTGGTGCTGGGGAGGACGGATAGTATTCCCATGGCATGAAATAATTCACAGCAAGGCAATGCTCCAGCTGCTTTTGACGCCCTCGCTTTCGTGACCTTCGATGTTGCCTGAAGTCCCCATGAACAAAGTCATTTAAATTCAATGGGTGGATACTCCAGTAGTTCCCTTTGCCATCCTCACATCTTCCCACCTTGATGAAACAATCATTTAGTGAAAGGTTGTGCCTTACACTGTTCCTCCAGCCTCGACCTTTGTTCCTGTAGAAAGGAAAATTATCTTCAATATATTTGTAGATAGCAGCTAGATTCAGTTTATTTGTAGGGGAAGAGAGAATTGCCTTTGCAATTAAGGCTATGTAAGATAGGGGTGGTTTTTCCAGAAATCTTGCTTCATCCACACTCATAGAAAGACCATTTTTGGCATCTATGTGAGAGCTGGGAATTCGAGGTAGAATCCTGTGAACGAGTTTTCCTTCCTCTTCTCCTCCTACTGTATGGATATCTGGATTTCCTTCATTGCTTTCAGAAAAGTCTTCACTCATTATAGCAGCATGAAGTCTAGCATTTATTTTAAGCGTCTTGATATGTTGCTGCAAGTTGTCAGTTGAATAATTGGTCTGCTGAATATAACCAGCGGGAGAAATGAAAGTTGGACTTTAAATGTGCTGCTCTCATGTACCCAGATTCCTATTTTATACTCTGTTAAGTCAACATCCTTAACAATGAAAACTGAACTGCCTATGTTTACAAAAGTCAAAGTGCAAGTCCTAGCTGAATGAAAAAAAAAATGCAAAATAATTGTACTATGTTAAGTATGAAGATAAACAGACCATGACGTTAGCCTCTCACTTCATTATAATCTGAGAAAACACCCTTCAGTGTTCCCCACTGAAACATAATGATTAATGAAAAATTGATGGTGGCTAGATAGAGTTGTGAAAGGATTAGACCCTCCAGTGATATGCAGAACAAATTGAAACCTACATGGTGGTTCCTGTGTTCTACACTTAGTCAAACATGTTGTATTTAGTACAATAAACATTTGTTTTACGCACTAAAAGAAAGTACTGTGTGAAATGAAACTTGCTATCGAATTTTGTAGCTGCAGGGTACCTATTCTTGGCACAGCTGAATTAAAGCACAACACCCACCCCACCGCCCCCCCCCATATTGCTCCCTGTTTTTCTTATTAACTCTCTGATCCCAATTGTGCGATTAGTTTTCATACTGAATATGCATGTGACCGGTCCTGCTGACCCAGGAAACCACTTGAGGGAGCAAGTACCACTCAGAGGAGGTGAGCGTGGTGCTCTGCGACCCTCAAAGTATGAACTGTTGCTTGAACTTTGACATTTCCCTCAGCCTTCTGAGGTCTGACACTGTTAAGGACAAGATACTCATCTCATGTGATTAGTCAAGGAAGGTAATTAAATATGTTTAAATATGTTCTAAAGCAAAACAAAACAAATGGGTAGAAGCTTTGAAAGAAGACATTGTCTTCTTTTGGGCCACTTTTGATGTTCAAAATATGTATTCCCATATGAGATTGGTGTTTTGAGGCATCGACAACAGCCTTGAAGATTCAACCTTATGAGGCTGAACCTGATGTTGTTGTTCAGGCTCTGATGGGTTCTGAAAATAACCCTTGTTTCCTTCCTTCAGATACTAATTCTGGCAAAAAGAGAGAGAGCAAGCGGGACTAGGACACCCATTATTAAACTGATCCCTTTCCTGCTGGGCTTGAAGCTCATGTCCTAGCTGATCACCTTGATTGGGCACTTGCAAGCCTTTTCTCAGGATTTCAAATCCACCAGCCTATGTTTCAGTTGGTAGCCACGATGTATTTAGCTCAGGAAACAGGACTCGTAAAGTAATGCTATAGTTCACATGGGTCATCCAGCATTTCTGTGTCAGGGCAGAATTGCCACCTGCTTGCAAGTTTTAATAGAGTACTTTTCCACTAACCATTGTGAATGGGCTGTACCTGGTATTTTAACTGCTTTGGCAGTTCAAAAATCCTAGTGATGACATGACGAGCTACTAATTGCTTTTCCTGGGTCTGAAGTCTCAGCAATGACTTCTTTTGAAGGCATTCGTTTGACCTGCTCTACCCCTACCAGAAATTCCCTGCCTGGCACATCCCAAAGGTGCCATCATCTTTTTACTACTGGCGGCTTTTCATAAGCTTCTGATGACTAATTTACCCAGTTTGTTCTCCTCCTCTCTTATTTGCATCTGAACAATTGCCAGATCATAGCAGAAATTATTGAGATTGGCTCTGAAATGTGTGATCTGGCACTTTAGACTATTTATTACAAATCATCCCATTTCTGTTGCTGCAACTGTAAGCAGGTCATGCCTAAAGGGGCTTCTACAATAATAACATCAAAAGTTTGATTTCAATTCAAAATACCGGATTCGCTATAGATTATTAGGTTATTTCTACTGAGATTTGTGTTTTTATGGAACACTGCAATTGCAGACTGGAGAACAAACGCTGCTCACTGGGACGAGGACTATACATTCCTTCCCCCACATCTCCAACAAAGAAACACAGAATCAACCACATGTTCCGCTATTTCAGTAGTGACTTTGTAAATGGACAGAATTTTAAAGAAGGACTAGGCACAGAGACTAGACTTTGAGTGCCTACAATTACCCAAATTAAATCAAGAATAAGGAAAACCATCATACTAAGGCTTTCAATTTTAAGGGCAGGTTTTCAGAAACTGAGGAAACTGAGGTTATTAAAGGGAACCAGACTGAAGGGTTCAGAAATGTAATTGTAGCGAATGTCCAAAAGTTGAAAGCATGAAACTAGAACTCAAGTCCTAAGCAAGAAGAAAAAATATGTAGGAAAGGGCCCCATACTTGAACAGGTGAACAATCCTTTCAGTAAGTAAAGGAAGATTCTACAGGGAATGAAAGATAAAAGGGTGAGCAAAAAGAGCTACATTTGGAAGGGCTGAAAGCCCTGATCTCTGAGATAAAGATTTATTTTTTTCACATATGCCCTCAAGTAAAATATTCATCCCATACTTCTGGGAGTTTTGCTCGTTCCTCCTTTCTCCACATTATTTCTGGAATTAACTTTTGTTTTCCTCTGAGTCCTATCTTTAAAGGTGAAAGGGTGAAAATCTCTCTCGTTCCCCAAATCAAGATTCCTTCTAAAAGAAAGTAAGCCAAATTCCCTGGTTTATCCTTATTCTTTATGGGAATCTTCCTGTCACTGCTGAAATGTCTGCAAAGCTTTCACATTAAAGGGACAACCACCTTCACTGGCTCAACGTCCAGTTTTATCTGAACAGAAGGATCAGAGGCAGGGAAAGCATGCTGTCTACTCTTACTATACAGACTTTTTCCAAGCCAGGGAAGCAGATTCTTCTTCAAATATCCACACGCACCTTATTAAAGCAGCATTTTTGTTACTGCATTCTTTACCGTGCCACTAAAACACTGCGTGGTTAGAAATCTGAGATTTTGCACAAAACACCATGACAAAGAAGGGGCTCGCTTTATCAGCCAGACTAGTTAAATTGTTTATCATTTTGTTTTGTCAATAAATGAAATGTTCTTGAAAAGATGATTGGGGAAACCAGAGTGTTTGGAAATTCTGTCGCAATAATGTTATCTGTTCTGAATTTTCACTGCGTAAAGATTGTCTTTTTCCTCCCTCAGTGTTTGGCTCTCTCTCATCAGTTTAGGTTGAAGAGAGTTTTGTCAGCGACTTAGCTGCAATTGTGTGAATGTGGGCTATCCCCTTACAACAATTCTAATGTGTCTTTTTTTTATAGTTACAAAGACTGCAATTTTTCTGCTTGGCACTGTGAAAACAGCACAAATTTTAATGAGTGAGCTGGTTTCTACTCTGGGTCACCAAGTAGACCAGTTGCAGTCATAGGACAAAGTTTTGTAAAAAAATTCTGACAGCGCATACAGTCTGTAACTAACAGCAGAAAACAACTGAGGGCAGCCTTTGTCCTCACTCAGCCGTTATTACTGATATTTAACTTCAATCATGTGTAATTTAGAGAGAAAATCTTGCTTAAGTGAAATGCCGCGCTTTCTTCCTTCGCTGTATACACTTTAAGAATGAATTGCTGTTTCAAAATACCTCTTGCAATATGCCAGCAATGTTTTTTTCTAAAGGATATAACCTTTAACATCTTTCTTCTACCTCTTGTTCAGCAGTTTTGACCATTCAACAGTCAGCTAGAATAGTGTTCTCTGCAAGAAGAAAATTTTTTTATGCCTTATCCTAATAGATATATTTAATAGCAGTCAAGTAAGTAATACATCTTGTACTCTCAGCTGAAGAAGAGCAGCTTTCTAGGGCACTAGGGAATACACTGTTAGGAGGCCAAGTGGAACCAGATTTTATACTGCTGATCTTTAGTCCATGCTTAAGACATAATTGTTTTTCAGTTGACACGAAAAGGTATATTCTCTCCCCTTCCAGTTAAGGCCAAGAAAGATCAGCTGGCCAGTGCTGATAATAGATGCGCCAAAAACATAGGCAGGTGCAAGTATTTTTTAATTAAAGGTTTATTTGGCTATTGCTTTTGTTGCTCTGCTGTGTGTTTAAGTCCCAAGCCTGCTAACTCCGTGAAGTTCTTCCCTGTAATCTTGACTATGCTGTTCAATAGAGAAGCTATCCTATATGGAGGTGCCTTGTTTTCTACAGTCTTCCTCAATTCTACCTGCTCTTCCCACTGTTACTTAAACAATGTTTAAGAACAGCTAGAAACCATTTGTCGTGAGTCAACATTTAAGTTTGGTGTGTTCAAAAACAGTGAGGAAGATGAGGCTTTAGAAAAGAAATGGTTAGAGATGTTCCATTAAAATGTTCTAAAATTACCTGTTAACTGTTACAGTCTGAAAGGAAATAGTTACTCTGTTGCCTCATTTAGGTATTTCTGGGCACCGTTTTGCAAAATGCAGAGAACAAATGATATTATTTTTCATTACAATGTTTTCACAGTGTTAATGCAATTCTTATAAGTATAGCTATGCTTGCTTTGGTGCAAATCTATATACACTTTTGATAAAATACTTGCACTGTCATGAAAAGTTTAACCCAGTACAAACTGTCCAGGCAAGTCCTAAATCAGGTGGAGAACAGACATAAACTACCTCTCTGCACTGAAGAAGGTGAAGCTTGTGGATAGGTAATTGCTTTTCACAAGAGTGTGGCCTTCCTCTGTTCTCAGCTATGTTTGTTGGTCTCTGTCCTTACAATCACGGATATTTCCTTCTTGTGTGAAGGCAGAATCTTTTCCCTCTTTTATAGTTTTTTTTTCCTTACACAGCATTTTTCCATTTCATATTTTGGCTGACCTTACTAAGTACACGCTGCTTCTTTCACTAGATAGTGGCATGAGACTGAAGACTTTGGTGCTCAGTGCTAGCACTTAGGCTAAACTGCTAAATAACCCTTTGGTTCCCAGCTTCCATGTTTCTTTACATCCAGGACAGAAGTAAAGGATTTGAACTCAGTGAATGGCAAGACAGTTACAGCTGCACAGAATAATCTGAGTCAGTTAAAGTCGCTGATATTACTTGGTTTAAGAAATAAATATTTGTGTACATCTTTGTTTTCAGAATATCCTGCAGCCCTTGTCATGGCACGTGGGGATTTGATGGCTTGGGCAGAATGTCTAACCTAGTACCTGCTGAAGCCAATGGAAAGGGTCTCCTTGACTGAACTGGTGCTGGACTAGACCAAAACAAATCACTGTTTGGTTTTAGGAAGCATTAAGAAAACAAAAATTACAACAAAAACTAATCGACAGATCAAAACCCTCTTTAACTGGACTTTAACCTATTTTCATACAGTCTAGCAGCAATACTAGTTTCCATGGTTTTTATTTTTCTGCTTTTCTCCTTCCATTTTCAACTAGAAATGAACCTGTTCTCAAAGCATGCCTTGCTTTGAGATACACCCTTCCTTTGCCTGAGCTCAGTTGGTGGGCAGCCCTCCTCCTTCCTACAGCTCTTACCCCGGTGACCCACCAGAGTCCACCGGGGAAGTTACCTTCCCACTGGCATTTGTCTATGCAGCTCTTTGTAAAGAAACATGCAGAATGAAAAATGGGAAATGGCTTTTCACAGAAATAGGTGTAACCACTAGGGTAACAGTGTCATAAACAAGTTCTTGTTTGGATAATTCCTACAGTAGTATTTTCTTAGATTGTGATGGCAGAAGAGATGGAGTTGTCATTCAAGCAAGAAGGCTCATTTCCCAAACTGCACCTAATTCACACAGTACAAAGCCAAAATGTGCATGTGGGAAATCAGCTCTGCCGCTATGTGCAGAGCAGTAAGTGGGAGCATGCAGAAGTGATGCTTCTGGGGTCTCACTGAGAAAAACTCTGGATTCTTCCGTAGGGGGAGCTCTGGAGATCTCACTCCTTTCTTAGACACTTATGAATGCACGGCTGGATAACACTACCATCTATCTTTAAACAAGAAATCTTGTATGCTTTTACTGTTGGCCCTTGTTGAAAAATACAGCATTGTACAGTACTGGTTGAAAATCAGTAGTATCCCAGAAGTTTATGGGCTGTAGTAGGGGTTACGCAGCTTATGGAGGAAAGCTATTTTATAATGTCTCCTTATATGCTGTTGTCTCAAAGTATGATGGTGCTAGGGGAGTATGAATGCCTTTACAGTAGCAGGTGGGATGGCTATTGAGAAATTAAGATGGAGAAGCATTGGTAAGGCCTAGAGATGCTCTCATGGTGTGGGAGGATGTCTCATCAGAAAAGGGGATTCATGGTAAAATGTGGTTTACCTTGTTGTCTCATAATAGATGTACCCAGGTCAGCTTTATAGTTACCAGTGACACCGTAACAACAGGGGGAAGGACTCACAGTGGCCTGAAAGACCTGAGCCATTTGGAAAAGTGAATGAAGGGTTGGATTTCTAGCCTGCGCTGAGATCTGTGATGATGCCACTAATGCTGACAGTCTCTGATGTGGCTAACTCCAAGCAAATCCAGTTATATTTATTAGGTCATACCGTACCATTAGATTGTAGTGTAGGCTTACCCTTTGAGACAGACACAGGGGAAACAGGTTAAGTAATATGAAGGAAAAAGGTGACGTGTTCAGTTCATGATCGTTGTCCCATAAAGACTGCATATTTCCATGCGTGGAATGCCATAAAAGTAAAAGTCAAATGCTAACTGATTAAGCTGATTGAGAAGCCACGCTTTCATTTCTTAGCATGGGAAGATGTCCTGCATAAAGGTTGAAAACCTTTTCAACACTTTATAGCTGTGTGGCACAGGGTTTGTGTTTCAGGGTTGATTGCACAAGTTAATTTTGCGAGTTGCTTTTCTCTCTGTTTGGCTGGATGATGCTAAATGCAGTCTAGCACTAGATGATTTCTTAATCTAATTAGTGGCGAATTCAGTCATTTTTACAATGGTGCATTACAAGTTCATCTCCTGTGTACTCACTTCAATGTTTTATAGCATTCC
>NW_009260069.1:227651-256786 GCF_000687185.1 Egretta garzetta
TCCTGCTTCATTTAGGTTGTGGTAGCTAATCCTTAATTAGAAAAAACTGCCATGGTCCTAGGATCTGGCCCACTGAGTTAGCATGGTATAAACCCAGGGCAGAATGTGACGTTGCACTTTTGTATCTGAAAATGGCATTGAAAATATATGCAGGAATAGTTTACAATGTAGAAACTATTTACCTGATGAAGTATACATCCTATTCAGAGATCAATAGCTCCTCATTTGTGCAATGTGATGAATTTGTTGTGCAATGTAAGCTGACCATCTAAAAATAGTTCCATTTGTGCAGTTTAATAATGCAAAGAAGGCAGTTTTTAAATACTATTTTTCTTCTTAGCACGTAGAGCCACATAAAAATAGGGAATGCAGTATTTGAAATGTATCGTTGAAATTATAACACCTAATAGTGTCAGATGGAGAGCAGGCCAACATAGCTCACACACCATAGCATCTATTAATAGGCCTGACTCCCTTTTGCAATGTCAACTGTAACATTAATCCTTGTTTTAAATCACAGTGTCTCAAATATCAGCTGCTACTAGTTGTACAATTCTCTGTCAGTTTATATCAGAGAGCCCAATGGAGTCTTTTGAAGGACCTAGTCGGGTTAGCAGGGCTAACTTATTAGAAGTCCCCACTGTAAACGATTTCTCTTCAGAGGACGAAGATGTTAAACCTGACATTAAACATCGTTTCTCTCCACTTCCCCGAAGGCGGAATTCTGCTTCTTCAGAGGAAGAGGAGGCAGATGCCCCCACCACCATTGCAAGAAAAGTTTCATTTGCTGATGCATTTGGGTTTGATCTTGTGTCTGTTAAAGAGTTCGATACCTGGGAAGTTCCAAATACAGGACAGAACAATGACATAGAAGATGAAGTTTTCCCTCAGGAGGAATATTTTTTCTCTCAACTGTTTACGTTACCTGCTTCACAAGAAGAACTTTTGCAAAAGGTGCGAGAGCAGAAAGTACTGTTGGAGTCAGTCGTGTTCCTGCCCGGGATTACCTGTATGAACGGCATTATACGAGTCCTCAATGTATCCTTTGAAAAACTGGTGTACGTTCGAATGACGCTGAATAACTGGCTCAGTTATTACGATATCCTTGCAGAGTTCATGCCTAATTCTTGCGGTAGTGAGACTGATCAGTTCTGCTTTAAGATTTCTTTGGTGCCTCCTTACCAGAAAGATGGAGCTAAGGTGGAGTTCTGTATACGCTACGAGACATCAGTTGGTACCTTCTGGGCAAACAACGACGACAAAAATTACACACTGATTTGTCACAAGAAAGAAACTGTGCCCAAGGTGGATAATAAACCACACAAAGAGGTTACTGACAGACATCTTAAAGGCTGCTTAAAGACGACACAAAGCAGGTGAGGTTACACCTTAACTTTTGGTAATTTGCAATATAGCTGGCTCTTGCTAACTTTCTAAGTGTGCTTGCTAAGACTGCCCGTGCTGTCTTCTATTGCTTTTTTTTTTTAATTTTAATGATAAATTAGACCAAGACTTGTTTTCAGTAAAGCTCTTGTATACATCAGCCAGCAGTTTTCTGCAGAAAGGTTGGTTGGGATCAGTGAAAGTAGAGTGAGGGTCTATAAATTATGGGCTGTGTACTGATTTTTGATCTCTGTAGGGTATAAATTGAGCTGACATCAGTGCGAGCTTTGCTCCAGCTGAGGTATCTGTACAATTAAAACACTTTACATCCACTTCCCTATTAAGTCAACAAAAACTTAAAAGCAAACCATATCCTGGGTTTTCACATGATTTATTTCATATTTCATTCTCTACATGCAATTGTTAAAACAGAAATGGCACTGGTGGTTCAGGAAGCTGATAGCTCAGGGAATAGCTGGCACAAACTTTTCTGCAAGTTGTTGGGCTATTCTGCAAGTTGTATGTTAGGGTAATAATTCCTTTTTCCTGACACTCATTGATGTTTCTGGTTTGCAAATGGTGAAATGAATAATGATTTATAAGGCAGAGTTGGTAATATATTAAAGAGATATATAAAATTTATCATATCACATATTATTCTAATTAAATGCAGGCAAGTACTATGTTTGTTCTAGAGTAAAGTGGCAGCAGTTAACTTATAACTTAACCCCACATAAAGAGAGACACTTAGGAATAGTAACTTTGGTTAGGGTTAGGGTTTTTAACTGTTTTTAACTCCTCTTCTTTCTGTAAACAAAACAATGTTGCCCATGAAAATCTAATTCTCAATTTTTTGCTCACCAAAATTTGCTATAAATCAGTTGGAGCTCGGCAGAACCAAATCTATATTTTACCTACAATGTCCTTTGCAATACTTAGAACCTAGAACTGAATTCACATTGAGTTTGTAGTTGTATGGCTTTTCTAAGGAAGGCAGTGCTGTTTGATTTCCCTGGTGCTCTTCCACTGGACTGAACTGGTGGGGAAGGCGGAACAAAACCGCAGCAGTGGTGGTAGCTTAAGGAGAAGGGAGACAGCCAGGGCTTCCCTTGTGCAGAACCTCCCTTCCCAAAACCCAGACTCGCTGTGCTGGGAGCCTCTGCCACCCCTAATTGCACGTCAGCCCTGTGAGGAGTGGCGCACAATATGGCTTAGTGCCTGCATTGACACCATGGTGTAAGAGTGGCCCCAGGGCTAACCCGGGGCCCAATTCATAGCCAGTCCACAAAGCTCTCCTGCTAAGTGTCCTTTGGGCCAGCCCTGGGGCCACCACGCTGATGCTTCCATGGGGGAACATCCTGGTACATCAGAGCAGAGGGAACGATGCCTTTACCTGACATATGGTCAGATCCTGACATTTGTGCCTGGTTCTGTACATCGTATCTGTCCTTCAAGGAGTGTCACACGACCCCTTTGGGTAAATAAGATAGCCTGAGGTCCCCTGCGTGGGATCGTGGTATCAAATACCACAGGCATATGCAGGCAGTGTGACTTCAGCTTGAGTTCAGGTAGCCCACATGGAGCAGATGATGGACACAGAGAGCCGAGTCTTAATTTAGTGAGCCCTGGGCTTCCAGATGCTTTCAGGACTGATCTGCAAATTTAGATAGAATTGGGCCTCTGAGCTTGAATGAATCCTAAGAGTCTCCTGTGACTTAGCTAGTGCTAGCATAAGGTGTAGAAGTATTTATTCTCGGGGATCCTCTTTTACATGTATACATTAAATGCATTATATTTAAGTCATACAGAGAGGTATTTTAAAAAATGGGAATGGAGGTAACATGTCTACTCCTTAACATAAAATTACCTTGTCTCTAATCAGAGTGTGAAGTTGTCTCTCTCCATATCAGGCTGCAGAGGAATTTATATAGATATATATGTGTGTGTCTGTGTGTATACATATGTATATACACATATACACACACATGTATGGGCATATTTGTTCCTATACACGCACACACACACACATGTATATTTGTGATATTAACCCCAAAGTGGTCAGATTCTTGTTTACATTAAGATCTGTTACACATTTTTGGCAAACGGTTAACTAATGTGCACTTTCAAGACCCTCTTTAGTGGCAGAAGGATGTAAAGAGACCTTACAGTAAATGCAAAAATGAGCTGAAAGTATTTTTGGAATATGGTTTCAGTGGTCGCCAAGGCTTCTGAAAGACAGTTCTGGCAGATTGTAATCCAGGACCAATTTTATGCTACAGGGACTTCATTGACTTCACAGGAGTTACAGCTTTCACCAGTGTAAATGAGGTCAGCATCAGGGCCTTGCGTTTCAAAAGAACTAAGATGCCAACCTCCATTGCTCACTTGTTTTTCAAAGTGTCTTTGTACATGTTGCCCCTTTGAGTGAGGAGGAACACCCTGCAGACATCTGCAAAAGTACCTCATTATTCTCCTTCAGACCCTCATTAAAACTCCTTTGCTTTGATGTCTGGAAAAAAGCTCAAGAAAAACAAACCCCCCAAAATTGGCAAAGTGAAGCTGCTGATGTGCTATGACTCCTTCACATCACGTTGAACAGTGCTGCCTGTTTCCCTGCTCTCCTCCACCAGCCTGTCCCTCTCTCTTGCCTCTTGTTTTATGTTCAGATGATGAACTCTGCAGCATTTATATGTGCTGTGCTGGGCATTTATAGAACATTTAGCAAAGGGGGGGGTCCTGGACTATAATTAGCTTGTCTTGGGAGCTGCAGCAATGCAAGCAGGTATACACAGAAGTAATAACAATTTTACCTATGGCTCACACAATAAATATGCAGGTAAGGAATATTGCTATCCACGCCCACAAGCCGGACATCTTAAATTAAAGATTTCTTCATAGCAATCTGAATAGAAGCATATTTTCACAGGACGCTTATTTTGGCCCCTATCTCAAATTTAGAAACCTGTTATGACTTTTTATTTTTAAAAATCTTGTCTCTGAGGTATTTATACTTTCTCTTAAAATGTGCAGTTTACCTCTTCAGTTGAAAAATAGGACTGTTAAAGAATTATGTTTTTTAAGCGGAGCGTTTGATCCACTCTAGGGCATACTTGTGTGGCTCATTAAATGTCATTAGTGAGGATTAGTTGCGTTAGTTAAGTGAAAGGAATAATATGCACTTTCAGAGGAAGTTACTGAGGAAACACAATATGACTGTATCATGTTACCCTTAAGAATATGAGCCAGGACAAAGCTGTATGAATGAGGGCAATGGGGTGGCTTCTACCACAATTATTAAGAAATAAAATAAAAATGGACTTAACCCTCAAAAGTTGCACCAGAAAAAAATGATAGTCAAAAGCAAAACTGCCTGGAATAATTAAAGCTGAAAACTGTCTGGATTTGGACATTCAGAACCACATGACTTAAAATCCTGCCTATTCATTATGTGTTTCAGTTGCTTTTGCTTCTATGTCTAGGCATGAACAAACAAGTAGCCTTCTCTTAAAGTTTCATAAAGTATTTGCTTCTAACTGCATTTTTCCAAGCTAAAATTCTTTCCAACATAAATTTTAACAATTTTTGTGCTTTTCAAAAATCTTGAAAGGATTCACAGGCACAAAGTATAGTTTGAAAAAATAACATTTGAATGAATTATTTTATATTTTAGTCTATCTGGAAGCGTGCATTTAACTTACACATCCTCATAAATATGCTTTGGGGAAAAAAATTGACTCCTAAAATTTGAAGGCTGTCACTGGAAAAGAGAGAGCTTCTGTCAGTAAACAACCCTGATTTCTATCATATACACGCTTAAAAATTCAGAAAAATGTAAATTAATTGTATCAGCTCCACTCTTTTCTCTTTTTGTTTGACTCTCGTGCTTTTGGGACATGGATAATGATTCTGAACACAAATTTTTCCTGGTCCTCAGGTTTGGACCACATGATTTTGTTGTGGACCCCAGGCTCCTGCATCGGTCTGATCAGACAGGGACTGGTTGTGTCTTGCATGAGGCAAACTCCTGTAGATCACGCTGTACGGCGCAGTGATAACGACCTGCAAAGCATTCCCCCCGTCACTGGTGAGGCTGCGCCCCATTTCTGTGCTTGGTCCTGGTTTGCCATCTGTCAAGAGAGCAGTGGGAGCAAGAGCACAAGGAAAATGGCCGATAAGCATGAGAATTTTTTTACAACAGGGTAAAATGTGTATTTAGACTTCTGTCCTCTGACAAGGAAGGGGGAGGCTAGTATTTTTATCATAACTGTTAGAGTTATCCCCCTCTTACCTCTCAGAGCCCACGAGTGTATCACTCTGACCTGCTGTTGGTCCTGTGCTGTTTTTCGTAATCGCCAGACTGTACCTTTCTTTGAATGGCAGTACATCAATTCACTTCCCTCTGTGATGCTGTGTTAAAACAGAACACAAAATAGGGCCAGGTCTCGTATAAGAGCTGCTCTATGTACAATGCGTGTTGAGAAGGAAGAGATTAAAAAGCCCCGTTCTGTGGGCCACCAATGCGAACTTCAGCAACATAAATACTGAATGGTCTTAAAGCAATTGCCAGTGAGAAAATGTGTTCTGTGCATGAGTACTCTCCCGTCTTCAGCTGCTGTCTCGTCCCCTTCCTGATGGAAGCCAAAGGAAGTAAGTTGCTGAAGGTCCAGCCCAGCGGGACTGCGCTGTGCTCGGTCAGTCTGCCCCAGGCAGGTGACAGGCCAGTGCCTAGGTCGCCTCGAGGAATGCAGCCCTGCATCAGCTCCGCTCGGCCTTTCCCCCAAACCCGTGATGTGATTAAAAAATCAAAGCCTTCTGAAGAAGATGTTTGGAAATAGCTTCACATAGACTTTTGCTATGAGGAACAACTGTGTTACTCCCAGCTGGTCCATTTAAAATATGGCATTTAAATTATGTTCCTTTTTAATCCTTTTTCTTTTGCTTATCGCACACACACATCATAATGGGAAAGGGAAAAGGAGAGCAGAAAAGGTGTTAAAACACATGTCATCTTTGTGTACTGCTATTTAATCTCAAGGTTGTTTCTGGCATCTCAAGTCACGGGTTACACCTTTATCAGCATACAGATATGGGATTTGACTAAAGTTTATCACTATTATTAGGAAGTGACTGCAGTCACTGTTTTTACCCGGCGAGCAGCTGCTAGAGAAGCTATCCATTCACAAGGAGCCAGCTAAAAGCAGCTCTCCTCTGCTGTTCAGCCTGACCCAGTATTCCCAGCCCTGCTCTCGCCTCCTGCTCACCGCCAGTCTTTGCCAGTTGTAGCAGTAGGTAGCACTGGCACCAAATTAAGGCTTCTCCAGGTACTTGAAGAGTGTGATTGCCAGGGACACAGGACAGTTGTTTAAGGTGGTCTAAAATACATTATTCAGCCAGGTAGGGTAAAAGCAAGCTGTGGAACTGAGGCTGAGTATTAGGACATGTGTCTCAATAGTGACTCAAGTAATCTTTTAAGGAAATTGCTGAAGCCTTACTCTCCAAAGTAATTTAAAATAAGTTAAACCACGTGAAAAATGTTCTACAGGGAACAATCCTACTTGGACAAGAGCTACGCTCGACAGTATTTTTTCTATCTGTCTAATCACAATATTTCAAAATCCTGGCATACTTACTATTCAAATTAGGAAATACATTAAAGACCCTAAAGATAGATATCTAAGTTGATGACATAAGGCTTTGAAGGCTATCACAGAAATGCCAAAGGAACAGGTGGAAGTTATGGATGAGAATGGCATGCACAGAGCAAATGGACACCTGCTAACCGTACTTGTGGTCTCCTAACTGGAGAGTACCTGCAGACTGAAAAACTGCCTCATTTTTGCTTTTGGTGATTGCGAACTGTGCTATTCATGTTCCATCCATTTGTGGCACTGGAAATATTAAAATAAACTTCTAAACTTTTAAGTAACAACATATGAAAATAACATGTTGCTTTACTGGCAATCTTGGCGTAGTATTTACTCTGAATCTTACAGGTATCAGTGGTTTCGCGCTCACTTCCATGGTCTACCTTAGAAATTGCTCTCACCAACATTACAGAACAGAAATTTGTGCTCTAATGTATGGGAAATACTGGTTGCTATAAAGCTGTTTTGCTTGTTTGCATAAAGCCATATAAAACTGGTGCTTTGTAATCTGAGTATCATTTCTCATCCATACGCTAAGTAAGTACTTGTAATTACCCATGCATTGCTTGGCTTTACACTTGTAAGATTCTTTCTGCAGTTGCTACAGTTTCATCAGTTTATTCAGATATGTCAATACTGTAACACTATTACAACTGACTCTTAGAGGTCTTTAATGCAGCAACTTGGCTTGATCCTGCAATAGGCACAATAAATAATTTAATGAATATCAGGAGCCTCACTGAACTTTGTAGAACTCCGCACGTGTAAAACTATCCTTGAATGTTAATATTTACAGGACCAGAGCTTATTTCTATGCTCTTTCAGATCACTAATTAAGGACCTTCAGACAAACAGCAATGTATTGCTAAAGAAACTCCTGTATTCCATTGTTCAATGACTCTTTTGTTTAGTGAGGTATCTGTTTTGCAAATTGAACAAGGCTGGTAACGACCATTTCAATACTCTGTCTCCTGCCCCCTGTTCAGATATCGCAGTTTATAAATGTTCAGTTGGAAAAAAAGTTGTTCCATTACATTCACCTTGGCTTGGCTAAATGTTAGTCCTGAAAAGCTGTTTAAAGTCAGTGAAACATTAACTGAGAGCACTGGAGTCATATTTAATCAATGCATTCACTACCAGTGTCATTTGAGCTGTTTATTCTTATTATGAACTTTAAGCCATGATCCCACCACAGCACTGCAGCTCTGAAATTGAGGCAATTGATTCAGCCACGGTCTAAGTCCAGAGAACCAATTGCCCATTGTATTTTTCAGATAAAATGTGTATTATCTTCTCAGTGACAAAAGGTAGAAAAAATGGTCCAAACAAATACTTTGCAAGTTAAATGCAGTCCCTGCCTTAGTGCAGAGGAAGAGATAAGAACTTCTAAACACTGTGCGAGCATGTTAGAAGTGGCTATTTGATCCGTAGGCCTTCAGTGACACACAAGAAAATATTAGTTGATATGCCAAAGCATAATGGGGGGCTTGGTTTTCTGACTGCCTCTCCATTCTCCTCCTGCTCAGTGGAACCAGCTGATACTCTGACACTAAACCCAAAGATTTATTGCTGCTGGTTACTAATAGCAGTCCTAAAGAGCAGTGGAGAACACCGAGCTACACAACTGAACATGAACTAGATAAAGCTGGTGGATTTTTCTTACCTTGCACTTAGGTGCACCAAGTGGATTTACATTTGCATTTTGCTTCGATGCATAATAATTGTCCTTGCAATAATATTTATGGCTGCTGGATGGTAAGCATAAGATGTTCAAGCCTGGATCACTTCATGTTGTGGTAGAGGGTTGGGGAGTTTGTCAGTCTTCTCTCTCCCCAGCTACCCTAGTAAATCTGCACCAGTGTCTCCCAGGTTATATTCCAGGTCTTCTTGATAGAAATATTGATACATATCACACCGCTGCCTTCTTGCTGTGTGGGAGTAAGACAGCATGAGAAAAAAAAAGGTTATAGAAGTCTCTTCTTGTCATGGTAACACCTGGAAATTTTATCCTCTTGAGATACTTCAATTTACAATTGCCTTCCAAAATTTAGATCACAGTTGTCCTCTCTCAAGAACGACTGGCTAAGGCTTTTTGTAGTCACTCATTCTGTTCTCCTCCCCAGGGGTGATATCTGTGTCTTGGTCTCACCTGACTGCCACCTATCTATCTACAGTCTCTCTAAGGCATCTGTCACCTTCTTGCATACATGCCTCAGCATACTGCAGTTAGCTTCTAGGAAAAGACTCTCTTCGGACACACCAATAGGGGACTGCTCCTTCTCTATTTTTCTCCACGTGAGCTCCAGGGAAAGACCAGATGCCACATAGGCTAAAGTCTTTTTCCTCTCAGATGTATCTAATATAGGTATAGCTTGGGAGAAGTGCAAGACATGTTGTTGGTACTTGGTTTTACTCTCCATCCATCTTTTAAAATAGTGGGAAAAAGAAGCAAGGGGCTCTACCCCAACTCCTTTCTACACCACCATTTTGATATTTGACCATGGGCCTTCCCGACAAAATAGAAACCTAAGAAGTGTCTCCTCTGACTGCAGACCAAGCTCAATCCTCAGGAAACTTGACTCCTAACTCATCTTTTCTTCTTTTTCAGTAGCCTGGCCCTGAAGATAGGCATCCCAATAGTAAGGTGCTGCATTACTAATTTACAATGGAGCTGTCAATAGATCTTCTGACCTAGCCCAGGGAAGGATTTCCTAAAGAATTTCCTTGTTTCTGGAATAGTTAGCCCATTCTGTCGAGGGATTTATGCAATTTTCCGACCAACCTGCATACAAAAGAGCTGTGTAAAAAGACTTCTGAACTAGTTTCTTTCCAATATTGTTATATACGTATCATATTAATGTACAACAATCATGAAGAAGCTATAAAAGGGTCTTGTAAAAGTCACAGGCTTCCTGATCATAGTTTCTGTACCTTAATTTGAGATATAACTGACTCATTATGTATAGGTTTTTCTGCAGTCTTTGTACCTATAGTCATGAGAATTGGGGATAGACAGGGCTATATTAAAGGTTTGAGCCTGGCACCAAATTGGTGTTGGGCTCCTGGTTCAGACTGTACAGAAATAAAATCTTCAAATGGACAGATTTACATCTGTATTTTTTTAAAAAAAAAAATTGTACTAATGTTTTGCCATTAAAACTCAAGGTCTTTTTTAATGAGCTAGAAAATAAAGACTAATTTCTTGGGACTCTGCTTGCTTTGAGGCTATGATTATTCTCATCCCAAACCAGGCCAATGCATTTTGTTCTGTGCCACCTATGTCCCTGCTTCAATCATAAACTAAGACTGAAAAATGAAAATATTAGTAATTGGAAAATATAATCCCCTGGATAGCACCAATCCAATAATCTTAATAAAAATAGGTTTATTACAAACATTGCTTGAACCCTACTGGGAATTATATTTTCAGAAAAAAACACTCAAATTCCCTTACAGCTGCTCTCGTGATCAATTGTCCCCCCCGATACTATTAATCATCATACTCTACACTGATTATTCTGAGCATCTTTTTCCACTTTGCTTTCCAAACTTCCTTTCCGATTTCCTTGTTTAGAAGCTACTGACAGTCCTTTGCTGTCCTTTTGCAGGCCCACCTTTTCTCCTCTTCTGCTGTCAGCCCCTTTTCTTAGATGAGGTGACCAAAACTAAGGGCTATTTCCTCAAGGTGGGGAAATACCAGAGATTTAGTAGTCTCTTCCTCAGATCTCAACTATTTAAGTAGAGGGTCATTGGGGCTCTATTTTTGTGCACAATGCTTGTGAAGGTTGCTAGACTGGCTCTCCTGAAAATGCAGTCTTCTGTTCACAGTTTCCAAATGGTAGCTGCAGTGCAAACCTCCATTGCCATGCCAGCGTGCAAACATCCTCACCTACCGCTCTAATGATGAGGGGGTCACTCTGCCTCCGTGCCTCTATCCTCTGTGTCCTGACTATCAACAAGGGAGCTAATTAGTGTCAGTCCTGTTTGTTTGGTGACACCTATTTACTAAGAACTAGATTGAGCCTTCTCTAACACTACCGGTAGTTGAAGGTCATATAAGAAAATCAGTCTTGCCTAGATTTGTAAGAAGTTCTCTGATTTTACGTACAGCTTCATTCTAATAGGATCACTTGTCGTGGCATAATATTTTAAAATATTATTCAGTAATTTCCACTTAATGTTCACACAGCTATTCATTTATGGCTGTTGATCTTCTTTGCAGTTTTTGCTTTAATTTCTGAATCTTTTCCTGTGTGCTCTTAATTGGTTTGGAATCTAACAATGTAATTTCAATTATTGTTTTCAGCATTGTTTAAATTAAATTACTTTTCTGTCATACTTCTATTTTTTAAATACCTCCTGAAAAAATTAAACATATAAACAGAAGGCAATGACACTGACATACGTGACATGCAATAGCAACGTTGTGGTTTAGGCACGCATAACGTGACATCTCCAACAAGGACAGTTCGTTTGAACCCGAAAGACTCCTCGGCAGGAATTGGCCATATTTTCAGGTAACACCAAGTAGAAACCTCTGTGTGTGTGTGTTACGAGCCCAGACCTGAGGAACGGGGCTTGCTGAGCTTCAGTCGCCCTCTGCTTTGCTGTCAGCACGGACAGCGATGCTCCACGCTGTGCTCACACCGCGCTCTGCGGTTTCTTGGTCTGTCTGTAATTTGTGCAGCTGTTGGTTTCTGCTCTAAGGTCGAGTTCCCTGGACTCTGCCTCGAGTTTTCGTAGCAGGCAATTATTTCCACCTGAGGATGCAGCCAGCTGCCCAGGCCCACAGCCCAGCCACCTCCCGAGCTCTGCTCCCCAACACCACCCTGAACTCCAGGCCGGCGCCATCGGTTTCCAATGCAGCTGTGACGCCCCTACCTAGCATTAAGATCAGCTTCTCTTAAGAGTACGTAAAAGCCTGGAAATTACTTAGAGCACTTCCCTGAAAGGTGGTACAGCCAAGTACTTAGTTTCCTCGCAACTTTCTTTCAAAGCCATTTTACTGCTTTTTTTTCTTCCCCCCTCACTAATGGATTTGGTAATTCAGAGCTCACACATGCTGCAGTGTTGATGCTGACTGCCTTTTGCTGGTTGACGCCTTTGCTCTGCTGCTCACTTTGTCCTCTCCTCGCAAATCCTGGGCAGACTCTCCCCAGTTCTGATTTTACGTGGCCAGCACCTCTGCCTCCTTGGCCAGTCATAATTCTGTGCCCAGTTGTTCAGTGCTCTCCCTAGTGTCTCGTATTTGAATTTTATTTCATTGGGTTTTATCCCTATGTCCTATCTTAAAAGAGCAGAGGTCCACTTAATTTTCCTATGCAGTAATGTCACTTTTGTTGTATTTTCTTCATATCTACCATAGTCTATCGCAACACGTCTTCTCGTAGGGTGCACGTCTTTTTTTATGCACCCTAATCTTCATGTGCTACAAATATGGTTTGAATGATTGAAATCCTTTAGCAATCACAAAAAAACTTATTCTGTATTTAGAAGATCCCTAAGAAAAAAAAAAATTCCCTTAATTTCTAGCAAATTCTTATCAATACCTCTATATACAAATTGTTATACAGATAAGCTATTCTTATCTAATGGTTTCTAGGAGTTTAAGACTGTCTCAGCAGGAGTTGCTGAGGGATGAAACTCTAATGATGATTTAAAGCAGTGAAGTGTGTAGGCTGAAACTGAAATAATTATTGCTGTAACCCTCTAAGCACTCTAAGTTCCTCAAGAGAAAATACTTTGTTCAGAACAGACCCTGAACAACAAAATGCTAAAAAAGTAAAATAATAAAAAAACTCCAACCCTTGGAGCAGGATGATAATTTAGAACTAGAATCAGTATAATGTGAGGATGTTCTCAACAACTGCTCACAAATGCATCAGACATCACAATTAAAAAGGAATAATAATTATGGCCCCATTCTAAAGTATGTAATATTCTATTCCATTCAATAAGCCATGAACACTTTAAAACCATCAGTGTAATCCACAAACCTATATTTACAACATTAAACTGGATGTTCTGCCTTTTCAATAACTGTCATCTCATCTCTATTATTTTCACCTCAGACTCTAATTGTTTCTTTTATAGGAGCTAACCTACCAGTGTCCTTGGCAGTACAGTTTATGGCTCATGCATTTACAGTAATTGTTTGGGCAATTTGCCACACAGTATAACAATCTCCACATCACAATCAGTTTTTATAATAAACAGCATTAGTTGCGAAAAATACAAGTGATGCATGATTCTTATGGTAGATAAAGGGCACTGAAGATGCCCTTTAGAAAAAGAAAGGAAAATGCTCAAGCCTTGAACTGCTTGAGAAAAATACTGATGTCACAATAGAGCTAATTAATTTGATGGTACAAACAAGAGAGGGAAAGGGCCTTGCATTCATTAGTGTCAATTCCAAATGAGACCGTACCGTTCATAAAAATAATATTCTGCCTTCGTTTAGGCAAAATATGCAGGTAAACAAATCAGAAATAAGCACCAGTTCCTGCAAGAACAATGATTTCGCTCCTTAGCTTTTATCAAGGCCCTTTCTCTTCTTTAGCTGCAGGGAGCTCAAAGCCTGGGTAGGTACAATTTGCCTGCAGACCTCTGGATGAGGTCAGGTCCTGCTGCCCCTCAGCTTGCCTGGCTCCAGTGTGACCAGCACTGCTGGGCGCCACGGGGCACTGGAGCCTCTGTGCATGGTAGTGGTCTGCTCCTGGGAAGCTGAGCACTAAATGGCTTCCCTCCACAATAAAGATGCCCCACCACATGTGGCTCTACTGAAGACATTTTGTGACCTCTTGATTTTCAAGCTCCCAGAAATAACAGGTCAAGCGTTGCTTGGTGGGGAGGCTGACACACCTCCAGCAGGCACAGTCTGCTGCATTAGAAGTTCTCCAGAGGAGAAATAAGGAATATACCTTCTTACATTGGTGCACAGGCAGGTAATCCTCAGGTTCCTTGCCACCTCCTTGCCATCTGACAGCCCTGGCTATTGCTGAGGCACAGTGAAGCGAGGCCCTGGGAAGCACAAAGGTGGCTTCAAGCCAAGGTTGCACATCCCGTTCTCCAGCTAGGCTGTGAATTCTCTGGCAGCACTGGGGATTGAGGCTAATATTTATAGGGTGCTGGAACCACATGTGATAAGGAAATCGTGGAGTGCTTGTATTATAAGACTATAACTTCAACAGTTGATAACATAGGCATCAATTTAAATCAGTAGGAGACTTGTCCCTATAGTGAGTTTTGGGCTGAGCCTTGTGCAGGCAAGGAATGAGTTTATCTTTTCTTGTTAAATATTTAGTTCATATATTCAGTGAGGGAGATAGAACAGAATTAACTACAGACACCCCTTCACAAGAGAAGTCAAAGTCTGCACTTTGGAGATCCACACCAGCATCCTTGGCAGCTCCCAAGCCTCTTTCGTGAGTTGTCGTACAAAGACAGAGAGGCCAGGACATGTTTTGGATCTAGCTCCCAGAAAGTGGGTGGGATGTATCTTCAGTGGTAGTCTCACCATGATAATGAGACCAGAATTGAGCTTCTGTTCTAAACATTTCTTTCTTTAGTACCATTTTTTTCCCCTTGTTGCATTTTCATCTCTCCATGAACTGGTTTTGCTAAAGTTTTCTCCCCTGTCCCACTGGTATTTTAAGACCAGTATAAAAAGAGCAATATTTTAAATGTAGTTTTCCAGTAAGCCAACTGTTTAGGGAGGGTTATCTTAGTAAAAAAGTGGTTTGAATTCTTACTCCACTGTGTCTTACAGACAACTTAATAGAACCTTAAAGCTCTGTTTAGAACTTTACACATACACAGCCTTTCCTACTGCTTTCCAGAATTCCTTCTTCCTTAGAAATTTATTTTTGTTGTGTGCTTGTTGGTTTTGAATGACATTGCATACAATACTACCGAAGTTCAGAATTACATGTGGAAAATCCTTTATTTAGTGGCTCATAAATGTTCTCTTAACCTGACTCCTCCAAACCTTTTACAGGCTTTCTGCTTCCAATGTGCACATAACATTTTTTCAATAATTTTTGTTGTTGCTTGGGTTTTTTTTAAATACATGTAGTTATTTCCTTTTCTACTTCCTTTTGACATGACATCTGCTGCTAATGATATAAAAATAACCAAACCGAACCACCAGCCCTTCCCTTCCCACGTGCCCCTCCTCTCCCCAGGATGGTGGGGTTACAGTTCTGTGCAGGGTGCCTGTTTGGCTCCGGTGACATCTCAGACGTGGGCACTTACCTGCACTAATTTACCTTTTGCTCTTCTGCTTCTCAGTAAAACATTGCTGACACATTTAACTGCTTCTTTTCAAGGATCTCGGATGTTATTTACATCCCAGTGGCATCGTTCTTCAGCGAGGCTGGCTATTTTCGGCACTGGATCCAAAAGCACTAGTTGAATTGAAGGTTGCTGCTGTATTAGGCTCCTCTTAGGTTTAGAAATCTGACCTGAAATGAAAATAGAATTACTGTTTGGTTAGCAACTTCAATCTTGCCAGCTCCTTTCATGAGGACATTTTAGGTTCACCTCCACTTCAGGGTAGAAGAGGATTGTTTTGATTTTGAATCTACCTTGAAGTAAAAGCCAGAAGCATGAAAGATCCTGTGAGAGCTTAAGCCTATCTGGATTTTTAAATAAAATTGTATTGAAAACTTTTTTCCCTCTTACATGCTTTTAACTAAATATTTGAGAAATATATTCTTTAAATACTTTAACGTCCCCATACCTCTTTAGATTGCAGACTAAATAATATATTCCCACATTTTCTTTTAAGTATGAGATAGTATAAAATTGTTCAGGTTGCATTAATTTCAAGAGTTTTACAGGTACATTTTCATCTTTCCATACTCTGTACTCCAACAATTTTAGCCTTTTCCCACATTCTGTAAAATAAATATCTGGTGATTTAGATATTAAGATCTAGCGTAAGTGGGTATAACACAGAACAAGGTGAACAGTGCTGCGGGTTATACAAACACAGAGGCACAATTTCTGCTGAATATTGTTGTGTGAATTAAAGCCACGGCAAGCTGTAACAACCTCACCCATTACGAAGAGATTAGTAGCTCCTGGCTATAGGCCCAAGCCTATTTCAGACCTGACCAAAGCACCTGCTGTTCCACAGTGAAATGTGCGCTCCTGAAAGCATAACTCTCAGGGCATATAGCTGCATAGGAGCATTCGAAATAGGGCTGGACTGGGACTATGGGACCATGAAGTCGTATCCCTTGGGAAATGTGTTGCATAATCCCGTTCACCAAAATATATCCATGTTTCCATAGCGAGACCTTCTCAGTTTCTTGCGCCTGGTACTTGCACTGAAAATTACAGGGTATACTTTTCTAATATCTTCTTTTAAGCTTCCACAACAAACGTTTTTATGAACTCTTTCTATTAATACATTAACAGAGTCTTGCTGCTTAACATCTTTTCTGCCTTCTCAGTATTTACCAGTTTGCTGTATTAAGAGGGCATTAATTTCTCCTCTCAGACTTTATTTTGCCAGGCTGCAAATAGAAATATTCAATTTATCTCCTTGGTTAATATAGATTTTTCATCCTGCCAGTCTTGTTGTAGTCCTCTTCTGCATGGGTTCCAGTTTGAATTAATCTTTCTTGAACATCGTATACAAATGTTCCAGAGGAGTTCTTACTAGTGTCTGGTGCCGTGACATGAATATTTCTTGGAAGTCTTTCATTACTGGGAATACCTTCTCTGACATATTGCTGTAGAACTCTGCCTTGTTGCCACAGCCGTCTCACACCAGTGGCTTGGAAATGTTTTCTGCTAAAAACAAACTCAGATTTTTCTTGTTCACTTGTTTCTTCCAATTTCTGAGCCCTCATTTTGCGGCAGAAACTCTTTCTAGTCCCTAAATGTATAACCTGGCACTTTATAATTTGGAATTTCATCCCTTATCTATTATTCTGATCCTCCAGGCCACCCAAGTCTTTCAATCCTCCTCTGTGTTGGTGATGTCTCCCAACCTCCTATCTGCCACAGATTTAATTTAACTTTGACTTTTTGTGCCTTGGTCTGTAATAACATGACTGAGTAAGTCTGATCACACGACCAGTCCTCTCCGATTCCCCGGCGACGTCTGCCAGCTCCGCGCAGCCCAGCTCACGGGGCCCCGCTTGGCACCGAGCCCCTCTCCCACCGCCCAGCTCTTGTACTCATCTCCCTCTTCTCCAGTTTAATTAATAAATTTCCCATGTGGCTGCACAACAAATGCTTTAATGAAGTCCAGATAGATTAGATAAGTGATTTTCAGACAAGGGAAATATAGTAATCTTATCAAAGACAGATATTGTCAGGTGAGTCTGGCATTTTTATGCCATTTTCCATTTATCTGTATTTATTCTCTCATTTAAGTTTTGTTCTGAATCTATTGTGAAAACTTTTTGAAGACACCTGGGCCTCTAGTTGCCCTGACACTACTTTTCTTCTTTTTCCTAAATATAGATGCAGCTTTTCCTACTCTTCTGATACCGTTACAGTAGGACAAGGACCAATTTGATAGATTTGAATAGAAAAGATTTTAAACCTATGTGTGGTTTCCTCTGTTGGGCCTCTCAGTATTTTGGGTTGGAGATTATCTGCTTCTCTTAATTGGAGCATATTTAAACACCAAGTTCTGCTCCTAGACTGGATGAAATTATACCATTTTCTAAATCTCTGTTCCTATCAGTTATGCCCTGTAAAATCTCTTTTTCTATAAGGTTCTGCCCCACTACTAGCACTGTGGTAGAAAACTTTAGAAGAAGTCTTTTGATTGTGGGGTTATACATAGATTATCTGAGACCTTGATCAAACCTCACTTCTAAAAGAAATTCCTATTTAATTTAAAAAGACTAATTCCAAAGCTTTGACATGTCTTACTTTATTCCAATCCTTTTGGAAGTCAAAGCAAAATTGTTTATTGGCTAATTATTGTTTTTTTTTCTCATCACTTCCATGTTGTCTATCTACTCCCCACATCTTTAGGGTTCAAGTTTAACATTTTTTCTCTGGGATGCCAATTCCACGTAACTTTGAGACTTCTGAACTCCTTCGCATAATGCCCATCAAATGTCAATCTTTTCAGTCCTACTAACTAATCCCTGAACTTCTCATTTTTTCTTTCTAAATACAAAATTATAGTGATAACCTATTATCATATGAACATAAGTATTTTTTTTGAAGCTGGTAGAAATCCTTAAGTTCCTGATGTACTTTATGAAGATGTGCCCCATCTGAAGGAGAAAAAGCAACTGAGCTTCTGCAGGCATACAGGTACTTACGTTGGAGGGCAACTGCAGCAGCTGATATGATGGATTTTTCTAGTGCACATTGTTGTCAGAATGCCTGGGTCACTTAAAAATAAAAGTAAAGGTTTTTAAACAGAACACAAATTTTGTGTCTCTCACTACACAATGTAGGCATGTTTAGACCACCCTCCACAACATGGTGAGATAATTAATTTATTAAAAAAATCTTGATTAATATTATAATTAGAAACCTGCTCATGGAATTCTGATAGCAGGCTAGGAACATTTCAGAGAAATATGGAAAAAAATGGTCGGTCAAAAAACTTTCTAACTAGACAAACACTTTCTAAGGGCTGCTGTTTGATGAAGGGGCTAATTTTTATTGGCTTTTGGGAAGTATTTCAGTCTTTAGGGTGTACATATATGTTTGAGATTGTTCGCAGTTGTATGCAGCCGTAGTCTCAGCATCTTCATATTGCTTCTTAGATGGAAGTAGTGCTATTAAATGACTATTCTTTTATGGTCCTTGTGGTCCTGAAAGACTGCAGTATCAATATCCTCAATTTAGGTTAATTTTAGATTTCCCACTAGAATAATTGTGTGAGGACAGATGTAGAAATAAAACAAGGAAAAGAGCTCTTACACTGACTTTCCCTGTATTCAGGTATTTGCAGGATAGGTGTGCACAAATAATGGGCTGTAAACCAGCAATTTTTATGGAATTCAGTGCAACATGCAAGATATTACAAGCCCTGAAGTGTGGATCCAGGCTATGAGGCTGTATTATCATTGCTATTTATTACCTGTGTTGCAGTCGTGAAAAGAAGCCTGTGGACCAAGGCTCCAGATGCTACTAGAACAAGAGTTAAGGACAAATTCAACTCTAATCGCAACAAAAGTAAAACTGAGGGGCTCAGGTCACACATTGTGTGTTACAGGGCCAGCAATTAAAGCTCCATAGCTACATTCCAGTTTGAATTTAGAGTTACAAGGTGAGATTCACTCAGCTAATTTCAGTTATCTAAAACTTATGGTGCCAGCCTAAGGCAGTCACTGTAGGTTCCCTTTATGGTCAGTCTCTTCCAGAGGCAGAGAAGCTCCTTTGAAGGATATGTGGCTCCACCTCAACACATGATGTCCATGACAGAGGGAACGAATCTCCCTTCAGAAATGTTAATCTCTCACTGATGATGATAGGGATGACGCACAAAATTGCCTGAGCACAGCTGCTTAGAAAACTAAGGCTAGATAAGGCAAACCCCATCCTGGCACATGCCCATAAGCATCCAGCTTGAAGCAGCTTTATACTTGTTCATTTAAAGGTTCATAAAATAGGTACCTCTCCTTAGCATCCTTATTCAAAGACTGTGTCTATATTTCACACGGAAAAGTTGTTTGTTAATCAAAATCAAAAATAATCACAGGATAGGGAACACAGGGAACAGGAGACAGAATCCAGTTTCTCTTTTCTCCAGGGAATGAAAATAAGCTAAAGAGTAAGGAACCTGCTTGTACATCCAACTTCAAGAGCAATAGGCAAATCTGCCCTCCAGTTTCTCCTTAGATGGTCTGCATCCTGGTAATTTGGGTCTTTCTGGATGTGTGTGCAGTGGGGTTTTTAAATCTCACCAGGGTGTGATAGAAGCTGAAAGTGCCACTGCATTTTGGATGCGAGCTCTGGCTGCCAGTAGACTATTATGTTAGATGTGGGCATGAACATCTCTCCTTCTTCTGAGAATGAAAGAAAAAAAGCATGTCAAACTCCATTCCTTTAAGAAGTAGATGAAGGCCTCTTCTAGCAGCAAAGGATGCCATCCTTGCTTCCCAAGAGTTGCATCTGTGTGGCTGAACGCTGCAGGCAGCCAGCTACGTTCAAAGAAAAGCTTTGAGACACTCTTTTTTTTCCCACTGGATAGCACTAGAAGGTTCCCTGCTGTGCCCATGTGGTTTTGGGATCATTATTTTGGGGTGACTGACTCAGCTCATGCGTTATACATGTCTTGGCTCCTAATTCGGGGCTTTTGCAGACACCTTATTACCACCTAAATGTTTTAATGCACCTGTCTCATGGTTAAGCCCCGACCTGCACAGTGTCTAGGCTTAAGGAAGCAGGTGGGTGAAAAAGATGCAGAAGGGCAGAAGACAACTGCGAACTAGATGTAACACTAAGACAAGCATTTGAACAGTAGAAAAAAAAAAAGAAAAATGATGTATAAATAAACTGAAAACAGGGGCCTGGCCCTGCCTGCCTTTTCAGGATGAAATGCAGATTATAGCACCTGCTGGCAGGGAAAAGTATAACCCGGTGTGAGTAGGAGAGTGAGAAACGTGCAGAGGCTGGGCATGTACCAGAATTCAAGAGCGACATGACATTCATATGGATAGCAAGAACATTCAGCATTACTGCAATTAATGGTGAAAAAGAACTGTTGAGAGCACGTTAAATCCTGTGCTTCAAGGACAGCTTCTAACAACAAAAGGCCAAGAGGAAATTTAATAGGGCAGTGCAAATTACTCCAAGTATTTTCCTACAAGAACTTTATATCTCTCCCTGAAGTATCTGATGGTGGCCAGTGTCGGAGATCAGATGCTAGACTGGCAGGATCTTCTGTCTGCTTTAGTCTGGCAATCCCTATAAAGGCTGGATTTTAAAAAGTTGGTGACAGTCAATGTCTAGGTTCTTTTAACAGAGTATAAATTTAGCATCCTCCTTCTGAATTAAGCATTTAGGTGACAGAGTTAATGTTATATCAATTCAAATGAAAGACGCTAAGAGAAAATAGAACGGGAAAAGATTAATATTTGAAAATTAGAAAGTAATTTTCAGTAACAGAGGTGGACGGCTGGTTGAAAAACGCATAACTTAAGACCTACAGAAAAAACATTGTTCGTCATAGAGAAGTCATTAGGAGTGATATAATAATTTACATTTTACATAAGTGGCATTCTTTTTACTTTTTTTTTTTTCCTTTTCCACTAAAGGTTACATCCCTATAAGCACGCTGTTCAAACTGCTATCTCTTTGCATTGATATTGATGAGGACTGCAGGTGCCCAGCATCTCTCTGTAGGTGTTTGTTGTGTTGGACCTGGCCTTTGTTTTCACAGCCAGCAAAGCAACAGCAAAAATTGCGCCAGCTGCAGGGAAGCAGAATTCATTCCTACGGCCAGGCACAGCTTAGCAACAGGATTTATACTGTATACACGCAGGGAGAATCTTTTGATTTATTTCCGGTAACAAAGATGTCCTTTTCCAGTGATCTCTGTATACGTACAAATATTTGAAAAATATAAGCAAGAGTGAAGCCCAATCTCCTGAACACATATATCCTTCCAGACCCTTGCCTGACCCCAAAGTTATGCTCTCCTGTCACTGACCCATCTAATCACCTTTGTGCTGCTTTCTCTAGAAAAGGCCTGGGAAAACCCATCAGCTTTGCAATGTAATCTGAAGGTCAACACATTTTCCTTTTCTTGGCCAATTCTTTCTTTGACCAAGACTTAACATCAGGTTACTCAAAAAAAGCTACATTTTATAAAGCTGTTATTTTCAAAATTTAAAAGGGCATTCAAAATTTTGTGTAATTAACTAGCGGTCTTTATAGCTGAGTGTAAGAGGAATTAGAGCAATAATTTCTACAGAATAACACAGGAAGTTTCTTTTTGTTTAACAGCAAAGAAGAAATATTGGCAACGTTGGATGATGACACATGGAATAATTCAAGGACTTCAGGTACAACACGCGGTTTAATTAGTTCTTCCTTACTGCACATGTTAATTAAAAATAGTGTAACAAACAACCCCATGGAAATTACTCAAGTATGTTTTTGTTAACTCTTCAGATGCAAGCATCCCAGAGATTGTTTATTCACAAGCAGAAGACAAAGACACCAAACCGGCTAATGAAAATATAAAAGATAAAAACGCAGAATACAACCAGGGTGATCACGAAGATGATGAAAAAGAATTAGAGTTGCTGGTAAGTGTTATACAATTATATCTACAGTATTAAACGCTATGAAGCCATTTACGCTTCAAAGCTGGTGAAATGCCCCCTTTTAACAGAGCTGACTGATGTACTAATTTACAAATGTAAAGCCTTGGTCTGTACTTTCATTGAATCTCTAACTGATTCAACAATAGAAGGTGCTTTGATTTCAGTATAGTGCATCAACTTTTTCTGGTCTTAAATTAATGACTTCTCCCTTTTGCTTCTTTACCAGAGGCTCTAAATGACAGTTTGAAGGAATTAGAAGAGTAGCATTTCAAAAATCTCCCCTCCTAGTCCCTAGGATGGGAATATTCTTAAATAAATGCTTTATACTTGGTAAAATCCTTGTATTTATGATACTGTTTGCTTTCGGGGTTTTTCGAAGGATAACAATGTAACATGCTGTATGAACAAAATAAATATATATATATTTGTATTAGCATATTTTTCTATATCAGTATTTGACATTAAATTTTTTATAATAAATTTCACACTCAGTGAACATTCAATCTATTTGGATTTGTGTGTGTGTGGTTTGGCTTGCATTTTTCAGTATGAAAGAAAAAATGGCAATAAATGAGACACGCACAGCAATCTATTATTCTCAGTGTCTGTTCTCAGGTCATATCATTTGGGTGCATAGCTTCATAATCATAGATTATAATAGCTATCACCTGTGAAAATGTGAATGCTGAATCAGACAGGAGAGGAAGATGAGAACCGTTCTTTGTTTTTTCTTATTGATAGAGAATAAATTCCTTTTATTTGAATATAATTTTTTCTTGTCTTTTACCTAAAAAAAGTTGAAAATTGTTGCCTATTGTGGGACCTTTCACTGCCTGAAAGTCAACGTCTCCTTTTTTTTTTTTTAATGGTGAAATGTAAAAAGGAGGACCTCTAAAATCCCTTGTTCTCAGTCCACCCAGTTACAAAAAGCAGGATCAAATATGACTGTTTGTTTATCAATTGCCAGGATTGTCCGTACAATAAATGAAGGGGGAGCTATAATTTAGATGTTAATTTGCACTATGCGCTCTTTAATGAATTAAACAATGAAGGCTTATAATAGATGGAAATACAACCAAATCTCTGAAACGCACAGGCATTGGCTCACAAGACAGCTGTGCAGTTGACAAGTAACATGAGCCTTATGTGAGAAGAAGGGGAAATCGTAAGATTTGCATATAATTATTGAGATCATGCAAATGTCAGTTATGAGGAGGGGAAAAAAACACAGGCATCTCACTGTTAAATCCTGACAGTTGGCATCACCGAAGAACTCAAATACACTTGAGCACTGGTTGGCAGAGGGTCATTAAAACAGAATTTGCAGAGACATTAGCTCCCTCACTTTTCTTTGAGTGACGTTTTACTATTAATAGTTTGCAGAGGCTTTGCAGAAAACATATTAATAAGAGAAACTGTAATGGGGGTATCTACAGCAAGTGCAAATGCATAAAGGGGTGCCCAAGAAGCTAGCCTCTAATTGATCAGCTAGAGCTATCGCTGTGACTATGCTAAAGTGAGAAGAGAGTGCAATGACAAGCAGGCATAGCTGAATAATACAATATGATATTTGGGAGCTAGGAGGGAGAGTGATTAGTTTCTGGCCTTTTACTTCGCTAATCTCATTTCCAACTCATGTCTTACCAGATTGTCTAAAAACATTCTGGTTTGAAGCCTGTAAAATGGTCCCTGAGAGAAACGAAGCACAGATAATCCTTACAGTATTTGTCAGTGTGAAATGTGTCTTTGTCTTACTGGACAATACTGTACATTACCAGGCTTTGATGTACTGTATCAATGCCCTCATTTAAGCGCCGATCCTCCCCCCTCCCCCCACGCCTCCCTCTCTCCAAACCTAGAACCGAATGTATAGAGAATGTATTAGCCTCCCTTTAAGGGAATATTCTCTTCAGATTTAATTTGTAAAAAATGCACTAGCAGCTTACTGAACTCATGAATAAAGAGAGAGGGTTCTGAAAGCTATTTTATTTCCCGCTCCTTTCAGCACCACCATAAAGCTCATTACCTATGTTAAAAAATACATACAATGCAAATTTTGCAAATGGTTTGGAACACGTTTCCCTAAAAGCTTTGTTACTGAAAACAAAACTTTCCATAATGAAATCCTGCCTCCTTTATTTGGCATATTTTTGCAAAGCGCTTTTTGATCATTCTTTTCTATTCTATTGTTTCAGGTAAGTCAGCACTTCACAGGAGCTAGAGGTACCTCTTCCAGAGATGAAAGGAATTTATACACAACAGAACCAGTTAATTTTCCAAGTGAAACTGAAAGATTGGAGAAAAAGCTAACGTGTATAGAGGGAAGCGGTGACTTGCTAAGGCACCCTGTGCCTCTCAGCTCCTCATCTGAAAACACTTCACAAGAGATAGGCGGAGAATTAAAAGATAAAGTTAAGTATTCCCTAAGAGATTGTAATAGTCAGCCATCAGCGACGGAAGGCGTTGCTGGCTCGGTAAACAGAGGTGAGTGGTCTTTGGAACATACTGGTACCAGTGGAAGCCTTTTATCGGAAAAATATTTTCCTGGGACAAAGCAAAATGATGCTATCGATATTACGGCTACTGTCTCAAGCCGACAAGGAGAGCACCACACAGATATTTCAAAAGGTGAAACAGATAGTGCCTCAGGAAGTAAGATGATGGAGAGGTTATTCATCAGTGAGGATGCTGGTGATACCTCAGAAGGGGCCTGTGAAACAAGACCAGAAACCATTTCTCCAGAGCATGATGAATCCATGCAATTAAATGCATGCATAGCAGGAACGCTGGATGGCAATGCTAATCCAACTCCGGAGCACCAGGCACTGCAAATGTCTCACCAAACTCTGGATTCATTGTTGTCAGACGCTGACAAAAATGAAGGAAAAATCAAGATGATTGAAAGCAAAGTTCGGGTACATTTAAGCGGAGATTTATATGCCGACACTTTTGCGCAGGCTGATGTCTCAATAGATTCCACAAAAAGCCAATATACGCAAAAAAAGGGAGTTGGTGAAATGTCAGGAAAGAGCTATAATGCTGATGCAGGGAAGGAGAAGAAAGTCATCGAAGTAGCAGACTTAGCACTAATCGGTGAGGAGGAAGCACCCAAGCCTTTCAAGTCACACAGAAAACATGCCGCCAAAGCATTGAACACACCACCTCTGTCAGGCGAAGACAACAAACAGGCACCCAGGCCCGCACAGGCAGATTCCCCGGCATCCTCTCCGGGGGATGAAAGGAGAGCTGAAGACGCTTGGGAACACAGGGGATTCACGAGGTTAAAAGACAGAGTGAAGTCAGACAACACAAATAAAGGCAGCCTGATAGGAAAGGAAAGCAAAGCAAACCCTGCAGAGCAGAGGTGGCAAGAATTGGGTAGCGAGGTTCGGTGGGGAGCTAGGGGGAACACCGAGCCTCGGAGTACGGCTTCCACAAAGGAGTTGTTTACCTGCCAGGAGGCAGAGAGTTGTGAAAAGTCTTCTGTCTCCGAGCAGGGTATTACAGAGGAAGCAGAGGCAGGTACAGCTTATATAATTAAAACAACATCAGAAAGTGCTCCGGAAAAAATGTCTGCCAGTGAAAAAGCAGTAATTGCTACGCTACCTCAAGAGACTGCACTAAGTGACAGGCCCACAGAGGAAAAGGAAACAGCGTTTGATACACATGAAGGGAGAAATGATGGTTCACATTATGCTCTTTGTCAACTCAACACAGAGGGTGTATTATATGACACCGAATTTGAAAAGGAATCGGTTTTAGATATTTATAATGCACGCATACATGAAACACTGCAAGGAGAAGCGATGTCTGTATGCAATAGTAGGGAAAAATGTGCCAAAGCACAACCAGACATCGGCAATATTCTACCTGTAGAAGAAGCAGTAAAGGCTTCTGTTACAGGAAAGAAAGAAGATCTGCAGAAGGGTTTATATTCAGAAGTATCTAAATGTCCCCTGAGCGCCCAGAAGCATCTATATAGTGAGGAAGCAGAAGCGCTCTGTAGGGAAGAAAGCCATGTTCGTGCACTTTCCTATTTACGTGCTGAAGCTGAAACAAAAATGCCACCTTCTGGTACAAATGCTGTGCCCAGTTACCATTATAAAAGCTCTTCAGTGGCATCTTCTGAAGGGTCCACTGTAGCAGGAGATATGGAGCATCTGTACAGACACTTTGAATTCAAAGTCATTGACAAGGTTGCTGCTGAGTCAGGGTATGATTTAAGTCTACCAAATGAAATGGCATGTATTAACAAAAACTTCTCTCCTGAAGCTGAAAAAAAAGATGTACCTTCCACTTCAGACATAGCAATTTCTCAAGAAGGAAGAGGAAGGAATATAGGTCAATGTTTCCACCAAGCACAGTTCAAACAAGAGAAGTCATCGAGGCCAGAGGTTTTAATTACTAAGCCTACCAAAGAAGTTGGAGGGACAGGCTCTCAATCTGACCATTTAATAACTGAGGGGAAAATCCCAAAATGGCTTGATAGCTCACAGAAGGAAAGCCAGCACATTTCTGATTCTGCAGATATTTCTAACCAGAAGAGTGAAGCACATAATTTACCTAGTGAGTCTCCAGGTTTAAAACATATTGCTTGCAAAATCTTTTATTTCTTCTTCTTTCTTTTATTTGCTGCAACACTCTACCACTATGATTTGATGGTTTGTCTTGCACTCTACCTGTTCTCCTTGTATTGGCTATACTGTGAAGGAGGAAGAAACAAAGAGTCTGTCAAGAAGGAATAACACTGATTGTCAACTGTGCTCAAGATCCATGGTCAACAGTCTCCAACCCCTCCAAAGCATTTTCACTGTTAAAGAGCTTATTCAATGTTAGAACCAAAGCAAGTTTTCCACTGAAGCATCTTTTTTAAAAGATTACATATGAAGTTGAGCCTTCATATAAGTAATTATACTATATAGGACCATTATGTTTGGATCATTAAATATCTACATGAATATGAGTTGCAAAGCACGCCAAGTTAAAATGAAGTACAGCTGTTGCTCCTTAGCAGGATATGAAGAAGCAATGCTTCATATCTCTTTAGTACTTAAACCCACCATTTTCTTGCATTAATTTCTTTTGCAGTAAAGCTTCATATTTTTCTGGGAGTTTTTTTTCCTAAGATTTTGTGTAATACTTAACAGCACAAGGAATGGTATAAAAACTAACTCAGTATTTTGGTACTGACATTGCAGTTGATAATCTGCTAGTGTAATTAGCTAATGCTCTAGGAAATACAACATCCGTTGGCAGGTTAATATGTTTTTCCAAATTTTTATTTCATTGTTTTGACTTAGAGCTCCTGTGGTACCCCTGTTTGAAAAATGTAAGGCTTGGACTTTGGTAACATCATGTAACTTTCAGGATGTAGCTGTGTAGCAGAATGGATGTGCTGTTCCCACCCTGAAGAGATTGAAGGCCACAGCCACAAGCCTCTTACCATTCACTCACACGCACGAATGTTTTTGCTTTTGTAAATGAGGACTGTGTAACATGACCGAGAATTTCACTGAACTAAGTCTTATTCCATAAAAAGCCTTTGAATGATATTTTTTCATCAGTGTTGCTTGAGCATATCTACAAAGCACTAAATAAATTTTACAAAGCAGTGCTCTGACTGTGTTGAGCATGTCTGAATTAGGTTTACTGCTTTTTTCTATGGCTTGTAACCTAGAGCTCATCTGACACCAAGAGAAAACACAGGGCATAGCCCTGGTGTTCAGTGGGGCTGCTTTGCGTGGTTTGGATGAGTCAGGAAAGCCTGGTATCTGCCCAAAGGAGAGCCCAGACTGATCCCGTGCAGCAGGAGTTCCACGTGGCAGGCACGCTGGTGGCTCTGCTGCTCCAGCTTCGCGGGTATCCCACGTAGGGTCACACCCAAAGTTTGTCCAGAAAGAAAAGGATGGACAGATTACATTGCGCTTCAGCCATTTTCCAGATGATGGTCACAAATGCCGTCATAGGCAGTACATTAAAAGAAGCACCAAGGCTACATAATGTTACTGGGGCCCTAGAATTTAAGAAGGAAAAAGAGTTGATTTTAAGCTGTGTTTGTTTCCCTCTCCTCACTGCCACCATGAAATACATCAACTGCGAAAGGCTTGGTTGCGATATATGGCTGAAGCTACATAATAGTGAAGTTATTTAGTTGGTAGCTTAGCTCTGAAATAAATCTTTTAAAGTCCATTTAAAACTTATTCACATGTTTCAGGATGTTAGGAGACTCTGCTACAGGGCAAAACTTTGGAGCACCATGGGAGCGGTGTGTTCAGCGGGGTGAGCAAATGTGTGGGTGACCCCTTGCTGATGTGTGTGCTGCCGGCAGGATACCTTGACAGCTTTTGACAGCAATCCGTGAATGAGTTATAGTGGTGGGCTAGAGGCATGAAGGAACAACACGGAAGGCTGTAATACTGGTCCAGATGTTCAAAGGGGTATAGGAGCTAAATGTTAATTGAGATAAAGAAATTAATTCAATAGGCATTAGGAGCTAGCTCCAATAAAAAGCTTAGGCTTAGACTTAAAGCAGGATTGAGGTTGAGTCTGTGTAAGTCCAAAATAATGATCACAAACCCTTCTTTACCTGGAGACTACAAATGCTGAAAGAACCTAGCCTTTTCATGGTGTTTATAGGCACTTTTTTAAAAAGCATGACATACTCTTACTTTTGGTCATTAGCTCTCTGCAAGTCCCTGGTCTAAGTGGTTTGGAATTTCAGCCTCACTGGGATAGACGTCAGGTATTGCTTTGCTTCCCAGTACAGTGGGAACTCTCAAGGAGTGTCTAATATATTCTGACAGGATCAAGGTCCTCAGTTAGAAGGCTAAAAAGAAAAAGAAAGCAC
>NW_009260069.1:256977-265020 GCF_000687185.1 Egretta garzetta
CAGTCAAGTACCAGGCTCCTGGGGCCAGAGAGAGCAAGCACATAAGACACATTTTAGTCTAACAGTTAAAACTGCCAGACTGCCAGAAAGAAGAATCTTTAGATTCAGTTCCCAGTTCAAAGCCTTCTTCAATTTAATTTACCCTATAAGTTTTTAAAGCAAAATTAATAAAATTCAGAGCAAGGACCAAAACCCAGGTTCCTGTCCTGTTGGGTAAGTGCTCTATTCACTGAACCACAGGATTCAAACCCTTGTTTGAATATCTTCAGCTTTACCAAACCTGGGCCTTCCATCCAGCAGGATGAACTTTAACCATTAGACTACTGTTGTCAGGAGGATTCTGGCCCCCAGGGTTTGGCAGTACCTCTGTGCATAGGTGGGTTCCTACTTTCTCAGTTGAGTTAAGCTGAAAGTGGTTCTCTGCTCATAATAATAGCTACTTTGCTTTCCATTTGAGGGTAGAGACATTCATTTGCAGCTCACATCCCAGGGGATTTTTCCTCTCCCAGAGCTTTGGTCCTAAAAGAGACATGTAATGTCTATCTGGACAGAGGTAGTCCAAAAGCTTAAGCATCTGAGATGATAGCTAAATAACTTTAAATATCTTGGACACAGGCCTTACTGCAAGAAGAGCTGAGCCACTGTGGAAGTGGGAAAGCCTGGTTGCTCTTTTAATTGAATCTTGGGACTCCAATGAGTGTGCACCTTGGGAAATCTTTTGCTCTTTTACCTGGGAGCCATGACATCCTGGAGCCATGGGAACCTCTCTGTGTGGTGATCCACTGTATGTAATGTGCAAGTTGAAAGCAGACTCCCTCACTTATTTCAACCCAGAATATTTGGTCAGTTGTCAAAGATTCAGCTCAGCTGACTGGACAAGAAAAGGGGTCAGGGATAATTGATGGGCCCAGGACCATGGGTGGAAGGAAGTCGTTGGATTGAATCAGTCTCTGGAGAACAGCAGAAAAATGTTACAGAGAGCCCAGGAGAGTCAATATGATCTGCAAAAAGAATGCAGGGGATAAATAGAGAGGATCTATTAATACAGACATTCGTTAAAAATAAGTGGGCTTTTTGTGTGTGTCATAATATATTTAAACCTGTTGCTACACATCAGCTAAAATTTAGCTAAGCTACTTCAGTCTCTACAGAAATCTAGCTTCAAACAGCTGTATTCCTGTGCCCAACAGGTTAAACACCTGGGTCTGCCATTTTAACATGTACAGTCATTCAGAGTTGGAATTTAGGGTAAATATTTGAATGTTAGAATAAGCATATTTCATCTACATACAAGTGGAATACTGTTAGCATTTCTCAGATTTGGAATGGGATTTTATGTTCTATATTTAAGATATTTAGTCACCATATCGTACCTTATGATTGCAAAACAGGACTCTAGACTGATCTGTGAACACAGGTGCCCGCACTCTTAAGTACTTATGTACTTAAACCAACAAAGCAAGTAATTTTATCTTTTTTATTTATCATTTGATAAGGTATCTTTTAAAAATCCTCCTTTTTTTTTTTTTTGTAGTATAAAAACAATACCTTTATAACAATGGCAAAATATTCGGCTTTTAGTTATTTCAGGGAATAAGTGATGTGTTGCATTTTTGCAATGATTCATATTTAGCTTGCCTGCTAGGCCTCAGTAACATATTTCTAGTTAATACTTTAGTTTTCAGTAGTTTCTAGCTATTTCTTTAGGCTATGCCACAGAAAGAAAGTATGATCCTATGTGGCAGGCCCATGGTCATGAAAGGCCGAACTCTGATATGATACAGATTAAAAATAATATAGTGGGAAAAAGCTTGCCTGCATTACTACAGGTATATGAGGTATACGCATGTTGTGCCATGGGAGGTGTGTCCCATGGCTATTATCTGAACTGTAGGTGTAACAAATACATTCATTTTCATATTGTAGCATCTATAATCTGTTGAATTTACTTAAATCTAAATTTGGGGTAACCAGGAGAGGAATGGGAGGTAGTTCTGTATCCAGTTACCTTGCCAGGAGACAGTGAGAACAAGCCACATCATTAATGCCTCCGATATTTGTTGTTGCTAATTGCTTGTTGCTTCTTATCCATCAGTGACTTTTGGTTTGACAGTAGATAAGCTACAGAAACAAGTTACTGTCTTTAAAGGTCTATTTAATATTAGAAATGAAAAATAAGGAGGACAGAGTATGAACTAGATCCCTAAAAGAAGGTTAACATAGTAATATTTGGAGTTCCTATACTATATTTCAGGTGTCTACTGGTATCTGCACCCCTGAATAAAACACCTAAGCTTTGAACATATTGAATGAGACATTGAACATATGAATGAGAATCAAAATAGACAATGTGTTGAATAGGGAACTGCCAAAGTTATCTAATAGGAAACTCAGAGGGCAGAGTTGGGTCTTATACCCTTGCCCTGTCAGAGGGATTGAGTTACTTAATGCTGGGTTGCAGGGACAAGTTTTTATCAGCTCAGGTTTCATATCCTGCAGCCCTCTTGTGCACTGAGGTACCTAAGGTGCTGCTTCCAGAAACAGAACACTTTGCAGAAAACAGTCCCCAAGTTTTTGGAATGGAGAAAGGAAAACTTTAGCCCCTTAAAGCACAGACTAGGACATTCATCTAAGAGGGGATATGTGGATATAATCCCCGTTCCAAGAACAACTTGTGCATTTTATGTGACATTCAAGTTAGATAAAATACAAAACTGACACCCAGACCTTCATGTCTCCTCAGCAAGGTCAACTTCTTCCTTAGTGTATAAAGTCACTGTTCCAGGCCTACACTAGTGCCTCACAAATCGGGACTGGAGAATTGTTCTAGCCATGAAGGTATCGTAGGAAAAGGGGCAATATCCCCAATGGCTGAACCCACTGTGCTTTTTGAAGAGCCTGATCATGTGTACTGTACTTTAAGGTCAGGCCCCTCCTCATCAAGCATGTCTGGGATTGCTCTGCTCAGTTACATGGACTGGACCAAGTAACTGGACTAGTAAAACATGTAAATGTCTAAAGACAAGTGGAATTTGTGGATTTCTCTCTTAGAACTACAAATGCGCTTAAAATCCCTACACACTGCCACTTCAGGCAACCATGCCCTTTTGTGAATCTCATATGAGCTTTCTAAGACTTGCAGCTCTTCTGAGAGCACTGTCTGCAAAGGAGAGCACAGAGGTACACGGATAATGATGAGACTCAGGATGCTTTGCTGATTTAGGAGGTCTTGATGTTGCCGAGGATTCAGAGTTGAGGTGGTAATCCAGAGCTCTGGTATTCTTTGGGTATCAGGGGAGATTTTTTGAGACCAAAACTACATATGCTTGAGTGAGGACAATATTTGTGAAACAGCGTGGGTAGGTTGAAGGGAACTGATAACTTCTGCGTTCTGAGCAGGCATGAACTAGGTGAACTGAGTCATTTAACAAGTGAGGTATGTATGACTTGGTGGTACGTATGAGGTATGTGTGCGATACATGTGTGGGTGGCACTAGGACAAGCGGGTAGAAAGGTGAGAACTAGATTTTGTGGGTGAAAGGAGAAGAACTAATAAGCAGAATGGCTAATTGGAAAGTGTCTGAGCAGCCTTCTGTAGAGATGTGGAAGTTTAGTAAGTTCTGAGTAGGTTGGACAGATAACACAAATACAGTATTAGCTATATAAAGTAGTAAAAATTAAAGTATATGCTAACTTCTTTCTGTAACATCAATTACCACTTAATGGAATTATAGTGGAGAATATCTTGCCCTTGACCTTAATAATCAATGATTCAAGATTAGAGCATAGCTCTGAGGATCAGAAACACAGGCTCCTTCTCAGGATGCTACAGCCGTCTGGGGAGGGACAGCCTCCAGCTGGAGCCACCAACCCCTTGTGGCCATTTACTCAGGTCAGTCCCCGACGACCTGAAGCTATGTGCACCAGGAGAAAACAAGAATACATGTCAGCCTGTGGTTATTAGTGCAGAAATATAAAACTATCTGGAAAAGACTAAGCTCCTGCAATCCCTGTGTTGTCTGGTATAGTTCAGAGCCACCAGGAGCTTCCTTATTTTCTTTTCAGTATACATGGCTGCAGGAGGACATTCAGATTCCCAGGGACCACAGGGCACGAGCGTGCCTCACATATGTGTGATAGGAGGGAGATCACAGGACATGCAGGCTCATGAGCCACTATACTGGTTGTATTTATGTGGAAATTTCTTCTCCTCTCCACCAGGGGATCTTTCTGGGGCTGAGTGTGCCAACCGCTTGTGCTCCTGGCACTGCCTTCTCCAGGGGAAGACAGAAGACTGCTCCATACTGCCATACTTCCCCGATGTCTCTGAAGGGGGAATGAGAACTGCCAGGGGATAGACAGTGAAAGAGACAGCTTACTAATTAAGGCCCCTTTATTAGGGAGGAATACCTTCTACTCCCAGGGCAATCAGGGACAATTAGGAACAGCCTGAACTCTTTAAATACAACAACAGCGACCTGTTTGGGGGAAAGCCCTGATTAAGCTCCTCTGAAACACCTTATTCCTTCATACAAACTACATGCCTGTCTGTCCCTCTGTGTTATGGATGAGCCAAGGACCATGACTGACAGATGGCGAGGGTAGGAGGCCTCTCTTGTGTAGGATTCTTACCTCCTTGAATGGCTTGGGGCTGTTAGAAATGCTAAGCAATGCTTTGTCCATTCTTGGGACTAGGCAAACCTATGGGAAATGAGCCAGCAGTCACAGGGGCACTTGGCTCGTACCCATCATAATTTCATGTTATGAGGGACAGAAGTCAGGCTTTTATAAGAAATTATACATGAAAGAGAAATATGGGTGGATAAACTAGTAGTTTATCCACATACATAGCAATGTATCTGCCTAATAAAAGGACCTTCTAAGTACTAATTAGAACTCTTTTACACAATTTTGTGATGTAATTTTAGTGTATAATCCTTTTATATAATGCAGTATTTTTGTAGAATTATGGCAGAATTAATAATAAACCTTTAAAAACCAGAGGGAAGAGAGGAAGAGAGAGAGAGTGCTGGAAAAGAGAGGAAAAAGGCAATCAAGCTTTGTGTCTGTGTTGTTCCATAGGAGGCAGGAGATTCAGAAATAGGAAAATTTTATTTTTCTAAGTTCAGGTTGAGCCTGTGATCAACACATCACTGTTCTCTAAGACATGCTGGACTCCAGAAAAGGGCACAAACCCAGACAAGCCTTTCCATTTCCCTGCCTTTTACATTAATAATAACAGCAACATCAGTAATATCAAGCCGACTGATGAAGGCTGTGTTGCCTCTGTTAGCCTTGCAGGCGAGGTGGGCAGGCTGTTGTAAATGCAGAGTGTTTGGACGCCGTGGCCGGGACGTGCTATCAGCCCGCTTTTCTGGGACTCTGCTTCCACATTTCCCGTACACCCATTCACGTGACCATTAGCAATCAGCTAAGCCACTTACGTCCTAGAGCACGGACACTTGCCTTCAGTCTTATGCTAATGTGCACGGTAAACTGCACATACAGTAACGCACTGTTTTATTCATTACATGATATATAATTTGACATAAAGAAATGTTTAAATAAACTGTTATAATCTCGAAATTACCAAACCTTGCAAGACATAAAATGCAAGAAACTCAACACTAGCAACTGCAGCTGCGACCTTTCAGAGTAGCTGATCTGGACAGAGTTACACCTGCAGCTGTACATCATCTTTTAATGCAGACATATCAAGTGAGGGGCAAACATTGTGATTTTTCAAAAGTGTGTTGTCTGATACTGCATAAGGCGATAGCATGACTTGCCATGTACTTTCCTTTTAATTCTACATAAGTCAAGAACTTACACATTCAATAAACATTGATTATAAATTAGATTCATGAAAACTGTAATCTCATTAATGTATTTTTAATAAATCAGTGCTAAGCCATGTTCTGTTGTGTGGATGCAAAGCTATCTTTTTTGCTATTGCACTAGGCATCACAATTTTAATGTTTATTTGACCTGTGGGTTATTTAAGGCAGTCATACTGTCGTGGGCAAGTTTTCTTCACAGTCCACAGGGCTTGACCCAGTGGAGGGCTGAGGTGCCCACCAGCTGGGAGTGCAACCCAGAGCCCTGAGGAAGGCTTCTGGGCTCGCTATCCAATGCAGTGGAAAATGAGCTATTTCCGAATGACATCTCAGAAACCCACTGAATATGGTCTCACCTCTCTTTTGAACAGAAAGGCACCTGGTGAGTCAAAATAAATCCAGAATTAGGTAGAAGCCATGGTCGAGTGTACACAGTGGGGAAGAGGTGCCAATACTCTGGAGAGTCTTGCACCCAGAGAGCTTCCCACTCCAAACTCCAGGTTGGAGAAGATGGGGCTGTCCCACCACTCCTCTGTACATCTGCGTTTCCTTCCGCAGGGTCACTGAGAAGAAGGGACATCAGGCATATGTCAGGTCTTCTGGTGGGGATGACCAGGAAACTATAATTTGGGGCATGCTGTGGATCCTGCCTTACAATGAAAAGCCATCATAAATCACTGGATTACAGTTTCGTCTTTATATACCTCAGCTCCACCTAATTCTTGTTTTAAGCACCTTTATTGAATCTAGGCTAATGTTATCCAGCCTCATAAGTGCACGAGAAGAGACAATATTTTGGAATAGAGTTTAATGATACTCTTAATTAAATTAGTAATAAAAACTTGCAGTTCCCCTTCAATACCTACCTTTTTTCTTTCTTGACAATATTTTACCTACTGTCTGGCATCATAGCTATAATTAAAAGAACTCCCTTTTTAGGTGTCCAGTTCTTTAACAATTATATCCTTCTAAATGTTCATATTGTACAAGCACTCCCATTCAATTTGACATTATGGAGACTGCATTTGGCTTTTCATACTTCCACTTAGCACAAAGGCATACTTATGCAGATATTTTACTCATATACAAATAAAAAACATAGGATTATTTAGTTTATTACTATAACATTAGTGGTAAGCAAATCATGTCCCAAGCCAGACTGTGCCAGACAGGCTGATGCTGGCAGTCAAGCAGATAGAGCTCTATAGCGATTGTAGAGAAAAGTGACTGTGAGAGCAGAAGAAGTCAAATTCCTGACCCTGCAAAGTCTAATGAACAGCTTCTCTTCTAAAAGGACAGGAGCTCTTCCAGTACTACAGGTGATGAAGATTTCAGGGAGAACCTCTCTAACTGCATCATTAAAAATTGCAATCCCCCGTCAAATATCCACCTTGATGTCTTCACTATATTTTTCCTCCTATTTGGCATTGATGGCAAAGCTGTTTATTAATCGTGCTGTAATTCCCCCTCCTGGCATGAAAGCTCCTGCAGAAGCTGTGCTGTGGCTGTAGGTGTCTCTAAATTGTCCGTGTCAGGCAGGCGGAGGCTTGGCCAGCTCGTACTCTGGGTCAGCATGGGGTTGCTCTCCTGCCGGGCAAAAGTAGTTAAGCACACAGCCAAGTGTGACCAGGGAGGTCTCCCTGGGATGAACCTCTCTGAACTACTGAGATGGGAAAGTGGTCTTTGCTTGGCGCAAAGTCTGGCACAATGAGCCCACATCTGCTTGGAGGAAAGGAAGAAATAGCTCATGTATTGGCTGGGTAATGCTGAAGGTGCTGAGGAACTGAAGGTGGCTGGATAGGCTTAAAGTCATGGCAGACAAATTATTCCACAAATCCCAACCTGACATACATGAACTTCAGACAAATTCTTCACATGGATTTTCTCATAAAATCTTATTGACTTCATATAAATTAAAAACCAAAATGTACAAATTATAAGTTTCATTGTGTCATTTTGCAATGACACGACTGCAACTTCAAGAAATTGGTGAAAATTTCACAGTGATACTTTGAATTAATTCTCTCAGAGTATTAGTGGAAAATCTTTCCAGTAAAAATCTGAGCATTGGACAGCACTGACACCTGTGGAGCAGGTCTGTGTTGCCTGAGGGTGACTGGAAGTTCTAACAAATCCAACTGTATGACTTTGGGGTAATTTTGGCTACAGTCTTTGTTATATGCTACAGTGATAAATTATTTCCCTA
>NW_009260069.1:265143-311305 GCF_000687185.1 Egretta garzetta
GCTATTTCCCTACGCCATTTTAACAGCACCTCCTTGCTATTATTACTTGTGCTGTGTTTAATGAAGACTGTGTATTTTGGGCTGAATATTTTCCCATAACAAGATACTTAAGACCACAGTTACATGTTCATCCCTTGAAACTGAGTAGAAATTAAAAGCACTGAATAAAATTACAGATACAACAAAGACATTTTCTGAGGCTCCTGCCTGCTGCCTGGGAGCTGCAGACACCTCCACTGGGCTATGAAATGAGAGGAAAGCAGAAGAGACGACAGAGAAAAAGCAGAAAGAAATCATAGCGCAATCCTGTTGTGCTTGGGTGGATTTCCCAACAGAAATCCCTACCTGACTTGTAAGTACTGTTTAGGCCAGCAATAGCTCCTGTACTTAGGATAGGACTAAGGTAGGCTGGATTTGGGTGACAGATCCTCAAGCAGCTGGCTCTATCCTTTAGCGAACACAGGGACATCCCCTGGGCTCCCAGATCCTCTGGTTATTTAAGTGAGAGGGAGGCCTAGTCTGTACCCCTAGCCAGAGCAGCAGGGGTGGGGAACACTTAGGGTAGGAATGGGGAAAATTGGAGTGGAATTTGGCTCACTGAATTGCAGCAGGTATGTAAGCTATTCATGCCTGGGACAGCATTTAATTCAGTGTTTGAACAACTCTTGGCAGAACAAGGTCCAAATATTTAAGTCTGAGAAGTAACAGCTGTGTTTTTAAAGGTACTAGGGTAGTGAAATCAATGAAAGACGGCTAAAACACCTCTTAATTGGGCTCTTACGTCTTAATAAAAGGTGCGGCATAACTTCTTCTTTTGTAAAACATTTTCAGAGCAATTACAATATTATTTTTATTCTAGCAAGTAAAGAGATTTCAAGGCCAGGTGGAGGGGTATGCTAGAGGCAACGTGAGAGATGCAGGCCAAATGGGGACAAATATCTCTCAAACTTGCTGGCTGTTTCATCTGCAGGAAAGAGGGATCGCAGGCTGATGTCAGCTGACAGGAGCCAGAGCTCAGGGATGTGGTGTGTGAGTGTCCCAGGAGCCAAAATGTTCTTTGACATCTCTGGCAAAAAATGTCCATCATTATTACGATCTCCTGCATTGCACAGGTCGTGGAACTTCAAATAAACGCTCCCAGGATAAAAGACGGTGTCTTTTAAAAACAGACCTACCCTTGATTTAAAGAGAGTGAATGAGAATGTATTGTATCCTTTGATAGTCTGTTCCAGTGGTTAATTATTCTCACTGTCAAAAATGTATGTCTTTTTTTCTTGTTTGGATGTATGCTAATTTCAAACAGGTGCTTGGTTTTGATTCTGCAATTAAAAAACTGTGGAGAAATCTACAAGGCACTTCAGACAAATGGAAATTCTGAAATACTTCTTTATTATAAAACTTCACAATTGTATAATTATGATAAAACTGCTTTTCACCTCTCTCTTTAGCTGGCTTGTAAAGATTTATGAAAGAATTTGGCACTTTAAAGCTATAATTAGGAAGTAAAGTTGTAAGACATTTTTATTTCTATAAAACAAATGTAGATTTTATTTTAATTGGAAAAACACTTTAAGTTAGTAGATTATTACTGTTGTGGTTTAACCCCAGCTGGCAACTAAGCAATGAAGCCCCGCACAGCCTCTCGCTCACTTTCCCCCAGGTGGAATGGGGGAGATAATCAGAAGGCTAAAAGTGAGAAAACTCGTGGGTTGAGATAAAGACAGTTTAATAGGGAAAGCAAAAGCTGCACACACAAGCAAGGCAAAGCAAGGAATTCATTCACTGCTTCCCATGGGCAGGCAGGTGCTCAGCCATCTCCAGGAAAGCAGGGCTCCATCACATGTAATGGTGACTTGGGAAGACAAACGCCATCACTCCAAACGGCCCTGCCTTCCTTCTTCTTCCCCCGGCTTAAATACTGAGCATGATGCCATATGGTCTGGAATAGCCTTTTGGTCAGCTGGGGTCAGCTTTTCTGGCTGTTCCCCCTCGCAGCTTCTTGTGCACCCCCAGCCTCCTCGCTGGTGGGGTGGGGTGAGAAGCAGAAAAGACCTTGACCCTGTGTAAGCCCTGCTCAGCAATACCGAACACATCTCTGTATTACCAACATGGTTTTCAGCACAAATAGAAAACACAGCCCCATACTAGCTACCGTGAAGAAAATGAACTCTATCCCAGCCAAAATCAGCACAATTACCAGGTTAACTGTTATAAGGCCACAGCTTTTGCTAATCAAAATGGGACTGCACTAAGTGTGAGATAAACCATTCTGAACCAACTTCAAAATAAAGCTAGTCTCAGACCCTCACTTCTCAAAGAATGAAGTGGGGAAAAAATGAAGCTATAACAAGTTAAGACCCGTGTGCTGTTGCTGCACTGAGTACAGAGTCATGGTGCATGCCTGACCCAGCTCCCTGTGGCCCATGATACCCTTTCCCCACATCCATGATCCTACCGGACATCTCTCTGGCCACCTGCCAGTGTGCTCGGTGAGCTCTTGGCAGGGATGCTCCTGCCTGCCGGCACACACCGCACACAGCTCATGGCACCACATGTGGCTGCATCCTACGCTGGGAAAAGCAGCAGTTTGTCGGGATGCTACTCAAGGATCAGAAGAAGATGTGGAGGTCGGCCTATGTGCGACAGTGATGATGACGGTTCAGACTAGTGCCTGCACAAAGCTGGAGTAATGCGGGCCCACGTGATGGGAAATACATCTGTGGGCAGTGGCACGGCATGGGAGGGCAGCGCTGCAGCATCGGCCCCTGCCTTCTGCAGGTGGCAGCTGGGAAGATGCTGAAGTTTGCTGTGTTGTTCCATGTCTTTATTATTATGGCTTCTCTCACCAAAGCCCACACTTCTGTCCTCAAGTGCATACCCTAGCGTATCTCACATGAAAGGTCTGCCTGTATTTCCTTTGCTCTCCATGCGTGTTATTAGCAATGAGAGCTTGAAGCATCTCAGAGAGCAGAGCAGAACTCTGTGAAGGTAGCAAAATCTTCCTCTCTGGATTAAACCAGTTCTGGACATATAAGACACATAGTTTGGACTAAATATAGTTTTTACTGCTCACCTCTTTCTTCACAGTTACTCAAGAGGTAGCAGAGAAACAACCGGCAGAATGGGAAGAAAAGATCTGCTTGGATGGATGTATTTCTTCAGTGAATCTAAAGAGCTCCCGTGGCAGCTTAGACATGCTGCAGCACAAGCTCTTCCAGGAAGCCATCAGGCCAGGCTGTGACTTTAAGATGGCCAGTGGAAAAAAATGATAGGACAGCTAGCAAGTGAAATGTCAGGAAAGAGGCATAACATTTGGCACATTTGTGAAGGTGCCTTGTGATTTTGGGTGCTCGGCTGAAATAGAATATGGGGCAGGCATCTTTGATGGGCACAGGAGTAGCTTTTGGAAATATTAGCTGTGATGTCTCACACATGATGTAGTCACGCCGTAGTCAACAGGGCGCTGTGGGTCATGACATAGCACAGAATTTGCACCTGCAGTGTTTGCACAGGAGGGCCCACTGCTGTTCTCACACCTGCGTAAATCAAGATCTTTTCCAAGAATTAGGATGTAAACTTGTGTAAAATAAGGACCAATAAGATCACGTAGTGAATAGTCATTGTAAAATGCTTGAATTATTACAGTTTATGCTAAAACATAACAGCATAAACTGAAGTTTGCCTCACTGTTTTCAAAGCAGTTTGATCTTAGATATTGCAACTGTTACTAATTCCACCGTAAGCCAAGCTAAATGAGGATGAGATTTACAGATGGTTTGTTTAAAGGGTAATTTTTCACTTATTGTTATTTTTATTTCACAAATTATTGTTGCATCCTGCAGTGCTCAGAACGATTTTATAAAAATATTATCTTGTTACTGTGAGATGTGCTTGCGAGTCACACCGCAGCAAGAAAACCAATGCTGTATTCGTCAGCTCAGCTGCACTGATGTAGCTATAGAACAGAGCTGGGTCCCAAGGCACCACATGAATCTTTAACAAGGCTATCAGTACTCCACCTAGATGCTATAGTTATGGTCACATTAGGAATAACAGCTAAAACTGTACAGACATGTGGCTTCCAAATCATTATTGCTGATGCTTATGTACTAGATTTGGCACAAAGAACACAAATTGAATTTTAAATGTCCAACATGGTCAAGCTGAGTTGTCAGGAAAAAAAAAATGCTTCTGACCTTGTAAAGTGAGCGCATAATTTTCTTATGTGAATTTATTCAAATTCTGCATTTTAAAATAGCATAAGTGCACCTATCGTTGCAAACTGCAAAGGTGAGGTTGTAAGAGGAAACTAAGAATGTCTGGTATGTTAAATAGCACAAGTTTCTTAGGTGTCATATATTACTTTCACAGTCTCACTACCATTACCCTCAATCCTTTTTAGTCCACCACACCAGAGAAGTGAGCTAGACAAAGCGAGTAAGTGAATTCTCCATCATTCACTGCTTTATGTTATTGGGAGGATCAATAAATGCCCATTCAAAGGAACTGAGGTTAAACCACTCATTAATCCTGCCTCTCAGAGATTCCAAAATATGATTTTCTTTTCTTTGTCATCACCTTTAAAGCATGCAAAATGCAGTTTATGGAAACTAGGAAAAATCTAGAGAAGAACTTGATGGAAGCTTAAGCAAGTATTTGTACAGGGAAAACTCAGTGTTCAGTGAACAAGTCCTCTTCTAATCTGTGGTTGGGCCACTTGTAGCACTTTTTTCTTGGCAACTTTCTTGCTCTAGGACCTAATTTATCTCCGTATTTTTTTTTTTAAGATTTTTGTTGCTTCAGAGACAAAAAAGATGTGTCCTTGAATGTAAATGGCATTCGACAATATTTTTTTAAAATAATAAACTTGGATTATAAACAAAGGAATCGTGAATGCATCGGTCCAAATTCAGTGAAAAGCTGCTCAGACTTGTCAAACAGCTCAGAAGGGCTTTACTTATGCATCCCTGTACTTTTTCACTCTATAATATAATTTTTCTTTTCTTTCAGATGTCTTTTCAGTTGTCGTGGATTAACCCCAGCTGGCAACTGAGCACCACACAGATGCTGGCTCACTCCCACCCAGTGAGATGAGGGTGAGCCAGTTGGGGTCGTCTGTCCCAGCTGTGCCCCCCCCCAACTTCTTCTGCACCCCCAGCCTTCTTGCTGGTGGGGTGGGGTGAGGAGCAGAAAAGACCTTGACTCTGTGTAAGTCCCGCTCAGCAGTAACGAGCACATCTCTGTGTTACCAACACTGTTTCCAGCACAAATCCAAAACATAGCCCCATACTAGCTACTGTGAAGAAAATTATCTCTTTCCCAGCTCAAACCAGCACATCAGTAAATAGGGAATCACTCGCATTAGTCTCCAGGGTCCTTCAAACACCAAGGCACAGAGCAACTGTTGCAACTCTTTTGTCACCTGTAGCCAAAATGCTTGATTTTGTCATGCATTTTGCAATGCATTTATGCTTTCCCACCTGGGACTCACAGCAGCAGGTGCTCCAGCTCTTTGAAGTGTTGTACAGACTGGCTATCAGGAAGGTCTGCTTCTGTTTGGTTTTGTGTTTATTTTGGCAAAACCCCTAGAGTTAATGTTTGTTGCTCTAAAAAAAAAAAACCTTAAAATTTGCTTGGGAGTGAGCCGTTCAAGGTATGTACAAACAGATACATATCTGAGCTGGAATACAACTCTGGCTTGGAAACAGGGTCACTACAGATGCCTGAGCTAATAACTTACCTTGGAATATGACTGAAGCAAACTTGATTTGGTTTGCACCCATCTACTTAGACGTGACATAAATTGTCACTCAGACCAGGGTCCACCTCGAATGCCAGAAAAATAAATAGGTTGCTAACTAAACCCATCTCACCACGCAAAAAATGCTCAGTATGAAGAGAGGAAGGAAGGAAGCACGCAGCTGGGGCTGTGTGGAGAAGGCAACGTGCCTTTCCAGCAGCAGTTTGCTCTAAAATCAACTGTCAGCATGCATCCCAAAAATGTAACACAAAGCGAGAGATTTAGTGCAATGTACCATTATAAACCAAAAATTTCAAAATAAATGCATAAAAGGCCTTAATGAGAAATTGAAATGAAATGAAAATACTTTCCTCAAAATGGGTATTTTTAAAACCTTCAAGATCCTAGCTTTCCTACAGAAAGAATTTACCGGAGTAGCCCTGTTTTATTTCTGTGAAAAGTTGGTGAATTTGTGTGAAAGTCTAGTCACATACCCTGCATGAGTGATAGAGGAGTATGTATAGAGTTTCTTGTCTAGATAATTCATTGCAGTACCAATCCTATTCTGTAATGTTAATGGGATACTGTACAAGACCAGCACTGTATAGGAAACCACTCTTAAATCCATTCATCTCCTTTCCATCACAACCATGGGAAGAGAAAGACAATGGCAGGATGGATTTTATGTCCATTCAGTTACATTTTGTATACAAAAAGAATACAAATATATTGTTGGTCTTGCTCTTTATTAATTGCCTCACTGGCTATTGACTCACGCTCAGGTGGCATATTTTTCAAAAGCATTAATAACCTCTTTGTGTTCTAGGCCAGTGTTCCTCAGTCTTTTCAGGATGATGATTCCTTATTTCAAGTCAATATTACAACCATCTTTCCAACATTTATTGTAAAGTAAGAGTAAAAAATGTGTACGCACAGTAATAGCAATGAGCTGGTTTACTCCAGCGTGTTTTGAAAGAATGACTCCATCCATGCCCAAACATCAACCATAATTGGCATGCCTGGGGCCTCCGGACCCTGACTGTCCCCATCTGGGAGGTGACCCACCTGTGCCCTAGGAGGTGCCCAGCTTCCCTACCCACACAGGAGAGGAAGACAGATGCCATGCACCCAGCTCTTGTCCCAGTTGGGATAAAAGAAAAGATTTGCACCCAGACTGGAGAGCTAGGAAGCACTACACAGTCCAGTATTTTTGTTTTAGCAAGAAAACACTGGTCTTTTAAAGCTGAAGTCCTATGGGGACTGAAATAGCAAGGAAGGATCACTTGTGGTGGTTGAGAGGAGCAGGTCTCAGGTACCTTGATGTTTTTGACATCCCGAGAGTTATTCTGGGACTTCTATTTTTTGACGTGGATTCTGCTTATACTTTCATCTCTTTGCAAACCCCCTAATTTTGCAGTCACAAAGCATGACAGGGTATCAATGATCCAGCACTGCTGCTCCAGGCAAATGGCGGCTGCTGGCTGAGGAGGCGTCTGATGTCTGATTCTGCAGTTCTCCCCCTACTCACAGGGCCCAGCATTTTCTTTGGAAACCACATGCACACACAGGTTTAGTCATGACCGCAATGCCTTGTTTCTTTGCTCCTCAGGCCTCAACTGGCCTTTTGATTTTGTGAAGCCCCATAAATTCTCTTCCCCCAGGCCAATACTTCTGGCACCACTTCACTGAAGTTACCTCAACAAGCCAGAAGGTATTGCTGCACTTGAATCCTTCTCTCCTTGAAGCCACTACAGGGCAGTTCAGTCACCTGCCAGCCTTTTAAAAGCACAGTAGTATTAATCCAACACAAAAGCGTACAGGAGAAGTAACAGCTTTCCACACCTGAAATAATGGGCAGCCAATGCTCGAGGTTGTATTAAAACTCTGATAAAATCACTGAAGAGACTACAAGCACTGTGCTGTCTGTACAAGAAGGCAATTAGGTCCAAATGGGCTTACTGGTTTTGTTCATGTTTCTGGACCTTTTCTGGTTCCCACAGAGCTGGGAAGGAGCTCTGTGCTGTCATTGCACATTCAACAAAACTCTCGAGGCTGGGCAAACTACTGGTCCTGATATGATTCCTGTGTCCTAATAGTACTGGGCCCAAATTAAAAGTGCCCTCGCAGGGTAAGCAGAAAGTACTGTGAAGCATGAGAAAACTTAGTGGAGCAGCATAGAATCAGTTCAGGTCCTACCTGGCCAGAGCAAATAAGCATGGCAGGAGCCAGCTTGATTCCAGGGGGATTGGCTGGGTGTTGCTGTGACATTTCTAAGTGCTTCCAGCTCTGGAAGTGCCTTGCAGGTTTGCATGAGCTCATTTTCCATGGAGCCAGCTGGGTTTGTTCATTCCATCTCCGAGCCATATGGAAAGGAGTCAAACCCTTCCCAAACCTGCAAGCCAGGGCTGGGAAGGGTTGCTCTCACTCACTTGTTGGACCTAAACTGCCACCTGCACCTGGGGCATGGACAATCTACAGACAAAATCATATCATCATGGATACAACTACCTCAAAACAATTTGTACACAAACATAATTTACTAAGTTGTTCTATATTTTTCATGTTCTGATATGCCTGAAGGGTTTCAAGTGTGACTACATGGCCTGTTTCAGGCTAGTGTTTGCTAGTTTTCACACAGCTTATCTGTGGGGCAGAATATAATTTAGTGTCTCCTTAGGCCTTCACCTAGGTAAATGTAGGTGCTTCCTCTATGGGAAGGTGAGTTTCTGTGACCTTTCAAAATGCTTGTGATCATCCATCTTTGGCTGCTGGGGATTTGCCTTTATTTAACTCCTGCTGCCTTTAGAAACCACAGTAAGTGCTCCTTGTGGCCACTCAGGCAGCAATCTTAGAATTTGCAAGCCCCTCAAGGTTCATTGGCAATGCTGTGCAATTGGTGTGTTTAAGCAGTCTTGGGTTCTGTAACACATGGGTTTAACGTGTATCCAGGAGCATTTCACCCAGGCATCCATGGACTTCAAATATCTGCTTTAAATTGGAAATACAACTCATGTGGTGTGGCTTTGGAGGCAATTCCAGTTTTTATCAAGTCAGATGTTTAGTTTAGCACTGCAAGGGAAACCTTTACTCTCTGTAAGGGAAACCTAATATGGCACTGTGTAAAACAAATTCAGATATGGTGGAAAAGTATATCGGTGTTCCCAAGATAGGGAAAAATACCGTTTCAATATTTGCAATATTTGTATTCAGACTTATTTTCTGCCTGTGAAATAGCAGTGGGTCAAAAGACAGATAAAAATCACTCAAAGTGGGTAAGTCACAGCTCCCCCTTGATTGTTATCTTCTGTGCAGAAACACCACCTAAAGTTCATGCTATAATGTTACATTATTACGGTGGTTTTGCATGAAAATTGTGCTGCTTTAGACTGAATGCAGAAAATATCCCTTACTGAATTTCTTACTCTCTGCAACTAGTACCTACCGAAGAACAGAGTACCAAAAAATAAAATAGAATTCTATGCTACAGAAAATTGCTTGTCTGAAACCAGTTTACTACTACGAAGTGTATTATTCCAGCAGAGTTTGCATAGTTGCCATGTCACAGAGTGACACATTTTGGAAAACATCAACAAAGCTGGAGTTTGCATTATGTCTCTAGGGGATTTTAGAAGAGGAAAATATAAGTAGATGTACTTTTTTTTCTGCTTGATAGGCTTCTTCACATTAGCTGATTGAGTAATTTTGAAGTAATGGTGAAAAAAACAAAAACTATTCTTTTTATTTGCCAGTAATCTTTAAGAACCTTTGTCTTAATTAAGCTAGTAGAAGCTTTATCATGACATATTTTCTGTATCCAAAAGGCCTTCAGGATATTTAAAGTCATAATGCAACAAAATAAGAAACTGGACCATAAAATATAAATACAGTATGTACAGATGAAACAGTAATATTCATCAATAGAGGGGACATAAAATTCACCATAAAAATGTGATTAACCCAGTCCAAGGAAAGACTCACAAGTGGTGATCTCATTAATGAGTTATGGGGGTTTCCTCATGAGTAAGGAAATCATATATAATGGTTGCTCATTACATGCCCTCTGTATCCATCTTTAGAAAAGGTTTTCTCCCTGATTAAATTGAGACCAGTATAAAAAAAAAAGATAAACAGGAGATTCCCCAGAACTTCAGTTGCTTTGATTGTATGAGTTCTCTTCACTAAAGTGAAAGTTTGTCAAAGGAAAAGTAAGAAAACCAATCAACCACAAAAATCCCTAAATCCCCAAACTCGTCTCTTTTTAAACAAATAAATAGAAAAGTATGCTGATTTTAGAAGTTATTTGATAAGGACAAAAGTGACATGTCTGCATAATGTCTCTGCAAGCTTTTTCAGCATCAAGGTTTCAACTTCAAAGATAGACATTTATGGCAGGAAGAGGAGGGTATGAATCCACAGTGTCATTACATGGGCAAAACTGAACATGCTCCCCCCCCCTTTTATATGTACTAAGAAATACTTTGCAATCAGTAAAGCTAAATAAAGAAATATATTTATTATTATTTTGGAACTGCAGAACAAAACAAAGGTACAAAACACCTGGAAAGAGTTGTAGGCTGTGAAAACATCTCCAAGCTGACCTCAAACTCTCCTGAGTAAGGGCTGCTTAAGTATGAATAACACAAATGTTCACAGATAACAAGATGCTGTGAGATACTCCATTAACTTACTCTCATCTATTAACACCCAACATCTGAAGCTGACTTCCACCCCTACTTTTAGTGGGAATATTTACAAACAAAAAAGGGAAATCCTGATTTTTTTTTTCTTTCATTTTCTATTCCATGACATTTTTGTGCCATGAAAAGCACTCAATGAAACCAGTCAAATGTGGAAACTCATATTCTTTTGATAGAACACAAATGGACTATCACGAGCTGAATTAGCATTTTTGGTACAAGTCAGAGCAAAAGACTACCTATGAAATAATGAAACTCTTTTTGGAAACATAGTTTTGAACATTGCTGATGTTCCATGTTTCACTGTTCTAAGAATTTCTAAAAAATGTTAGGTTACATATAGTGGGACAATTTTTCTCCAAACACAGTTTTCCTTTTTCTAATAATATCAGTAAAATGAATATTTTCAAATTATTTTCATTGCATTAATATTTTGTTTTCTCTCAGTGTGAGTTCTAACAAAATCTATGGTATTTTGATAATGTTGTTTAAACTTGAAATCCAGAGAAACTGTTCATAATAAATCTCACAGTAGACCCTCAGTAGACTGGATGCAGTTTGGGCTAGCTTGCTGTACTCCTAATGGAGGGAAATGCTTTCTCTGTGTAGTCCCTCTTCTCACATATCTGTCTTAAAAATAGCAGCAATAAAGATGTGATATGCCCGTAATGCTCATTAGGCCAGACCTGGAGCAATTCATACTGTGGATTAAATGTCCAGATATTGTAAATTAATCTAAAATTCTGACACTAAGTAACACTCACAATAGCATCATAATATTTGTATCTGAAATGTCCCAACTAGAAGAAGCGATGTGATTCACCAGCTGATCCCCACCCTGATGGCCAACACTTAAGCCTTTCTGGCCAGTGAAACAGGTAACTCGGCCACCTGCTTCAGGGAATGTGGCTGGCTGCTTACATTTCACATTTTCCAGGCATGGAAAGCCAAAAACTTGATGAAGAAACTCATTCCTAAGTGAAAAATAGGAATGTGCCTGCTTTCTGCATGCTACTTTATATGAACAGTCTGGCACATTTTTTAAATTTTAGTGACATTTTCTGAGATACAGCATGTACTACAGGGAAAGTAACAGCCTTTTTCATATAGAATCGATACTCTACCAACCTGGTTCAAAGACGAGTCAGACTAACAATACTTTGAGAGGGCTGGCACATTATGCATTCTGGAAATTCTAATTTTATGTAAATTTGGGAAATGTATGCATGTGCCAGAGTTGCTCTTTGTTCATGCACTGTTTTAGCATGTCTAAGTAGGAGAGGCTGCCATACAACATGGGTTGCAAAACAGCAGATGGGGGTGATTTAGTCTCTGAGGAACTCTAATTTCCTCTGAAAAAGTACTCAGGTTTGTTATTTTATTACTATGGGGAAATATATATTTTAAAATATATTAACAGTTAGTGCTTGTCTAGTTGGAAAATATCTCAGCATACCTTTAAAAAATAGTTCTCTGTGTGGACACTAATTCCTCTGTAGGAGTCCACTGTGAAAATGGATTAAGCTAAACTGGAAAAAAAACCCAAAGTCTTAGTGTTGAAGAGCATCTACAGAGACTTAGAGCACAGCAGTTATTGTGCTTGAAATTCATGCTCTGACATATTTTGTTGCAACTTCCCCATATAGACAGACCCACACTTTATTACCTCCAGATGGAGTTATGAAATGCTCCTATAAGAATTCTTTCTGCATTTACTGATATAATTCTACATTGAGACTGATTAGGGGTGACAAAACTTTGCAGTCAGAGGTTGAATAGTGCATGCCCGAAATACTCATTTTATGCAGATTTAGAAAATAAATACGTTTACAATGGTTTCCTCTTTGTTCTGCCACTGTTCTGGCATGTCAGATTAGTGGTAGATGCCACACAGCAGGAGCTAGGAAATTCTGTCTGAAAAAGAGATGAGGTTTAGAGTCATTTTAGTCCCTGTCAAGACCAGAGTTCCCAAGTAAAGGGACACAGATTTAATACTGTTGTAATCAGGATATTTTAAACATTTAAAGGGTTCATGTTTGTGTAGTCAGATTATTTGCTGGAGTTTCATACCCAAGCAACCGTGTGTGTGTGGCGGGGGTGTAGGAAGAAAGGAAGCTTGTATTTACTGTGGTCTTTTACATTACTTCAGCCTCAAGAAGATTTGTAGCTAACACAACTTGGATGTAGAATGTCAAATTGATATTCCTGAAATCCTCGCTTTGGTTATCGCCCTTCAGATACAAAATGCAAAGGTGGCTGTAAGTCTTGTTGGCAGTAGGATGAGGTCAGTGTACACAGGACTTGATCCACCACTCGTCTGAGTTTGTGCAAAAGTTCCCACCGCTTTTAACTGTGCAGAATCAGGATACTTACGCCAAATCTATGGTGTTTGAGAAAAGTATGGTTTGATTACAGTGTCTACAATCTATGACTTTTGCAGAATGTCAAGATATATTTGCCTGTAGAAATACTATGTTCAGCTGAAAATCCATGATTTGTCTGTATTCAGGTTGGATCTTTTGAACATATATTTAGGTAGCAAGAATCTCTCGCACTTCTTTAAAAATACTGGTTGCAGTGAAAAAAAATGCTGAAATACTGTGTAGGGAGCAACCACAAAATTCTTCATGATGATGAACCTTTAATGATTAACAGGCTGGCGTGGGTTTGCAAAATTCCCTCACTATGCATTTACTGAACTTCTGAGTTTGAATCCATGTATTCACTTGAACGCTTTTCAGCTCCATGTGCTCAGGGCAGCCTTATAGGATTGTCCTTTTCCTTGGTCTCTTGCTTACATCTAGGCCTAGAGTGTCTACAAGGCACATATTCTTCAAAGTGAAACCGAAATATACAAGTGGCTCAGGCCCCAGGAACAGGCCTGCTAAGCTTCCCTGGTGACAAAAGTGTTTCTTCAGAATAACCCTTTCATGGAGGTTTAAGTAAATATGTTTTAAGGAAATTCATTTTACTTTGCAGATCTCCAGGAACACATGTATGGAGTCAGTTACCACATTTGAAACAAGCCACTGCGTTTCAAAAGAGAATGTCACGCTTAATAACTAGGGAAGTATACAGGACTATTTTTATCTTTCTTTTTATAAGCATATGTGTATTAGCAGGATCCTGATCTTGGATTTTACATTCTGGTGGATGCAAGGACCCAACTACCCTTATTCTGTTCAACTATGAAGAAATAAGTTACCATACATTGGGTGAGAGAGAGAGAGATTCAACTTGCAGGCTGGGATATGGAAGTCTCTTCATTTTTAGTTTTCATTGGAGAGGATTCTGTTTCATCCTGTCTGTCGCTCCTTATAAATCACATCACAAATTTGAAATCTGAAGCTCGCTGTTGTTGGCATTTGAGCCTAATGTCAAAATGCTTTTGCTGCTTTACCTGTGAAGTAGACAATCTATATTGAATGTCCTTGAAATAGTCATTTTGGTAGACTCTGACCTTTTTCATGCAGAGCAATCTCAGTTTAGAAGCACAGATAAACCACGTATTGTTAACATTCACTAGCCCACTTTCTCACTCGTGAAGTGGGAGTTATGAGTATTAGCTAATAAATTACCAGTGGGAGAAAAAATGGCGTAGCCTGACTGCCCTTTCACAGTCCAGCAGTCTTGGGCCTGCAAAGAAAGAAGGTGCAAAAGCTTTACTTGTCCAGGAGCAGCACCGGCAACCCCTACATCTGCCCCATAAGGAAAAGCACCATCTGTCCCATGACTCTTTCACTAACTACATCTTCCATGACACTTATAATGCTAGTTTTACATAGTCAGGAAAACATATTAGTCAGTAGTAATATTGGTAAATTACATAGTCAGTAAATTAAATTAGTCAGTAAATTATATTTTTGCATTTTCACAGCTGAGATGGTCTTGGATCCAGTCTTGGGTCTAAACCTGGTAAATTTACCAGTGTGTAACTTCACTGTGTAGCTGTGCATAACTACTAAGTATTTTCAACTTGTTCAGTGGATCTGTGCTTCACATTAATTCAGGTACATGCATGATCCAAATAGGCCCTGGAGAGTGTGACATCTGACTTTCCAGAACATGTAGTTTGTAGATTATATAAAAATCCAAAGTATATCGTATAGATGCAAGCTAAGAAGCTAGTACATTGATAGGACTGAAGCAATAAAAGTATATATAATAATCTTTCCATTTTAATAAAATATTTAGTTTTGCTCAAATTAATAATAAATATTTCCAAGTGGAATAATGAACATAAAATAATTATAAATTTATATTATATATAAACGTATACTGATTTACATCTTGCATTAGTCGTACATTCTTTTTTTCCCTTGCATTTCCATTTTCCGATGTATTACAATTACATTCTGGCACTTCTTTCGGGCTAATTCTACAGCTCACCTCTTTCCTGGATCCACTTATGAAGGGTGTATCCTTCACTGACAAAACTCAGCGCTCTTTTGTCTTTGATATTTCAGCTCTTGTAGCCATATCCAGCCTCAAAGATTGACACAATCACTGCATGTCCTATTGGTGCAGTAAAAGGTACACTTTTTTTTTAATGTTTGCATTTAAAATTGCAGTGTATATTAACATTCGTCTGAGGTTTTAAGCTGTGTTTGTACACGTAAAAACTCAGATTCTGAGGAGATGGACTGTGTGAGAGCTTTTGCACCCAGCACCAAAACATGCTGTATTTAAGCTCTGCTTGTCTCCTCAGAAAAAAATTGCAAAGAGGGGGTGACAGGGATGTGTGGGTGTAATTGTATAATTAGGCATATACTGCTGTATTTTAGCACATACTGTCCCCTGCTGGGAATAATCATATTACTGGTAAAAGTAATCCTTAAGTGCAGGTATATGTTCATCCTTCCACCCACCGTTCAAAAAGGTAGGCTGGTAAGGTCTCCTTTGCCTTTCCCTCTCGGACAAAGGTATGGCCTCCCTGAGCCATCCCTTGATCACCACGGTGCCAAGAATGTAAGCGTTCCCACTTGCTCAGGCTTTCACCCCATCAGGTGGGACTGCTGTACACAGGGGGCAGTCGAAGGCACTGCAGAGGCTCTCACAGGAGGGGAATGGCATAGTTTGACCTTTCCATGGGGTGGGCTGCCATATGCATGTCTGATGTCCAGCTTCATTGCCCTAGGGAAAATCTTCTCATGGTGTCAGTGGCTGCCTGCTGGCACTGCTGTCCCACACAGCCCTCACTGAGCTTCAGAACCTTTTTATTTTTCCAGAAGTCATCAAATGGAAGGGAGTACTCTCTGCAACAATTCCCTGTTTTATTGCAGAAATGAGAGATGAACATTACGTTCCCCTCGTCTTCATCACATAAATCAGAGCCTTTCTTCCCCACTTGCAACACAGAGCAGCAGGTGATCAGTGGAAAGCAAAGGTCTGGGGCATGAGGGCAGCCTGGCTGCTGTGGCCTGGGGTCTGAGAAACACAACAAGGCTTCTGGCCTGACCATGACTCTGTGCCCATCCCTGCTCTCGCCCATCTCCAGGTCACTGGAACTTCCAGGCTGATGGTCTCCGAGGTCATTTCAGTGCCCATGCTCCCAGCAACAGCACGCCTGTGCAGGCCTTTGGTGAACAGCAGGATCGGTGTCATTAATGCAAAGCTGGCACTGGTGGGAGTCAGAGGTTTTTGTTTGCTTAGAAGATACAGTGGATTTTTTTGGGTGCACCTGGATGTTCAGTTTAAAATAGTTCTCTTGGTGCAGCTTTGCTAAACTTCATTAATTTGTTTATGCTCCTCTTTTTCCTCTTTAAAATTTGATTTGTTAGCTCCATGCACATGAGGTAAATTCTTGCCATTCATTTCTACCTGGCAGTGGTGAGATGAGAAGTTTCAGGAACTGAAGCAACAAATTTTCTGTTTTGAAGACTGAATTTCTGACATTCATGAGGATTTTCTATAAAACTTAACAATGCATCAGACATGATGACTGTCTGGTGAAGGTCTTAAAAAATTATGTACATCTTGCAATTATGCAGCCCGTGTGTGACTTTCAGAAACTAAGAACAATTTTTGTTAGCTGCATTTTATGTTCATATACCTCTGTTTGTTAATTACCATTTTGTTTTATCTTTCTGGGCAGCTGTTATCTTCCCTTTTAGAGGGTAGACTGTATCACAGATTCAATGTGTTACCAAATATTTGTTTTTCTTGGAACCTCAGAACTGAGTGTTCTGGATAAGAAAATTTTTCACTGTGAATCATTGTTCAGATTCTTTTTCAACACATTGTGTAGATAATATTAATGAAGCTACAAAATAATCTGTGAGTAGGAATCCCCAGCCTTATTTGTTCCCTTATTTAAAAATATAGTAACAAATAGGAAATCCAAATTATCCATTGCACATAGAGATTGATTTACAATGTCAGCCATGGGACGTGTTGGCACATTATATGGACTTTACATGAGTCCATTATTAGAGGATGCACATGCTTTTTTGTTTACATTAGTAACTTTAATAATATAGGAAATGGGAATTGTAGGAGAGAAAATAATTGAACTCAGAGCAAGTTTAAGTTCTGGGACATTTTGATTTTCATGTGGTTTTTATTTTGACCTTAATGCCTCATCTTTAATGTTTCTTTACACCCCTTCCTTTTTAAAATTATCAGTTTCCTGTTAAAACAGAAACAATAGAGCAAAAAATGAAAAGGAAATGAAAATAGGAGGAAAATTCAAATCAAGAGGCACATTTGTGCATGCGGAAACTGGGTGCTCTGTAAGACTGTCCATGTGGCAAGTCAATGTATTAGACAAAATCTCCATTCAAAACCCATTGAAGTTCTTTAGCTAAAGCTCCTTTAACAATTTTTTTTCCTTTCATTAAAATATTAAGGACTTATACAAAAGATTTCAGCATCCACCAGGTTCACAGGAGAAAGTTGAACCATAGATAACTGCTTAGGAGGTCTGACAGCTTCACTCCCATGTCCTTCCTTAACTTACTGGTTCTTATCCACCTTGCCTTCAGCTCATGCTGTAAAAAAGGTATGAGATAGAATTGTTATTTTTCAAACTAAAAATCTAAGAGTTACATTCACAAAAAAAATGGTCTTAGTGGAACATGGGACATATCCATGTGGAAGGTAAGACCAGACCGAACTCCTGTCCCTCCTCCAAGCTGGTGGAATGGGGTTGGATTCAGGCTGGAAGGTGTATAGCCATGCAGAGGTGACACTGTCACCATTCTAATATGCTGAAAGAGAGGTCCTATTGGTGTGCACGCTTTTGTTTGTTCTGTTTTATGTTCTCCTGGAGTTGGCTCATTCCAGGAGAAAAGGTGAAGTTTCACTGTAAAATACACCAGAACCTGATGCTTAAGGTATCCTCCTGGAAAGTAGGAGATGTGAGTTCAAGTTTCTTCATCAGCTGGGGAAGCTCTGCATGTTTGGTGCCTGAGGAAACTCATTGGTAAAAGTAAAGGAGATCCATGATACCTCTGAGACATAAACCCAAGCCCCTGCATCCTCACTATCTGTCGTGCTTGGGTGTGAGTTTTGTTTTAATAGAATTGGGTAGTTTGGAGTCTAAATCTTATGATGACTTTTAGATGCAAATATCCTATATTCCTGTAATCTGTAGGCACACTACCTCATCTATGATTTTCAGTCTCCCAGGACAGGTTCCTAGTGTATAACACAGGTCTACTCCAGGGTGCTTACATGCCTGCAAAATTAAGTGTTAACAGAGTTGGAGTTCTGAGGATGTAAGTTTGAATTTAGGGTATAAAATTTGAATTCATCACAATGAACACCTATATTCTTTTCTGGTAGTAACAAGCTGAAATTAATTTATTACACTTAGGCATAAAGGTCTTAGGGAAACTTAGCTGTATTTTTCATTAATAGAGAAAAATTATATTATTTCCTTCATAAGCAAAACATTTATGATTCAGTAATTTTAAAATATATTGAGCAAAATGAATATACTTTACTGGACTTGAAAGTGACTGTGAAGAAAAAGGCTGCAGGAAGCAAGAAAAGGCATGCGCTAACTGTTTTGTGAAATAAAAATTTTCAGAGGATTTTCAAAGGTACAGCCAGAAGCTCAATACTTAGCTGTCACTTGTGGCTTTAAAGTCCTTCCCTCATGATGTGCAGTTGCCTGCAGGAGAGCCAGGGGACGGGGTCTCCCTCCATTCTAACGAGCATGGTGGGAGCACGTGCCTGGGGTTTAGGCCGAGGACAGAAGGGACCTCACAAGGTGAGTTGCTTCTCATACCAGCTGCCTAACCTCTTTATTTTTACTATAAACATTTTTCAAGTGAAAATGTCCGTGTCAGAAAGCCATCACAAGCAGCGGCCAGGCTGTGGCTGGGCACTAACAACAGGAGCATCAGCGCTCTGCTGTCCTGCTTGACTTCCCCCGGTGCAGTCAAAGCTTAAAGAAATAATGTGCTTTTTTCCATCTGTTCTGAACCTGCAGCTTTTTGAAAAAAAATTGCTAACATAAAATAACGGAAAAAATGTTATCTTTGCAGTACCTTCCTTTAGATTTAAACTAGACTACAGAGCATGAAAACTGAGCAGTTAGTTGTAGGAGCAGTATCATGCTGGCACTGTTCTCTTGTTGCTCTTACTGAAGAAAAGTTTTTCATCAAGAAATGCAATGCTTAGACTTTCACTGCAACACCTCTCAAATGTAATGTTGCCCTAAACAATAACATTGACATCTGTTTTCCTAAGTACTATATTGGTTAGTACAATGACATCTATGTAATTAAATATGCAGATGGATGTTTTAAATTAAGTTTTAAAACATTTTGAGCTGCAGTAATTAAACCGAATTCACTATGTAAACAATATGAAACCAGCTTTACAAGATAATTATTCTGATATTGAAACAGTATGCGCCATATTTTTTGTCTCTCACTCTTAACACAACAACATGCAGCAGTGGCAACGTTAGGGCACGCAATACACTAGTTTTCTTCCCATGCCATGTGTATGGCAGAGGCTGCTGATATCTGGAAACTGTTGGGATTGTTGGAAAATACTCTTAACTTTCTTCTTGGGTTCATGATGATTTTAGCCATTGGTAACAAAAATAAATAATGTTATTTGAAATCAGCTTATTATATTCAAGTACAGGTCAATAAAAAATCACAGAAGTATTGAATGGCTCTCAGATCAACTGGAGGCTTTTTACTGGTTTGGATAAACATGTGTTCGTATAAACCACCTGAATTATCCAAACCTCTTTGTCATGCATATTAGGACAGAGACTATAAAAGTATGGTTTTCTATGGGGTAATTTACCACTTTTGCCCCTTTTCAGCGCTGAATAGAAAAGATATACCATGCTGTGTGATCTGGTGGGTTAAAAAGCAACACTGTTATTTACCCTAATAAAGATTTCAGCCTACACTTGTTTCATGGGAGAGCAGGTTTTTTGAGCCAGTCTTTTCAGTCATCTCATAAACACAACAAATATAGAAATAGTCACTGGATTGAAAACGAATGTTTATATCACAGAAAAAGAATGTATTTGTGTACATAGGAATAGGAGACCTTGTAAGAATGCAATCCTTCCAGATGCTGCAAGTTCTAATTATTTGTTTTAAGGAAAGTCAACTGTACTTGACCAAGTGTGGAGTCTTAATTAAGCTGAATAAACCAGCAGTGAATCCAGTGCTTTTTGGCTCATACTGAGCTGTCTGATTTAGGTCCTGCAGGGTGCAGTGCTACCTTGCTTGGTGAGCTGAATAATTATTTATATCTCTGTGAACACTAATATCACCCCTTATCTAACTTTACCCAGGCTGTCAAGTTAGCACTTCCTGAAGAGATCATTCAGCTGGGCAATGTTGTCCCACACGGTGGGTCAGGGTCCAGCTGCCCTTTTCTCATTCTGTGGGGATGGCTTGAAAGTGCTGGAACAATGGTTTTACACCACATTGATTTTATAATCCCTAATCTAATGTCTCCAGGGGGGACTATAATTCTATGTAACAGGCATAAAACAAAGAGATAAATGTTAAAGTTCCTAATGAAAATGGAGGCGTCAAGGACCCACTGCAGGTCTCTGTATTTATTTTCAGGCTAGTGATTCGCGCTACTTAGGTAAATTATTTTTTAAAAAGCATGTTTCTTAGAATGGCGTGGTACAAATAATGTATGTAGCATGGTGCCAAGGTTTGTCAGGTTGCTAAATTGAACCCACATTGATTCCACATTAATCAAGTGTATATAATTTAGTGATACTGTACAGTAGGCCTTTATGAAAGAGTATTTATACCTAAGGTATGCACTGAGACACTGAGGCGTGAGGCTGCATTTATGCCATTCAGCTTCACATACTCCTACAGATATAGTCAGCGAGTCTTATTTTGACTTGGAATGTGAAATTATCAAAGATTAAGGAAATTATCTGAAGTCTCAATTCATAAAATACTCATGATTTTTGTCTGCTCCACAGTTATTTCAGGATACAGGAATAGTGCATGTTTCTATTTTGTGCTGGAAGCATACACAACTCCAATAAATGATCTGGATGAAAATAAAACCGTGATTTTAATATTAATAATCATATAATCATCAAATCATTTGGTTGGAAAAGACCTTTAAGATCATCAAGTCCAACCAACAATGGGAAAGTGGACAGTGAACTCTGTAAAAACCATGGCGTTACCATCACTTCTCCGATTTGTCAAAATACTCTTGAATTCCTGCTCCTGTTCTCCAGCATCCTTAGAGCACTTCCAGCATGGTGGGGTCTGCAGGTTTAATAAGCAACCTCTCTTCTCCATCATCCATGCCATTAATGAAAATACTGAAAAGGAACAGAACAAGACAGACCCCTGTGCAAGCCCATTCCACACATCCTTCCAGTCCTGACAGTGAACCACTAATAAGTACTCTCTAAATATAGTTTTTCACTCATCACATAGTAGTTTCATGAAAGCTATGTTTTCCTATCTTCCTTTGAAGATTATTATGTGAAGTAAGTTTCAAAAAACCATACTAAAGTCAAGATACATGACATTCACTGTTCTCTGCTCCACTATTCCATGCTGTCATACAGGGCGACTAGGAGGTTTGACTTGATTTGCTTTTGACGAATCTGTATTGGTTGCTACTGATCTTAATTATTTTTACCTATTTACTCATCATTTGCCTGCTTATTTATGCCTACATTTTTTTTGGTCCCTGAAGGAAAATTGCCTGTTTGTAACTAGTTTCCTAATTTTACAACTTCTTCTCCCCCCTTTTCTAAGATGGTCACTGCATCTATGTTCTTGTAGTCTGCCAGGACTTCCCTTGGGCTCCAGAAGTCTCTAGAAATAACAGCTCTACTATTGCTTCATCCTGTTCTCTCAAGTGCCTCAATTTTATTTGGCTCAGCTGGTTGGAAAATATTGAATTCATCCACATATTCATGAACTTCACCTATTGTGGGAGTAAACGCAATACTGCCCTAGCTTGCAGGTCTGTCCAGATCATGGCATTTAGAATCATAGAATGCTTTGGGTTGGAAGGGACCTTTAAAGGCCATCTAGTCCAACCCCCCTGCAGTGAGCAGGGACACCTTTAACCCGATCAGGCTGCTCAGAGCCCTGTCCAACCTGGCCTTGAACATTTCCATGGATGGGACCTCCACCACCTCTCTGTGCAACTTGTTCCAGCATTTCACCACCCTCATTGTAAAGAATTTCTTCCTCATAACAGGGATGTCAAAAGGGAATGTTTGCTTGCACTTCAGACAGTCCTGCACATGGTCCAGTGTATTATCAGTTTAAACCATAAATGAGGGTAAGCCTGTGCTATCATTCCGGACCGTGAACTGCAGCAGCCAAGATTAAGAGTGCCCATCTGTCTCTTTTTTCGCTAGCATGGGGTGGTAACTTTTGGCAAAAGAGCAGGCAGGCGGCTTGGGGAAGACGCAAATGTAGCTGATGCAGCTGCTTGCTTCAGTGTGGGGGGCAGAATCCCGCAAAGCTGAATTGCAGGATCCAAGTGGCCAGGTGATCTGCGGGCCAGCCTTTCCTACGCACCAACACCATGGCCCTAGGGAAGATGCAGTTGTATCAGCGGGTGGAGTTTTGCTGTTGAAAACTCTACACAGGATGTAGCAAGAAAAGCAACTGTTTTCCCATGGTATTTTGCCTCTATCATGCTATTTGGAGTCTCTGCAGGCACACTCATATTGGTTAGCCAGCAGAATTATAAAGGCTGAAGTTGTTGGTGTGGACCTGCCCCAGGCTCTGCCCCAGACCTGCAGGCTGAAAAATGGTGCTTGAACTAGGAAGTCCAAATTCCAGAGACTCAGAGTCTCTGTGCTGTGAACAAGGGCAAGTCACATTGCCTTTTTGAACCTCAGTTCCCCAGCTGTAAATGGTAGGTACTGATGCTTTGCCTTCTTTTAATGTATCTAAGATGTACAGGTGCAGATTATCATATAAAACAAATCTGTGCAGACTATTTGGCTAGAAGCTTATTTTGCTCTTCTGTTGGATCTGTGTCTTGTGTCATTGCTTGAGACTCAGCTGGCCTCTGTGATTGTATTGCATTATTATCTTGATCTAACATCCAGAGGTCCTTTCTTTATAAGCAAGGAATTAAAATAAATTTATATCATAAACATAATTTTACAAAATATAAATCTCCATACCTTGTACCTGTGATGCTGTCGCAGTCTGTTGAGCATAGCATATATGTATGCTAGTCTGAAAATTGTTACTTGATCATAAATGGTGAACGAGCAAGAAAAAACAAACATCTGAAAAAAAATCTGGATCTGAGAATTAAAAGAAAAAAAATTAATTCCTGAAAGAGCACTCCTCCTTGAACATTTGGTGCCATTGAACTTTGTAGCTGTCAAGTGTGGGAACAGAGTAAAAAAGATGGCTGGGGTCCTTTCACCCTCACCACTGTAGAAACAGCTATACTTTCTATGGAACAATTAAGCACTCATCAGGCACATGAGAGAAGGATCTCTGGTGAACGCACAGCTCCCTGCTGATGCCCAGCCGCAGCAGGCCCAGGAGCACATCTGCACGAGTTGAGCAAGGGTGGTGCTCTTACCTTAGGGCCGTAGCACAGAGCCTGGTCCCCTGGCTAGCTTTGTCCCCAATGGGTGTGTGCAAGAGGGATGTCTCCACTGCTCAACACAGCTATGTGCATACTGATGCCCCAATTAAAAAAAAGAAAAAAGCCTCTGAGGCCCAAAGGGACCAAAGGGACCATGCTGATTAGTCAGGCTAACAGCTAAAGTCTAGGCTTAACACATCTCACCCCAAAATTCCTCCATGAAGCCCACGGTTGTTCATTATCTGCACATCCTTTTGTGCATTTTAATGGCTTTTCAGACTCAGCTTGAGGACAGCACTGAACAGGCTCTGAACAGTTGAAGGAGCTTCCACAAAGAAACAGTTTTCCTCTCTTCTCTGTGCTCAGAAGAGGCTACATGATCATCTAACATCATCACTTAACGAGGAACTAATTCCTCTTGCAAGTCTAATGGTTGCGGTGGAGTTTCAGCTAATCACTCAGGAATATCCAGTCCTGCTAAAAATATTCAGTGATGGAGATTTTACTAGAGCTTGGTGAGCTCTTACTCAGCAAAAGGGAACGAGGGGGAAGGCAGGCACTTTTAAGACCACTATTCCTGATGTGCTCAAGGTTTCTGGTAATAAATGGAAAGTGTCTATATGACAGCAACCTGTTCTGGAGGTCCTCAGCGCTGTAGCATTCTCCCCATGGTATCCTACTCTGTGGTCTCATCTGTCTCCCCACCTTCATCCTTGCAAAGATGCCTCCAGACATCTGTTTTGTGGCTGTCTGGATGCTGCAGGGAAACATGCAGTATAATGAAGGCTTTTAATGCAGCTCCGGGTATTTTATATAGTAAATAAAGTCAGGAACAGAATCTCATCCTGGATTTATGTAATTTGAAGTAATGAACTATACTAAGTTTAGTGTCAGAGAAAAGTAGTTGTCGCTCAAAATTTATTTAATGAAGAAAATACAAAAGTCAGCAAGAAATGCCATGCATTACCCTAATGTTTATAGAATTACCATTTTAAATATAAAAATAATTGCAAATTAGTGTTCAATACCTCTGAATTCTTCAAGTTACACATTGAATAGGCCAAAAATCCCAATACAATAAATTATAATTGATTTCATGGTGCAATTTTAACAAAAGTCAAAAAGCAATGTTACGGGAAAAAAAGGAATATATGTATTTTCTGTAGGTACTATGACTATAAATAGATTTTCTCAAATTTCTTTAAAAAAACATTACAGAAGAAAAGGTACAAGAAAAGAAGAAATTAAGTGAACAAAAAATCCCTGTACCCAAAACTAAAAGCAAACCAATAATATTTCATTATGTCCACTGCATATATAGGTCTGTGTAAATTAACTGTGCATATGCATTTGGTCCCCAAAATCATCTGTCCTATGACATAAAAAAAGGGTTCTTTGGAAAAAAGATAATTCTTTATGGTAGCAGATCTTTTTTTCAGGGCCAAGCATTCCAAATGCTGAATTTAAAATTTTAACGACAAAAATTATACAAGAGAATAATTTGAGATTAGTCAGAGAAGGGCTGGCAGATCAAGGTATGGGGAATGAGTATGCATTTCAGTCTAACACACCTCTTTCAGAAAATGAGATCTGTTTGTCAGCAAGAAAATTATTCATGAAAGCTTAAAATAATACTGGATACTGAGTATGCAGGCTGGGTAACTTTCTCAGACAAGAATTTGGGCTTATCTACTCTAGACAGCACTGCACAAGTGCTCCTAAACAAGGCGTCAAAGCAGCATGGGATTATACACTGCACAACAGTGAAATGTGGGGGTCTTAAACATAAGACCCATTAAAACGGTGTCAGAGCACTCTGCAATTAGGGACACGGGGTTGTCCCAGGACAATTTTTCATGGTGACTTGGCCATGACTGTCTGGAAGGTGGCAGATTGTGCATTTTTAAATAAATAAAATTGGCAGGTGTCTCACACCTACACAGCAAAAATGATCCAAATCTTTTCAAGGGAATAAATAGCAGGACACACAAAAGTGTTTAAGAAAGCATTTCTGTGTGGCTTTTTATATTAAAATTGAAAGGAAAGTCTTGAGAATTTTACACGGATATGAAAACATATTGGCAATCACAATGCACAAATTTGACTTCTCTCCCCAAATGTTCACTTAAACACTGTAGAAATCATACGCTGTTGAGTACTTTCTCAAGCGAAACTGAACTTGCTAATTCACAAATAACCATTTAAGTAAACATAACATAAATGACTATACCTATTTTGCTGAAAAACGAGATCAGGAATGATTTCTAAAATGCATTTCTTTGTTTTCTTATTCACCTGTTACTATCTTTTCTTCTTCCCCTTCTCCCGAGTGTAAATTATATTTAGACTAGCATACCAACATGTAATTACATGTATTTTCATTATCTCGTAATTTGGCTTGGGAATCTACACTGTATGCACAAAATGCTGATTGCCTGCAGCTGCGGACAAATGATTATTTAGATACGCAAGCCAGTTGGTGAGATGAACCAGAAACTTGGAGGAAAGTCACTCCCAGTCTTGGTGCTTGGTAGAACAGCTCGAATCTCTGGGGCACGCTGGGACTAAAGGGGCCAGATAAACTCATCCATTGTATTTGTTTTGGCATTAGCCCACAACAGTATACAATATTCTTGACTGCCTACAGTAAAAATATTTACTTCAAAATGCTTCTGTGATCTAGACAGTGGTCCAGTTTTAGGGATAAGGCAGTAAATAACAAAGTAATACTGAAAAGCATTTATTTTAACCAGCTTTACTAACTGTCACACCCCTGGTCTTAATTTCTTCACAGCTCACTGTTTATTTAGCAAGTGGTATCTTTCAAACTAAAAAAAAAAAAAAAAAAGCCAGCCAAGAAACATGGTAAGCTATGATAATGATTATTTCACATAGCTTTCCGAATGAGGAAATAAATGTCTGCAAATAATTGCACCACCTGTGCTGTTCAGGTGTCAAAACCACAAAAAAAACCCCCTGAATCAAAAGAAAACTGAAAAAACAGCTTCAGCCTCCTGAAGAACTAACCTTTCCAGGTACCTCAGATATTATCAGCAACTTGAAAAATAAGAAAAATATGGAAGAGAAAACATAATTCCATATCATAGAACTGAAACTTGTGGTGAGGAAAACCCCTAAACATCTTTAACACCCTCACTGCATTCCCAAGCATTCGAATACCTCAAAGCCTTCAAAAACTCAGCCAGTCCATATGATCTTGATAAGGGAAAAAATCTGAAGCACACAAACACAGTATTTCATGGAAAATCTTTCCATTAGTGGCAGTAATACAGTAAAATACATTCTTTACAACAATGAGTAGAGAAACATCGATCATTCGAACCTAGTAATGTGGGACACAGGGCATCGCAGATGTCCACCTTCCCCAGGTCCTGCTCAGCCTCCTGAAGGGGGTGGCCCCGGGGCTGCTGCCCAAGCCCCCGGCCGAGTGCCCTCCTGCCTCTGCATCCCGGGGAGCCTCAGCCCCTTCTCCGTGCTAAGGTCACAACAGGCCTTTTTCCCCAGTAAGAGCCAAAATGAGAAGATGCCCTGTTGTGGAGACACAAAACGTTGTGTGGTGAGACCTGCTAAAACTAATTTGCAGTGGAGAAAATAAAATGGAAACAAGCATATATTCACTTGCAAAAGAGGATTTTAATTCCATGAGCCACTGTGATCTGAAGGATAACAAACAGGCAGCATGGTTAGGGTTCATTGTTTCCACCTTCAGACAGGGAAACACAGTTGGCCTGTCAATATTCTTTTTGGTGATATTTTCTACAAATTGTTTTCTTTGTAGGCAAAACATTTTCCACGTAGTAAATAATGCGAAATAATGCCCTGGAAATTCTGTACTTCCATTCAGCTTTAGTTCCCGTTCTGGAAACACATATCTGTAACAGAAAATTTGAAAATAAAATCTCATCTGACCTTCACCCGTGTAACATAGCTAGCTTTAAAATAGCATTTGAAGATGAAAATCACTGTAGCAACTCCAGGTATATCAGGTATATATAGTTCACATGAAAAATAACTGAACACAGGAAACCGTCTTTTTTCTTTTTTTTTTTTCTTTGTCTTTTCAGAATGCAGGTGATTTTATTAGGTCAAGTAAGTGATTTTTTTTTTTTTTTTTACAGGGCAGAAAATAATTTCAGTGTCGGCATCCTATTTTAACAGCCTGACTGGAGTTGTTTCAGCAAGATATATATTTTGAGACTGTGGCAATGAAAGGTCTCATTTTGAACTCTGTCCTAAATACACAGCATCCGATGCATGTATTAACTATTGAACTTCAATGGGCTTGAATAATTAGATCTGAACCAATATTTCAGAGGTGATTCCTGTTCTATCTTGCTGTACACATTTTTCATTACTACTTTATTATTTGTTCTCTGTTTACATTGAAAAAAGCGGTGTCTAAACCAACCCATGTATGTATAATATTATCAACACAGTTATCTGTGAAGCTTTACCATTGCAGTCGGTAAGGCTTTAAGAACAAAAAGGTTGTATCTTTGTATTGTTAATAATTATTAGGAAAGTGTGCAAGCGTAGCAGTCCTGTCCCAGGGTTTGGTAAGTAAGGTCATGGTACAATAAGGGTTGCGAGCTCTCTAAGCATTAGTTGTATTTGCATATGTCAGAACAGTCTGTGAATACTAACGGCACAAACACTTCACATCTGCTTCTGTTTACTCCCATGCTAACAGTCAAAAGTACAAAAGTACTGTGTTAATTGCTCTGTTACATACTGACTGTTGACACATTCTCCATAGAGCTTTCATAAATACACTGTTGCAAACAAACTACTAATGACTTTGCTTATTTCCAGCCCATCTTTAAAGGAAATCCAGAATATATACACAGATTAATGATTCCTCTATTTAGCAGTGTGTCTTGTTGCTTGCTATTGTGAAGGCTTGTATAAAGGCAGTATCAATTAAGTAGCAATTATCTATGAAGTGGGAAAAAAAAAAGTGGTGATATAAATAAGTAATGTGCATGAAGTGAGAATTTCTGAAAACAACTTGAGGTGAACTCTGAGGCAAGGGCACCGACTAGTGAACAAACCCTCTCCATCTGCTCTTCTATCTAAAACCATTAGAGCCCAATTTGAAGTCTGACTAAACAGCAGTGATACCTGTGGGCCTCCATTGAGATTTTTTGCTATATATGACATGCCCTGGAGAAATTTAAAAAAAAAATAGGATGGGAGCTGAGGGAAAAAAATAAGACTCCCTAAAATCACCACTAACAAGCTAATGATATTTAAATTTGTGCTTCAAGTTTCTCTTTGCTGTGAGACTTCAATACAGGAATATAATTATTTTGTTATTAAAAAACAACAAAGGAGCTGCAAACCAAATCCGCTCTTCTAGTTAGTGTGGTACTCAGTTTCTGATAATGGTCTGCTTCTTTCTGAAGAAGAGATGGTGCGCCTCATCTTCTTCAAGCAGCAAGCACTGGTGGTTTTCTGAATGTCCCTTCCCTTCTGATATTTAAATCTGTCGTCCCCTCAGAACCTTTCCAAAACGGTGCTTTCTCCACCTCCATCATTCAGGTGTAGACATTCATTGTTAAAAACACAGCATAAGGGTATTTTTTTTTTTCAAATGGTTTCCTTTAATTTAATTTGTATGGCAGGAGGAGCTAATACAAGTCAGCCTTCTCTATCTTATTTGTTATCACATGTCTGTCTCCTGCGCTTACACCTTTACTCAATTTGATCAGGACAGTTGAGAATGGACGACAGTCACCAGGAGCAGGCCACTCTTTTATTAACTTCATCTTATTCATTCATTCATGTGCTAGACATTTAATCAGGTCCGGTGAAGAGTAATAAAGCATTATAACTAGCAAACCACATGATACTTTTTTTTCTATTCAATTTCTTGCGAATCTCCCCACTTTATCATATGTAATGCAGACGGACATGTACAAGGTAGGCCTTAGGTCTTTAAAGACACTCCCTCTTGCAGCCACCCCAGGGAAGTCCCAGGCCTCCTTTATGCCCGGTGGCCGGTGCCTTCGGCCTCAGCTCAAACCACGCTCCAGCTGTGAGCTGTGGTGGTCTCACCACCCTGTCTCCATACACACCACTGCCTATGAATCCTTCTTACACAATTTTCTTATCCTAGTTTTCCACAAATGTCTAGCCTTAAACCTGCAAAGAAGGTGAAAAATCAAGACCGTGCCAGAGCAAACCCGAGCAGACTCTAGGTAGGATGGAGGGAAGAGAATGAGCGTGTGAGCACAGCTGAACTGCTCCTGCCTCCCACTGCTGGCCACCCACCGAGGCGCTGTGAAAACCCTGTAATCCCAGCAAATAGTTACCCGTACACAATTGTTGCAGACATCGCCCGCACCCCTATGTTACTTCTTTCCTTCCATATGGCTGTTTGACCATGCCATGTTTGACCATCTCTTCCAGCTGCTGGTTTTGTGCTACTGACAATCCCAAACCATCTCTGTGCACGTGCACACGTGTGTGCAGGGGAAGGTACAGAAAGCGGCCTAACTGAATAAAAGCAATTAGGTGGCAGAAAGAGGAGGGAGCCCTCCAACCATCCCGCCCCAGCCCCATGCCAGCAGCCCTGCCAGGGGCCAGAAGGTGTCCCCCAAAGGGCAGCGCTGTGCCCTCCCCATGGTGCGGACCGTGCGTGTGAGGTGAGCGTGCTGCTGGCCCAGGGGCTGCAGGGCTGGAGCTCCCTCGCTCCTGCTGCAACTCGAGTGCCAAGGAAAGCATGGTGGGGCGGAGAGGGAGGAGAGCCAAAAACTCTGCAGCTGCCTCCCCATGAATGCGGGGCTTGGCAGAAACTTTGATTCCATGTCATAACTCAGAATAACGTTACTGAAAGCAGGTATTTCTCCAGGCTCACGCTTGTTTATCTCAGCTCAGCTATAATGATCCATACAAAGCTCCTTAAAATCCTTCAAGGTCTGCTCTGTGGGCTATGCTCTATCTCATTTTTCAAACTGTTATTGGATCTTGAAGACAGCTTTTACCGTGAACCAGAATGACCAGAAGTAGGAAAAAGCATCTTTCAAAGAATTCTGTAATTACGAGTAAAAGTCTACCAATGTTATTCTCCTGGGTATGAAAATTAGACATTTCCAAAGAAAACTAGAAGTGGTTTGCTCCTCAGCTTCTGGCTCAGGCTTGGCTTTTAGACTCAGCACTAAACACAGAAGCTGGGCACGGGCTGGAGGCAGGGCTGCTCGGCAGTTCTGCAGCAGGGGAAGTGAGGAGACAGCAAACACTGGCTCCAGAGTGTGGTTTGCAAAAATACAAGTTTCCTTGTCCTCCAGCCAGGACTTGAGAGTCCAGCCACATTTAGAGAGAACTTTAGAGAGAGCTATTGGCAGGGTTTCTGTGGACTGTAACTTCTCAATATTAGAATAAAAATGCAGATGAGTAATTCTGGGGAACAGGAAGATGCCCCAGGTTCCCGAGGTCTTGACTGCTTGCACTAGGGTTTGCCATGAACATGGGAGCCCAAAGCTTCCTTGGCAGGGTTGCTTCTGGCAAAGGTCATTTCTGTGCTCAGGCTGGCAAAACCAAATAAATTCCACCACAATTTAATTAGAAGACTCCTTATCAATTTTCTGTTTACCTGCTAAACTGATGGCTTATTAATTCAGACTTGGGTTCTTGCAGGTTATTTTAGCAATGCTGAGATATCAGCAAGTCAGGTTTCTTTGCTGCAGTACTGCTTATTTACAATAATGTATGTAATCCTGGGCTTTTGTTTGGTTGGCTGGTTGTTTTTTTGAGGGTTTTTTTGGTTTGTTTTAAGTACATAAAACCCTAGGTACCCAGAGAACCTTTCTCTGCTTTCAGCTCCAAAAATGACCAAACACCCTGACTTGTCAGGCTGCTCTATCTGTAATGCTCTCAAAGGTCTGACTGCTAAGGCATCCTTCTTCTAATACTGGTTTTTTTTGGTTCACTCAAGGTTTTTCCATCTCAGCCATTTCTCATTACAGCAGTACTCAACAGCAACTCTTAATCTCTGTGTAGAGCCAGATATACATATGTAGCTTGTGTTTCAAATTTGGAAAGGATGATTGTTTAGGTTAACTGCTGCTATAAAGGAAGGCAATGATTTCCTGCTATTTTCTTAAAGAGAAGTTTTAAAACAAGCAGTCTCAAAAATCTTCAACTGAGCCTACAAAGAAAAAGACCTCTTTAGAAAAAATATATAAAAGAGAAATCTTAAGAACTTAAAGGGTTAAGCCATGCCTAATTTAAACATTATCTCTGTTGGTTTTAACAGTTCCTACGAGTTGAGGTGTTTGAGCTAGCAATGCTGAACATAGTAAGATTTGTACAACCTGGAGTATGCCGGGAAGGCAGGACTAGGAGTGAGATTGCCTCATGGCTGTGTGAAGGCAGGTAAAGTGCCCCATGTAAATACAACTTCTCCGTGAGTTCTCACCCAGTGAAATGAGGAAATAATACTTATTTTATTTTGTAAAGTGCTTTGAAGTCCTTAGATAAAAGCACTATATAAAGAAGAGTCTTGAACATGTTGAAAGTCCTGAATGGATTGGTTTTTACTTCTGTCTAAGTGCTGTTGAGATCCTCAAATAAGGTATTTCCTCGCATATAGCGAGCAGTTCAATCCAACCTGCTTAGGGCACCCTTAAAGCACACAGACAGGACTGAGCTCTTCAAAAAAGCACCCCTAACTTGTGATGTATGTCCACCTTGTTAAAAAAAAAAAGAAAAAAAGAGGCCTATCCTTTAATGTAGTAATCTAATGAGGAAGAGGAGAGCTCAGTTCCTTTTTCTACCTCAAGGATATCAGATACACATTTTCCTACCTTTTAGGCAAATACCGACTATCATATTATCAAAGCCCTTTCTAGGGACACTCACTTCATTTTATATTCAAATTTAAAATTAAGTAGGTTGGCTCTGTGTGTGGATGTCTCTGTGGATCTAGCACTAAGCGATTCAACTAAACCTGCCTGGAAAGCATATGTCACAGCAAGGAACATGTCATTCTTCTCTAATATCCCTACCAGCACATATAAAAGCAGGTAGGTAGATGGCTCTGTGGCTCTTGGATGCAAATTAAATGAACCAACAATGTGCCAAATCATGGCCATAACTCTTGTACTGAATTCATAAAAAGAGATTGCAAAGTGAAAACTATAGTGAAGTCCTTTGGTTTGACATTTTCAGTTGCAAACCAGAATAATAGTTTTCTACAAATTTTACAGCTAAACATCTTTCTTACCTTAGATTTGTCTTCACCAACAGCCAAAGTGAAGAAAGACTTTTAAAAAGGAGTAGAAGGGAGATAAGTAGATGAGTTACGGAGAAAAAAATTGAGTGTAAGAACAACTACTAGTCATCAGAATGTCAGTGATACACTAATGCACTTATTCTTTATCTACTAAATATTAGTCCTTTATTTAAATGTTTTACCTGAGCTACAGATGTGCTTGCCACATTCTTATTTCCAAATTACAAAATTCATAAATTAAAATGAAATATTTGAGATATTTTTAAAAGTGAAGCTTATTTAAAAAGGCCAACATGTAGCAAAACAACTACAACACATAGATGCTAGCTAATGAAATGATATCTTTCATGAAAATATATGTTCCATAAGTATTTTGGATATTTAATTACTAGGTAAGAAAATTTTATTAAAAGATAGTCAGGTAGGCTGGCTTTCATTTAAGTTAAGCATGCTGGAAGGAGAAGATCTGAAGCATTCCTTTCCTGTTTGGTTTTCTGTACAACATATCACTGGTTTTAGAAGTGTCTGAGTTTCCCTATTCCTGTTTGTGTAACTAACTTAACTACATTAAACAAGACATTTCTGTGTCATTGGTAACAAAATCTCCATAAAATCTGTGACAGTTATTTATCTCCAAATGCCTTCAATTAAACCTATCATAATTGGCAATTTGAAAGAATATTTTTTCCCATAACACCAATAACAATTAGTCACATACATGCAAATAACTCCAGTTTATGGACAATTTTTTCAGACACTCTTAAGATGGTTGAGAAGCTTTAGACTTTGAATGTCATTTAGTTGGCCTTTGGCTTAGCAATTTCTAGGGCTGGCCTTGGTTGCAAACAAACACATGATTGACCTCAATACTCATTTTGCTTTTGACTGTCTTCTCCATATATACAGACATATCTGAAACAGTTTCTGCTTTCCACTTACAATCTGAAGTAAATATATCACAGATCTTCTCAGGAGTCCTGAAATTGCACATGTTGAGACCTAGGTACCTGAGAGTGTGACAACAAAGAGCAGTAAGTTCTGTGCCATTCAGTGTTTCTGTTTCCTGGAAATGTGATTAGTATGATAAATTTAATGGCTAGTTGGCCATTGAAGAGGGGGGCCCATAGCCATTGGCTCACAGAAGTTTTACAAGTGTCCTGCCCTTCACCAGGCCTGTGGAAGCTGATAACTACACACTCCTTGCCTTCCTGTTAAAACCTGCCCATCTTGCTTGGGATTGCTTGCTCAAGTAAGGAAGGGTTTAGCCGTGCACAATTATCCAGGAATTCTTCTTACCCATCTTAAATGTTGCTTTGTCCAGACGTCACACGCAGCAAATTGGTACAACCCATGCACCATATAGACTGCAAAGAATATTCTGCCAATGTTTTAACAACTGGTTCTTCCTAGAAAACATCTTTATACCATGTATGTCTCAGGTAGCAATGCTACAGAAGTTTACTGTGCACTAAAGAAACAGATTCACACAACGAATACTGCAAATCACAGCGTTTCTTGTTCACATTTTTATGTTCAATGTTTACGTTTTTTCATTTTCTGAACAACATTTAATAGATGGGTGTTAATTCATACTGCTTTGACCAGATGATGAACCTAACAACTACAGCTTAACATGCCTATCCTTTCTGAGTCTTACCCCTACACCTCTATTTGCTTCTTTAAACACGGCATGGAGGCCAAACAGTTATGTCAGTTTGCAGCCGCTTCCTGGCTCTTTTTAATTCTCTGCAGCGATCTCCCGTTTTCTCCTGTTTTCCCCATCGGCAAAACTCAGGTAGAAAAGTGACTCGATCTTTCTGGCAGTTTCCAGCCAGCGTATCATTTCAGGGCTGAGTCCATCCCTGGTTTTTGGTCTCTGATATCCTGTGGCTCTGATGGAATTCCTCTAATGGAATTTCCTTTGGGCTTTCTAGTCTAGGTTTATAGTAATATTTACCAAGATACACAGAAAACCCATGAGAAAAAAAGAGGACCTATTCACTGGCATATGTTTAAAAAGGAAAGAAGAATTTGTCTATGCATTCCCCAATTTTCACACTCACAGCTTTCAGTTTCATGGCAATCTTAGTCCATTTCATGCTGGAGATGTGTCAAACTGAGAGCCAAGGGAAAAGAAGGATTGCCTAGTGAACAGAGGTTAGCAATATTATTATAAACCTAAAATAAAATCATCCTCGTTTTAGAGATCAAAGTCAACCCAAGATATATAATTTTTCATGTTTTTCTCCACATTTACTCAAAGCAGCCTTCTGGATTTGAGGGTCAGTGAAATAAGTGAGGGAGAACTGTCCAAACCTAATTCATTCATTTTCTCGTAATGCTGGTAGGAAAAACCTTGGAGATCACTCTTCTGCCGCAGAGGAGGTGGAGCTCAGCTGCTCATGCTTGTTAACAACTGAAATGAAGCAAATAATTTCCATGAGCAATCTCTTGGGGAAATGTTGCCTGTTGGGTCTGTTTGTGAATTGTCTGGGCGGATCATACAATTCTTGGATTTGTCCATTCGTTTTGAATATTTGGTTATTTACTCAATGAGTAAATCTTGGTGTAGGACCATTCACAAACAGTTTACTGCACGTTCTTGAAATAAGCCCTGTACATTGTTTTGGTCTTCAGCGTAAGTGAGATTGTATTGTTTATTTTTTTCACTTACAACTCAAATAGAAAATTGCAAGAGTTACAACTCACAGTTCAATTTCAAAGCCAACTATGTTGAATTAGCTGAGCATTTCACCTCCAAAGCCTGCCCTTCATGAATATTCAGGGTAGTAAAAGCTGTGTACTTGAACATTCCTGGAAAGGAAATAACAGATTGGTGAGAATGGAGTCAAACTAAAATTTGGTTTAGAGCTTGAATATGAATATTTATAAATATTTTTCCCGGTATTTGGGAAAAAATGTGCTGCCACTGTGTTCTGTTGCCAAAATATGCTTTTCTAACCAGGAAGTTTAAGCAAGTGCTTGACCTCTACAATATAGAAGAAAACTGAAGTACCCACAGATGCTTCTACGGACATGGGATGTGATTGAAAGAAGAGGTGGTTACTCTGTCCAGAAGCACTTTCCCTAATTTTCTGAATGTCCCTTGATGGAGCTATTCACGATGTTCAGAACAGCTCATATAACACAGTATCATGCAGCATTACGTGTCTATAACATTTTCATCACTTGCCTTGTGGTCCATTCTGAGGCCCCAATCTTATGAGCTCTTACATGCTCACTCACCTTGGTAGTGCAGCATTTCTAATCACTTCACTGAAATATCTATGCTCTGTTATGCTGAACAAGGCTTTAACACTCTAAGAGTACAGGAGCTACTTTAAAATAAAGAGCATATATAAATCACAGAGTTATGTACAATACTGGGGCTCTTCTTGCTTATTTCTTTCAACTTTTCCTTTTTATTACCATTTCCATTTCCAACATGTTCCATCTAGTTCTAGACCACGGTTGTATTGTTTTTTTTTAACTCACCTGTTTATCGCTCACAACCATTACACTCTCACTTTATTTTTATTAAGCAAAACCATGTTCTTTTGTTAACCATTTACTTTGCCTCGCCTCCTTTCTTCTGCTTCAAGGCTGATCTTTACACCCTGCATTGCGCTCTCTGCCCTTATAATGCCATCTGTGTGTTCTCTCCATGGCCTCTCCACTAATCTTCATTTATAACATAATTCATAAATAATACTTAGCATTTACAGATGCTTTTACAAATATCAATTAATTAGTGCTCATGTACTCGTAGAAGGCAAGCACATTGTCCTCACTTGGCAGATGGGGAAACAACAGTTGAGAGGACGCTGTCTGCTCTCTGCTTTCACGGTGCCTAACACAGTGTGGTCTCCTGCAATATTTGGTTTATAGACATTACTGTAACAAAGATTAACAGCAGCAATGCTAAATGATTTAATCAGAGCAGAAATCGGAATCAGATTGCAACAGAGGTGTCCCTGCACTTACGTTTGATTCTTATTCCAACACGGTACCTAATGCAAAGCATAGCTCTCCTAGTGCTGTTATGAAGGCCCTTCAGTGTTCTGCATCACTGAAGCAGCTGGACACCTCCCAGATGTTTCAAAGGCAAAAACTGCCCTGCAGAGCAGGGAAGGGAAATGCCACCAAAGTTTAATTTTCAAGGAAAAACCCCACCTCCTCCCCCATCCCCATGATAAAAAAAAAAAAAAAAAAAAAAAAAGTTTTGATAAGCTTTTAGCCTTAAATATTGTTTTTCAGTTTCTAGGGCCTACTATAACAGGAAGGGCTGGGAATTTCCTTTTGAAAAGGATTATCGTGATTAGCCTTATCACATTTAGTGTCCAAAATCAGGGAGCTGCTTTATCATGTTTCCTGAAGCCCAAAGGCCCACTGTATTTGCAAGAGTACATGTCTAAATATTGGACATTACTGAATCTATTTGACTAAGTTACTACCAGTAGCACAGCAGCTGCTGTACAGTTTTCTAACCTAACATGTATTTGCCAGCCATATTATCAGATTTACACAGAGGTTGTTGTTGCCAAAAGCAGAGGAGAGGTAAATTCCAACACTGTGACCCTTTGCAATCGAGAAACCTTCATTTTATTCCAGTGCCTCTCCATGGAACGTGAGGGAAAGGCTCCCAGTGAACCCAGAAACTCATCCACAAAAATGAGTACAGATTCAGTGTTAGAGACAACTCAGATGCCACTGTGAAAAGACAGTGAGCCGCTGCACAGAAGGGAAATTTGTGGAAACAATGTTTGGAACTAAATTCTTAAGATTAGAGAAAATAACACTCCAAGTAGCCCAAAATTTGAGTATTCACATGCCTTAATCTATTTAAATACATGTATACCTACAAACATACACACACCCCTCCCGTATCTTTCACATTACTGCCGCTGGGAATTTCCCTGGAAGTGAGCTTGATGTCAAATCCAAGCTTCCAAAGCAAGCATTCCTGTGCTGGCCATAGGTGCCTAAAAAATATTCTCCCTCCGTGTAACTTGGAACATGATGTCCCCAGCTCCAGAGGGGCAGTGCTCTGGGGAAAGGTACAGCAAAGCAGAGCAGAGCAGAGCAAAGAAAGCAAAGTAAAGCAAAGCAAAGCAAAGCAGAGCAGAGCAGAGCAGAGCAAAGAAAGCAAAGCAAAGCAAAGCAAAGCGGAGCAGAGCAGAGCAAGGGCAGGCAGCTGGGGCACCAGGGAGATTATGGCAGTTTTGGAGAATATTTTGCAAAAGGGATGGTCACTAATTTTAGCTATAGACCCGTGGGAGTGAGAATCTCACGGAGGAGGGGCCGGTTTTATTCTTGCTCCTGCCAGGCCTTCCCATCCCTGTAATAGTTTCAACTCGAGGGGGAAGGAAAAAGAGCCTGGAGAGGGGCATGGTTGCCAAATACCAGGTGCCATCTAGTGGTAAATGGGTAAAATGCCGCTGCAGTTTGGGACACGGAGGAAAACTCGCTTTGCAAAGAAGTCGCCGGAGGAGCGACTGTCCCTGCCCTCGGGACAGGCCGGGGGTCTGCTGGGGTCTGGCGATACCCCCCTCCCAAACTGCCCCCTTAAGCGGTGGCCGGGGGTTGCTTTGCAGGCCGTCCTCTTGGGATGCTCTGAGTTTAGACTGGCTTCTGCTGAGTCTTTCTGATGAAAAACCAGGCTGTCGGAACTTGCTAAGCTCTAGCTCTGTGAAGGAGAAGCTGGTAGATTGATCGCAGCTGCCAGGCGCGTGCTGGAAACCTGCCTTTCCATAGGCCCAAAATTCACCCAAATCCTCATTTGCTCCAGCTGTCCCTGCCACCTGGGGTTGTCTTTGCTCTGCTGTAAGGCAAAGAGCTGGCTGCGGGACAGAGCCCACGGCTCTCACGTGGGTGGCAGCTCCCCGGGCAAGAGAAGCACTGAGAGTCAGAGCCTCTGCTGTGAGATGAGAAACATTCCTGCGCTGACCTTGGATCCAAATGGTGAGAGCCTTCCTACGGACCAAAGGTTAAAGAATCTGGCCCCATGTCATGACATAAATACTAGCCTACAAAAGAAGTTGGGGAGACACAGACTTTGTGCCGATGAGCGGTGTTTTCCCCTTTGCAAGGAAGGGTTATCAAGGATTTCTGGCAAAAAATACAGCATATTTTTGGGGCAGGGTGTGAATACATGCATGTGTTCTCAAAGTTAAAAAACTGCTCTTACAAACTTTTAGTTAGTCAGAAGTGTACAGACAAACCTGAGGGTTTTGGTAGCAAAAACTACCCGTATTTTGGTTCTGATGAAGATGTCTGTCTAATCTTGTAAGAGGCTAGCTTGACTGAGAACATCTTTTTGGTCTGCAAGTACACTAATAATTAAAGCCATCTTAAGAGTTTAATTTGGTAAAATGCAGCTTTTTAGCAACAATTAATAAAATGCAGGTAAATTACTACATCGGTGAGTTCATGGTTTGTTTTCATGGTCTTGATTTTTGGTGCGACCAGCACTTTATGACCAGTCCCTTCCCATGTCTGAAGCAGAGAGCCACCTCTACCGCAGATGCTCTTCCTTAAGAAAGAGATGCCCACAAGAGAACAAGAGAACATGATGCTGGGAAGTGGCCATGATGTTACACGAAAGCCAAGGAATATACATCTTCAGGTGGCCTAGCCCCTGAAAGAAGCCCACGTAAAGAGATGATATCTGGTTCCAAGCCAGCACATGTGTTCCACACACCCCCAATAAGATCTACCACAAGCTTACTCTTGACCCAGTGATCCAGACATACACTCCCACCACATGGATTCTTATACCCTGAAGAATGGTAACATTTACTGCTAGAGATAAAACAAGTGAATATCCACATCACTGTTATCTAGCATTCTGGTTGGGAGAAGAGATTTTGGATTAAAAAAAAAAAAGAACCTGAGGTTCCAAATTCCAGAACACGCTTTCCAGCGTACTTGTCCTAACCACCGCAAGATAGTGCCCTGTTCCTCAGTTCTTCTCCTGGCTCTGTGACTTGTGGCTTCTTTGCTGCACAGCAGTCCAACATCAGCAACAGACTGTCTTGCACCTCTGATTCAAATGCTGGTGACTCAAGGAGAAGGCATTTAGCCTGCCCCCCTGCTTAACCTCTCCTCCCCGTATGCTCTACAGTGCTTCCTGCACAGATTATTTCAGCCTGTCCTCTTGCACCACTGTTTTCCACATCCTCTAAAGGAAACAGAAATATATGCATGAAGTTTTGAGTCTGTTGTGGGGGCTAAGCACAACATTTAGGAGCTGTTGCAGTGCCTACTAATTTGTGGGTGCCCAGCTTCTCTTTTGGCTCTTACCTGGAGTCAAATGCTTTGCAGAAGTGTTGGGGAATATGTGTGTACATGCCCTCTCTGTCCAAGCTGCCCCAAGAGCTCAGGCGTAGTATGTGCCAGCATGTCTACGTGGCTTCCAGGTCAAAGCATATTGTGCCTAGCTGGGTGGAAGAAACTTTACAACAGTCTGCACCTGCTAGTATAGGCGTCCTTGGAGAATTTTATACCCATCTTTATCAATCAGATGGGTAATATCACAAAAGAGTAAGAAATGAACAGACTTTTCCATTATAAACAAATGAGGATTTTGATACTGTGCTTAAGTAATCCCCAGTTGCATCCAGGCTCTATGTACAATCTTACCTATGCTAACTTGGACCATCCAGTTCTTAAAGTATCCGTTTGTCATTAATGTCTTGAGTCTTCTGGGATTTCATCTGTGCAATGTTGATGTTGATTATCTATGGCACAGTGTTGGGTTGCTTCTCAGCTAGGTTAACAATTCTAGCAGAAGGCTGTTGCAGGGATTTTGATGCCTCAGCTACCTTGAGCATCCCAGTACCTCTCTGCATTGTGCAGCAAAGACTTAGGTTTACACTTCTTTCTAAAGCCATTTCTTTCAACATTCCTGAGTGCCACTTTCTGGCCCTGAAGGTATGGAGACATTGTGGTGTTTAACATCCTCCCCAGAGAGGGAGAATAAAATGCATGGTATATAAAATGAAATAAAATATGAATTCATTAACCTCCTTGTTTCAAAACACGGGCAAAATATGTATTAAGAATTCTTTAGTATTCCATATTCCATATTATTCCTCTTTATTGGTTTTAATAGATTGGCCTTATTATGTTTTGCAAGTACCTTTAGATTCCTTCTTCAGTTAACTTCCTAACTTTTGATTTGTATTTTGCCCATTTTCCTTTGTACCACAATCTGTTTTATCAGTTAGATTGGAAGTTTCATAACAGATTTTTCAGCCTTCTTATGAACCATATAGAGTACCACTTCCAGTTCTTTTGCTAGTAGGAGAGAAGAAATGCAAAGTCTTATACAAATATACAAAAATACCAGAAGAATCAACAAATTGTTCTAAAACTCGCAGGTGTTTGACAGGAATTTTGGCCAAAAGCTAGTTGAAACACCCTTAAATCAAAACATGAACTGAGTATATGGGTTATTTGTGGGTGAAGATGTACTTTTGGTTGCTGGGGGGACCCTCACAAAGAGATTCCTTTCTGGCATTAACATTCTTGGCAAGCTGCATAAACACATAGATAACAACTAACGGTGGCCTATTGACCAGTGGTGTTTCCCAAATAACTGGTTGATGCCTTCGGTGTATTTCCACCGGCTAGAGTGACACCACAGACAGCTGCACATATGTTAAATACTTTCCTCGTATTACTTTTCCATGTGAGCCACTGCTGCAATTGCCACAGGGATGTTACTGGCTTGGTAATGGGAAGGGAGATTGCCTGCAAAATGTCAAGTGGAAAGAAAAGCAGCTTGAAAAGCTGCAAGTGTTAAGTTGTGGTCTCCCCTACAAAAGCATTTGAAAACTTCTTAGCTATGGAGTTTGATACGTGTCGTGATTATCGGAGAAAGAAATGGGGAAGGAGAAAGCTTTACCTAAAGCATCCATGAGCAAAGAAAAGCAGAATGAGTGTTAATCTTTTTCTCTGAAGTTAGATTGGATTACAGCATTAAAGGCTGACTGCAAACACTTGCTGTCTGTGAGTAACTTTACTCACATGAAAAGTCCTTGACTTCTGTGAGACGACTCTCAGTTACTTCTTTTCCTCTTGTCCCTCCCATCTACTCTCAGTGTTTAGACAATATTTCTGATGGGTTTACCTTCTGCAGAAGTTGTCTGACAGAAGAGATCAGAACCAGGCCTAAAACATCTATTTGTGGCTAAGGGGTTGATGGCTGAATCAATTTCTTATTATTTTTTAAACATCACACTTCATGACTGATTTTTTTTCCCCATAAATATTTTCAGCTAGGCAAAAAGAAGATACCAAATGAAGTATCTGAGGCAAATTATTTCCTTTTCTGAAATTCTTAAGTAAAAACAGAAAGTGAGATTTCCAGGCAGATACAGTGCAAACACAGGAAGGAACAGAGTGTTCCTCTCTAGAGTAAATTGCTATGCATTTTGAGTAAAAGTAGCAGAATTTTACTACATATCAATAAACTGGTAACATGTAATGTACACAGATACCTGTGTTCATGCACAGATCCTGATTCACTGTTCTAACAAAAAAGATTATGTATGCTGTGTAGATGACACTGAAAGCTATAGGCAAGGATATAAATAAGTTATTGTATAGACTCACATGTATTCTTTTCCCTTCTGGCAACCCCATGGGAGTCAAAGTTAAGAAAAACTGTAGCTAAGTGTTTATACCATTAGAAGCTTAACATCCTCATAGCTTTCATGAATACCAAATGAGTTTCATACCAGTGAAAGCAGGTCAATGTTAAGTTCGATTTCTTGCTGGTGCACCTGCTGACAGAAGGGTTTTTTTACTAGCTTACCCATGCGCACAGGTATAGTCTATGTCAGCCTCACTGAAATCGTGTTCCATCTAAATTGTTCATAAAAAAGCTTAGAAAGTATAGCTGGTAAAGCTGATATGTGAAATAATTACCCAACAAGAAATTTCAAAACCACATCTGTGATGAGGCTGCTCAGGTCCTAAGTGTACAACCCTATCATGATGGAGGAAACAGAAGTTGTGCTAGGTGCAGGATGAAAGAGAGGATGTTGAAATGAAAACATCTGACACAGGTGGCCATGAAGCCAAGACTTGGTGTAATGCGAATATGGAAGTAGCACGGTATAAGTGAGAGTGGAAACATGGAGATGAGCATGTGCTCCAAGGATGGCTTCTGGAGTTGAGGCCATTCATGCAGGTTGGACTTCAATTCTTGCTCTGACCATTACTGGTCAAACTGTCTTAGAGCCATGTTTGTGTGCAGTAGACTTGATCAAATCTTTGCCACAGAACTGAGTCTGTGATCACTCTTTCAAATGAGCCTGATGCTAAGACCTCTTCTCTGTATCCCTGCTGGCACTGAAGTTCTTGAGACCTTGACACTTATTTGTTGAACTCAAACACGTCTGATAACAACAGCAAAGGCTATATTGATTGGCAGCCACAAGGACCACTAACAAACCGACATGGCACCCCAGTGTATCCTTTTCCAGAGCTTTAGTCTTGAAGATACGTTTTCTTAGAAAAGTCTGAAGCACTCCAATGACGCCAGTGGCTGCCTTTCCTGCGATTTTAGAGGGTGCTGGATTACATCCAGTAGGAGAAGTTTTCACTTTTTTTTTCTCTAAAATGCAGTTGCAGTGACACTTTAAGTGTATTCATTTAATTAAACATGTATGTGCTTTATTCCACAAGTGTCACTAGGCATTTCATAAGTATAAGATAAAGGACAAATGATCGGAAATAGTCCAAGGGTAGGATGTGTTCCTAGTGACTTAAATATCTGATGCCTTAGTGATAAAAACATACAAACACATAAAGGAATAAATCATTAAGTTAAATATTAAAGAAAGCACTTAAAGAGGATGTTGGTGAAGGAGGCAAATGATATGAAGAGCACTTTGAAAAGAGCAGTCTGCTCTCTAGATAATTATTAGTGCACGTGTCACTGAGGAAGATGTAGTTTAAATATTTTCATGTAGCTTTTATCCTTTGCTCTCCATTTCCATTTTTCAGCTTTTTGCATGGAATGCTTTTCAGCCAACTCAAGCAGTCTATTCTTAAAAACCTAGTACAAGGTGGCCATCAGACTGTCCTCTTTCGCCGCTACAACAGGCACCTTCAGAAGTTGGCTCATCCCACCCTGATGCACTTCCTGGAGGTACATGAGAGGTTTGGGGGCATCCTTGTAATTGCCCATTGTTTCACATCTAAAAAGAAGAAATTACTTATAAACACTTAAACATCTGAGAAAAATTATGTGAGTCCTTCCTCTGTGTTCCTATTCCTATTTTTTTTCTAATACCCATCTATCCTTGCTTCATTGGCATCTAAATTTGTAATTCTTCCTTCCTATCTGAAATCCATTCTTTTTTTTCTTTTCTATTTAATTTTAAGTTCTGTGCAGGACTCCAGAGTTCCACTTCTTTTTGCTTTTTTTTTTTTTTAGCATGGAAATGAAAAGCAAAAATTTATAAATTTATGAATGATTTTGCAGAAAGAGCATCTAAAAAATCAGTACTTCCTGGGAAAGTATCATTTTCTTTTTTTTTTGTAAGGAGAGAAATCCTGGTTGGACATGCACCAGGCATGCCAGGGCACTGACATGGGGAGTGCTGAAGGAGCAGCAGAGTGTGTGGCGGTGAGTGCCCAGGAGCCCGGGGAGGCAGGCAGCCTGGCAGCCCGTGGCGTGGGCAGCAGGGAGGCAGGGAAGGAGCCAGCCTGGGGAGCCAGGCAGGCTGCCAGCCCCTGACCGGCAGCCTGGAAGGCTGGCGAGAAAACACACAAAATTACTTGATTGCCTGTTGAAGGTTTGGATGGAATTGACAGGTTCCAGTGAAATGTTTTGATTCTATTAAATCAGAATTTAATGATGGAGAACCATTTTGCTGGAAAATTTCTGACTGACCGGCAATTTCAGCTTAATTGTAGTGATGTGTATATGTACGGTTTAGGGCTTGACTGCATTCTTTAATTCAACGCCAGTTCTAGTAACTCACCAAAGTTAGTATCAAGCGAAAGCTGCATAAATCAGAGATTATTTGAGACACCAACAGTCATTTTCATTTTCCATCTACAAGCCAGAGGTAGCCAGGTTGGGTTTGTTTGGGGTTTTTTAACTGATGGTCAATACAAATAATTACCTTTAAAAGTCACAGGTTGTTTCTAGAAGCTGCATTACAGCTGGGAGTTAGAAGCTGATGTTACATCCAGCTGTCCACCAAGACGGAACATCCTGCTTTTCTTGGTAGCTGCAGCTCCTCAATGCGCCTTGAGTGGGATCGGTAGCTCACATGGCCAAAAGCATGGCTCAGGTTAGCGAGCTGATGTAAAAGCCAGTCATTTGGTTTGGTAGTGTAATTTCAACAAGATCAGCCAGCTGGGCCACTTCACCCCATGCTCCCCGGCTGCTGGTCCAGGAGTCGGGAAAACGGCAGCAGCCCATGGACTAGTAGGCCAAGTCATCGCAAGGGCAGCTAGCCACTAATACGTGTCTGCAGCACAGCTTCATCCCTGCATACACATGCAGATGCTTCTGAAACTTCACAGCCATTGTCCACAGAAATAAAATGCTCTTCCAGAAAAATGACTAGTTGTATAATTTTAAATGTTTGCAGCGTCCTTTGTCTTTAATCTCTCATGGTGCAGTGGCACAGTTTCTTACAGTTTCTCAAACCAGTGGCTATGATTGCAGTGGGGATGATTATTTATTATTAATACCGCATTTACTATCCCACTAAATTCTTTGAGACAATGGACCGTTAAGTAGCATGAGGATGACTGAAGTGCCTCCACCATTTAGGGGTTAGCAACTAAACGGCATTATATAATTTGAGCCAATTTCTGCCCAAGATTCCAGGGAGTGAACTCATCAGGATTACTCATTGTGAAAGGACTGCCTCAGGGTTTAGTACTTTGACTTTATTATTTTTTCCTTTAGCTATTCAAAACCTTAGTTCGTTTGTAGGAAATGTTAATTATCCTTTCTGTGCTGATATCCCACTGCTGTTTTATAAGCAGAGCTTTGCTTGTACAACTTCAAAAGAATTCTTCAAACTCAATATTACCAAGTTTGAATATTATCTAATTAACCTCCCAGTCTGTCATGCCTTGTTGGTTATCATGAAATAATCACAGCCCCTCAGGTGTTGAAGCTCTAGATGCAGCTAAGTGCCTCTAATTCCCTAAGGGGGTGATTAGCTCATGATAACAATGCTCCCTTGAGTTGTTTTATTGCTTTTATAAAAAGACTTTATTGTGGGGGAAATGTTTATTTTTATGCAGGAGGAAGATAGAGCTGACAGTTGAAGCTGGTGAGTGACTGTAGCTGTTACTCCTGAGCCGTGGTGCAAACCTTGATACATTTGCTCATTTCTGATACTCCTCGGCCAATTACAATATGCTGGCTGGTAATTAAGCTCCTGCTGA
>NW_009260069.1:311406-350772 GCF_000687185.1 Egretta garzetta
TGCTGAACTCACAGTGTGGAGAGAGAAAATAAATACTTCTGGTTCTGCCAGAGGTGAGCAGTTAAAACAAAACAAGACAAAGCAAAACAAAGGGATCCTTCTGCTGCAGGGATCATAACCTCCAGAGTCTAGAGTATTTCAGTGCTCTGGAAGTCACTGGATCGATTTCTGTGCGTTGATTCCCAACAAAAAAAGTCTTTTCTTAAGGACAGAAAACGGGAAGTTCAAGTCAGTAAGTTAATAGCTGGACATCTCTTACAAAATCACTACAATTAGCAAAATTTCTAAGCATTAAAACCCCAAACATTTCAGTCAATAGGTTAATTGTAAGCCTCTCACCATTGATTTGATGGCTTAAGTTGTCTAGACTTTCTTAACTCTGCTGCCTTCAGATCTTTTCCCACAAAAGGTATGCTGCAGAACATTGTTTCCACAGTGCCTCCCTGTACAAAGCTTTACAAGAAATGCTGTCTTCCTGCCAAGTTGTCCAGCCCATTTTCATGTAGATGAAATGGCCGCCTTCTCTAGTCCAAAGCCACGTGTATGAGACTTGCCTAACGACAACTAGGTGGTTGATTTTTTATGGAATTATAATGCTTCGTTGCAGAATTGGTTCATTAATGATGAAAGGAGAAAAAGAGTCCTTAACTGACTATACAAGAGCTGAAAAAAAGTGGGGATTTTTTTCTTGTATGGAATGACCACAGAGAAAAATAAGCCAATTTCTACAACAAATATACTGTGAAGAGCTGCTTACTATAGCTAATAATATAAAACTTTGTCAAGGATGGCTAATGTGGGCAGAATGTCTCATTCTGGGCATCGCTGTGATAGTTTTTACATTTAGTGCTAAATTTTCTGACATTTTTCCTATTTTTAATACAAAGAGTTCTTGTGAGGATTTCTAAACCTTTCATTATTGACATACACATTCAACATTGCCATATGCTCTCAGCCTCACCTTGTATTTTTGTTTCAGATCATCCTTTGTTCTTTTGTTGTAGCAGACAGACCTTTAATATCTTCCCTCCCTCTCAGAAATTATCTCGTGTTAAAAACCAGTCACTTTACGACAGTAGATTTATGAAAGGCTCAGCATAGGGAGTGATCAGGTCTGTATTTATTCAGAATCATATGGTCATAGCATCTCAACACTCATCTGTTAACAACGTCATATCCATCAGGTAAAATATACTCAGGAACCCTCAAAATTTACTTTTCAGAGGCCAATGCAACAAGCTTCAGAGTTAGTGTCCATGAGATTCAGCACTTTTTAGTGACTTCCTTTCACATGTGGCTTTACATATTTACATACAGTTTTGTATCTGTATATCCCAAATTACAGGTCGACCATCCTTCTCCAATTCCAAGAAATCTTTCATGCTAGCTTTAGATGTAAAGACAATCCTCAGTATTTACCGTCTCAGATTCAAAAGTTTTGAAAAGTCAGTGTCGCCTTTGCCACCAACATGTAATATGCAAGCAAAAACAAGCACCTCAGGACCATGATCCTCACAGCAAACTGCAACTGAATCATGTATGTATGCAAAGGCAAGAAGGTTGGCGTGATAGCTAAAATCTTGGGCTACTTGTACAAACAGTGCATAATCTCAGGGCTGGAATAAGAAAATAAGTTGTATGATTCAATATTCTTTTTTTTATTTATAAAATTTGACTCAGATTTTGCTGTCAGTGTTTGGCAAAAGAATGTTGAGTTTAAGATATCAGTTTACTTACACAGTGGCTACATATTTTAATCCTTCCTGTGTCATCTTTTTACTGCTAACTACTTCCCACAAGTATACAAGCAGCACACTCACCCTCTCAAGAAAAAACCCAATCAGTAAAAGATGATTTGCCTTAACAAGAAATCTTTCTTGTCTGAATAAGATCACACTAGCCAATCTGGCCGTTTCATGACTGTGGTTTTGGTGGTATTCAGACAAGGGTAAATTACAAGTATTGGATCAAAGCGTTAAAATGTCTTAGAGTATCAGCGGGAAAGGTAACTCTGAGGAAACTCATACATAGTATGTAAGTGCATTTTGTTTCCTAGGTAACAGCTCTTGGTGATAACGCTTACGTATAAAGAGCTGCACATGGGAAGCCATTTGCAGTGTACAACTATCACTGGTGAACAATACTGCATATTTTTGAGCATAATTATTTGGCATATCATCTCTTAACTACAATATAAGCAACCATATACAACACCTCCTTTGCAGAGCACTCTTGTAACTTACGTACTGGGAGTGATAATTGCCTAAAACATTTTCTCTGTCACAATGAAATGGAAAGATTTGGAGGTAAATTGGTGAGTAGGCTGTTCTGGAGGGAAAGCTCTAGATGCTTCTCACAATCCAAGCCAAGGCTTGACCGCCGCACAAGCTCCCCCGCCTGAAAAAAGCAGAACCAACCAGCAAAGCTTTCTGTGATTGTCCTATATAGGAGCCTATAAATACATGCCGTGTCAACAATACTAGAGATTTACATTAGTAATTTAACCCCTGAGTTATCTTTTTCCATAAAAGAAGAAATGAAATATTCATTTGAACAGAAATGAGTATTGTATCGTAACAACAATGAAGGAACGTGCAGGTCTAATAAATTGTAATGTACCACTTTACCATAAAGGTCTCATAGCTATTTAAGGTTTCCTTAAAAAACTCATTTTCTTTTCCAACCATGAAATTTAAGGTACTTTTCATGCCCTATTGTCAATCAGAATGAAATATTTAATTTAATAATAATTGTTATCTTATCACTTAAGATCCAAGAGTGCTTTGCAAAAGTTGTTTCTGTGTCTGTGTGCATGTTTGCATCTACACTTATGCTTCTCTATAAATGAAATAACATGATTTACATTAAAAACAATACGCAGGCATTTTTGTGATTTTTACTGTAATGAAAATATTGTCTCTTAATGAACCTTAATGAAACAGTACTTTATACATGGTGTGAAAAGTTGCCAAGAGGTGTAAAGCAATTATTATGACAAAAAGCATGAGTTTTGAAGAGCCATTTCTCTTGTCAAGAGTGTGTGTGAAAAAGCAGAATGAGGAAGTCCTTAGGGAAAAAATTAATTTTAATAAGCTTCTGTGCATGCTCAAAGACTGTACAAATCTAGGCTCTGAGTATAATGTGTAATACAGTAATCAACTAGAAAGCTCACTTGAAATAAGACTCCTAAACAACTGTCTTGCCAGTCTGTGAACAAAGCTTAGTTTCCATTGTCGAATGAGGAGAACTTCATGCTGAGAAGACTCAGGTGAAGGTCCCTGCCATGCGCCTCTCTCAGAGGTGCCTGCTTCCTCCCCGGTCTACCCAGCCACTCTCGGCAATTGCTTTGCTGATTTACCTTGCTTTGCTTTCATCATTGCTCTACATTGTCTGTGCAGTTTTTGTCGTGGTTTACCACCAGGAAATGAAGGCTCAAATAAATAAGGATCCTTGCTAAAATTAATACGTGCGATTCAGTAAAAAATAAAAAGAAATGAAAAAGCATTTCTAGAATCATTGATGCTCTTTGTGCTTAGCAGGCTGTAGGGTCTTCTTTTCAGGCCTGTCACTGTGCGACACCAGCAAAATTTTATTAGAAGAGGTAAAATTATTGAGTATGAAGTTACTAGGAGTTAACTGATATAACTGTCATGTACCTGGCAGGCTGATGTATCCCCATTTGCTGATGCCTGAAGTGCCCATGTACAGATTGTTACTGTGAAGAAGCCACCATGCGTGAAGTTCAATCCCATCAACTGACGAATTCAAACCTTGTGCACAGTTCAGGTCATTCGTAAAAAAGTAATGGGGGATTTCTGACTAGAGAGTTTAGCGACATAATAGGAATATTCCCTCTGTAAACGTATATTCTTCTACACACCATGGGGCAGTGGTAGAGAGCTGTTTCTTATGGGGAACTTCTATCCATCTGAGGTTTTGGGTAAGTTCTTTATACAGTCGAAGCAATTCAAAGGTTCTTCTCTAATAACAACAAAGCAGTCAGCTCCTTCCTTTTCTACAGGTTTGCAGGAGCAAGAGAGTGTCTGCAGTGTAGCATGGAGAGGGCACTTTGGAAATACTAAAGAAACTTTCCAATTTGGTCATCAGCATGAATTATTCAATGAGAGGAAGATAAACAGTTCAAGAATACAAAAAGGTCAAAAGAAAAACAAAAATTACACAATGGCCAAAAAAAGAACCATTAAAAAAAAAAAAGACAGCAATGGAAGTGATTTATTTCAGTATAAATCCAGCCCTCCACTGGGAAGAGGTCATTACATTTTTTGAAAATTAAGTTATGCAGTTCCCATCGTCAACATATTGAGCACTCTATGTCATCGACTTCTTCCCATATCTGCAGAAACCCTACTTGCAGCCTCCTCCTAGACTGCCAATAAGAAATATTCCCTGATGTTTACTCATCTCCTATGTATTCATCCCCTTCACAACTGTTGAGAAAAGTGGGACTGATAAAGTCAGAATTAGACTGTAATATACTCCAGCTCGGTGAAGAAAGGCCATACTATTACATCTAATCCAGGTGATCAGTAGTAGAAGATTTCTGTCTTAAGCACTCACCATTTTTCTTGGAGTTGACCATGCAGGTATTAAGGCAGAAGGAATGGTGTTGGCGAACATATTTTCAATAATGTTCCTTCATCTTTCTCTCAATTTACATAGCCCTGGAAAAGTTCTCTGTCTAGAGTCCAGAGGTCCTTGAAGCCAGCTGGTCAAGTACATCCAGTTCATCACTAGCACTGCCAGCCTCTAGCTGTAGTGCATGAATGCCACTTGCATAATTTGTGTGTTTTCTGGTCACTGTCTTGCTGCCAAGCTTCATAAGGCCAATCATTTTTCTCTGTATTTAATTTTCACTATCTAGCTGCACTTTTACACTTCCCATTAATTCATTTTCTTTAGCTTTTCTCTCACTCTTATCCACTCATCTTGTATGTGTGACTAATATTAATTACTGTGGCATTCCCAGCTGGGAAGCTAAAGGGAAGCTTGATATTGCTTTGGATTGGTGCCCAAAAGGGCTGCACTCTCATTGGCCACTTGTGTATTTTCAAATAAGACAACAGAGTATCAGCAATAATGTGAAGCAAACCCATCCGAGGAATGTGATAAACCATATGGGAAGAGTGCCCCACACTTTTCTCACACAGAGTGCGTGCAGGATGCAAAAGCTTCATCTATGCTGTATGCGATGAAGGTAGCTCAGATATAGTGGGCCAAATTTAGTGTGGTCCATGACCTGGCTCTGCTCAGCCACACCTTTGCATGTCCATGGTGTTACGCAGTTCAGTTTTCAATTACTTGTCTCTTAACTGCCCTGTACCATGGAATATTTGATCCTTACAGGAAGGCACTTCTCTGGCTGTCATCTATGTCTCCAACCAGCTGTGTGACTGCTGTTGCAAAGGAGATGAACTAGTTCACACAGCAGCGATAGCTTGTTGGCCTGTGATTGACTTGGATGGGCATGTTGTCTAGACTGGCAGCCAGGGAAACAGAAAATAAATTAGGAGTTCACCTCAATGTAAAAAGACCTCTGAGTAGCATCTGAACCTAAAAATATAATTTTTATTTATCTTAGCATATTTCTCAGGCATTCCAATAGATACTTCACATAAAGAGCAGGAAATGGCTTTGAAGCACAATGTCCTCAGAGAAAACTGGGAAAGAAATTTGAACCTCATCTACATACAAGAAGCCCTTGAAATCATGAGAACAAAAACACACACATTGAGAAAACCAGAATGTACAAGAGCGATTTCACTGCAGTAAAGCGGAGAGAACCTCTGGGCACGTAAGTCTTAGAGGTATGGAATAGCTGGGGAACTGGCAGATGAGGTAGCATGTCATCAGTGTGTCATCAGTGTGTCATCATCAGCAATATGCTAGCCTGTCATTGCCACTGCTAGTCTATTATAAAAAGCAATAACTCATGGCATTTGTGAGCCTGAATTAAATGTCATATATTTCTGACTCAAAATGAACTCTTTGAAACACTTCTCTGCCAATTAACCTACTGGCAGCAGCGCTGGCTTATTACTTCTGTGACTGTCTCAGATTCTTGGGCTAGAGTGAGAATTTTTTCCTACAAGATGTTTCAGTGTGTTTGTTTTCTGGTCAAGTTACTCACTGGTGTTACTACATACATTCACCTTTAATGCAAAGCTTTTAATGGCCAGATCAGAAAAATAATTGTGTGCAGCGTTAAAAACCTAAAACCAAAATGAAGCTTTAGGTCCCCTTTCTCTTCATCATCTAGCCTGCTCAATAACCTGGGAGGTATTAAAATCATAAGCATCAGCATTTTCTCCAGCAGAATTTCCTGTATGTTTGCTGTTCTGCCTCTGACCACAGCCAGCTGCAGCTCGGTGCAGCACACCCCGACATTTCTTTCATGCCTGGTCCATGGATGATTCTCCACTCACCTTGTCTTCAGAGCATGATTTATTAGACACTGTTAGATCAAATCTAATGAATCTGACTCTGAAAAAAAATCCTGCTTGAAGTCATAAAATCATAGAATCGTTTAGGTTGGAAAAGGCCTTTAAGATCATTAAGTCCAACTGTTAACCTAACACTGCCATTCCACCACTAAGCCAGGTCCCTAAGCACCACATCTGTCCGTCTTCTAAATACCCTTAGGGGCAGGGATTCAACCACCTCCCTGGGCATCCCATTCCAATGCTTATCAACCCTTTTGGTGAAGAAATTTTTCCTAATATCTAAACTAAACCTCCCCTGGTGCAATTCGAGGCCATTTCCTCTTGTCTTATCACTTGTTACTTGTGACAAGAGACCAATACCCACCTCACTACAACCTCCTTTCAGGCAGCTGTAGAGGGCAATAAGGTGTCCCCTCAGCCTCCTTTTCCACAGACTAAACAACCTCAGTTCCCTCAGCCACTCCTCGTAAGACTTGTGCTCCAGACCCTTTCTCAGCTTCATTGCTCTTCTCTGGACACCTCCAGCACCTCAATGTCTTTCTTGTAGTGAGAGGCCCAAAACTGAACACAGTATTCAAGGTGTGGCCTCACCAGCGCCGAGTACAGGGGCATGATCACTTCCCTACTCCTGCTGGCCACACTATTCCTGATACAAGCTAGGACGCTGTTGGCCTTCTTGGGCACCTGGGCACACTTCTGGCTCATATTCAGCTGGCTGTCAAGCAGTACCCCCAAGTCCTTTTCTGCCAGGCAGCTTTCCAGCCACTCTTCCTTGTAGCATTGCATGGGGTTGTTGTGACCCAAGTGCAGGACCTCCCAAAAGCTCACTGGTTTCTGTAGTCATATGGCATGTGTGAAACATGCACTCAATTTCTTCTAATGGGATACGCATTTCCCAAGACACTTTCATAACCACTGGATTGTCAGATATCTGTAGGTGAAATACTCATTAGAACAGTCTTTTCCATCCTTAATATCAGCTTCTAAAGGGCACTTAATGTCCTAACCACTAAGTCACACATACATGAAGTCGCGCTTTCTCTGGCTCCAAGAAGTATAACTAGTCTATGCAGACAGAATCAAAATGTTCTGCTGCCCTCTGTCATAGCTTGTTTAATATCTGTTGCTTTAGCACATGACATGTATTTAAACTATGAATGCCTGGGTTAAAAAAAAAATACGTGCGTTGTGTGACTATTGTTTCCTATGGTGTTTTGGAAGAGAGACTTATCTCAATTTCTATGGGCTTATATATCTAGAAAAAGGTTCAGAAAACTGCATTTTGAAGGGAAATGACATCTTCCATCAACAGTGTTCAGTACGTGATGAATGCACAGTCTGAAACACTGTCCCCAACCTTCAACACTTCCTTGGGGGGATCTTAAGCAGAGCTTTTGCAATTGGCCCATGATATCCTCCAAAACAAGCCTATGTCCAAGGAGAGTGCTAGATCACATGGACAAAAATTGTCCATGCAAGTTCATACACCAGTGCATCCACTACTGTCGCAAGAGTTCTAGCTGCGTTAAAAATCACTCATGAGGAGACTGGATGGCATGTGATAACATAATGGAAACAGAGTGCATTTAATTCAGGTATCAAAAGCCATGCTCTGAAGTATATATAAATTCCCTTTATAAATAGCTGATGACAATTCAGTCTTAGCAAAAAAAAGACAAATTTCAGCAGAAAATGAATTACATGGTCCAGACAGGATAAAGGAAAGATCTTAATTTAGGATGCATCTTTAAATGGCCACTATGTGGGAAACATTTACATACAAAGGAACTGGTAAAATTTGACAGGGAAAAAAAAAATCACAGTGTGTTTATTGGCACTCAGTCCTCTACTGTTATCAAACAAGATGTTCAAGAAATTGAGTCAAGTTGTCATGGAATGAACTTGAGTTTAGATGTGCCAGATTGTACAACCACAAAACTCCCTCCTCCCTTAGCAGCCTGGTCCTCAGAACAGAATCAGTCATATTTATAGAGTAATTCCTCAAGTTTGATCATTTGTGTTGGAAATGTTAAAATGGAAATGGGAAGTGATGAGTAGTGATTTAAAATGATTAATAATTAATTTTAAAAAAATTGTTTCAAGGGAAACTAGGCACGACTTTTTTGATTGGTTCTGAAGGTATAAAGTGTAGTTAGTTCTTGAGAAGAAATAGTGATCTCAGAGTAAATGAGGGCTGTCTTCAGTACCTGCATTTAATACTGGAACTATTAAAGGATATGGTTCATGTATTATTCTAGAGAACTGCTGAGTACAATAAAAACTAATTTTGGCCCTGCAGGGAGGGTAAGAAAAAGTTTGGGCATTGCTATCTGTTCTAATCAATGTTTTTTATAGGTAGCCTAATTTCTTCATGCCTGGAAAGGGGAAATGGGGCTTCAGGTGATGAATAAGCATTGCAAGCAACCTAACCAACAAATACTTTGAGAGCACAGCAAAAACCTGAAGAGGTTTTATCACTTCAATATCAATTGAATAAATACAATTATTCCTGATTGCTATCAGTCAAGGGTTTCCGACAGTTGATTATCATGGAGAAATTGTTATTGAAATACAGATGAGGGAATGGATTTTAAAATCTGGTTTTTTTCTATTTGCATGCTGAATCCCAGACACTGAAGTTTGTGAGAGCTCATAGTTACAGTGATATTTTTGCTTTATTTCTCACCCTGCTCATTTTAGAGTCAAAATGCTGTATTTCATGCCTATTGGTTAAGCATTTTTAAGAGGACCCTGATCCATGAGTTTTAAATGGATTTTTCTGTTGTTCACATGCTCATTTTCTCTCGCTTTTTACAATAGCATCTTAGCCTTTCAGCCCAGGAAGCTGAAGTTGCCCATGTGGTATGATCCCATCTAAAATTTCTCAGTCAGGTGGCTAAGGGCATCTGGGGTTTTGGTCTGGATGTACAGTTCCCCCTGAAAATCCAAAATAATTGCACACATCGACCTTGAGCACTCTTTTGCACCAGAGAAAGAAATGGTTCCATTCCAATGTTACTGGATTTTTGGAATATACAAGTCCTTACTGCAAAGTCTATTAGAACAGAAGGAAAACAGAAAATGTTGAAGTTATGCTATAAAATGCAACATAAAATGCAACAGGGTGTTTCAAAAAGCCCACAAAAAAAGATGATACTATCCTATGATAGTTATACATTAATTTCTGAAGTGCTTGTTTTCTTTAACTCAAGTTAAATTCTGAGTCACATTAAATTCTGTGTATTTTGTATACTCATATCTCCTTCTGTTTGTGGGCCTTACTTTTCCCATTGCAAATACCTATTTTACATAGCCTGAACTCTCTCAGATGCAGCAGTGTCACTCTTATTGTGTATTGGTATAACCGAAAGAACATTAGGATTTGTTGTGTAAATGTGAGAACATGCCATCTGTTTGGCAATGGGAAGCTGAAAACTGAGGGAAAACATTAGAGGTGTTAGAATACCTACCAGCTGGAAACTGAGGGAAAACATAAGAAGAAATAAAATATCTGCCAGTTGGAAAACAGAAAGATACAGCTGGTTGCAAAATGCTTGCTTTAAGGGTGCAAAATCAGACAGCAAGCTGCAGAAAGACATGCTGGGAAAAAGTTCCTAAAGACAGCCTTGAACTAGAAAATTAGTAGATGTGAAGAAATTGCTGGGGAAGGGGATCTTGAAAAAGCGTTTTTTATTATGGTTTAGATACCACTGTTCTGACACATTATACGTCTGTGATGTTTACATTCCCAGACAAGAGCCAGTAGAAAATTATATTAATGGAAGGAACAAAATAACTTTAGTAGGAAAAATTACAGGGGCATTGTCGACTCCACAAGTGATCTCTGTGTGGTTCGGTAATTAATAACTTCAGAAGCAGAGATAAACACTCTACTGTTCCTGTTTATTTGATGGTCTTGATTAATTAAAGTACACGTTTCCTTTAAAATCTCGAGACTGCCTTTAATTATATTACTGAGTGTGGCACTTTGTTCTTCAGTAGCATTACACAGTGCATGCAGCCAGTTTTGCTGATTGAAGAGGTTTAAAAAATAAGGCAGGCTGTGTGGACATTTAGTAGCTGACTACAGCAAAATTGGTTAATGACTAGTATCATCTAAATGAGGCAGCAAGCTGAAAGACTCATAATCTCTCCCCATGCACAAATTTTAATTAAATAATTATAATGTCCTTGTTGTAATTATTTATCAGTAACTATGCTCCTGAGTATTGTCTCTTTTGCTTTCATCTGTTCTGTCAGCTCAGCTGTACAATGAAAAAATCACTTTCAAAGATCTGGTATGATTAATTCCTATTACCGAGGGCCCTATTCTGCTGCCATTATTCAACCTGATTAGTACTTTACTGCACAATTAGTCACATTGAATTCAGCGGTTCTACGTGCACATTAAGGCACTGCTCAAAGGGGTGGCAGAATTGGGCACCAACTAACAACAGATTTGGGACTGACGGTCTAAAAGGATGGCTGAGATACCAATTCATATTTTCATCTTCTTGGTGAGAAACCAATCAAGAAAAGAGCTAGCCCCATGAAGGCTTTGCGTGCCTCTGAGGCTAGTTCAAACGCTTCATGTCCATCCTTGCACCTGGGGACATGGAAAGACAGCTCAGCCGCCACAGTCTTTAACTCCCCGCTGAAGTGTGGATCCCATAAGCTTTCCTTCTAGCGGCTGAGCCAGACTCACTCTTCTGTTTAATATTATCAGTCTTTGTTTTAAGCAACAGCCTGGCTCATGGAGCACTGGTTGAGGCTGTGGAAGACATGAATTCAATACTCTTCTCACCCTTAGGGGGAGCATAAAGCATTTTCCCATGTTACAGAAGACTGCTGAATTATGAGAACACTTCTTGAAGTGGGCTACTGTGCTATCACCAGTGGAAACTGTCTGCAGTCACACAGGTATGAGCTTGGGTCAAGTCCCTTTGCAAGTCTGTGGCTTCAGCCTAGCCTCTAGTTTCTTGGCATTTCAGTAGCTGTAAATAAGACTGCAGTTTTTAAATAAATGATTTCATTAAGCTGTTTTCTTTTAACAGGTAAACTGCCTTCACACATAAGAGTGCATGAATACTTAAATCCCAAACACAGACATGTCTCCAGTTGTGACACAATAAAGACCAAATAACCTGAATAAGATTAAAATGAAACGAATTGATCTTGAGTATCTCAAGAATTTATTCTTAAAACTTCCAACAACCTTGAAACACGGTTAAAATGTCAGCATAAGGAAGTTAAGTGTATTGTATAAAGAAAAAAACCCCACATCAAGAGCTGCAGGGCAAATGTGATATAATGCGTCATAACCAACTCTGCTCCTGCCAGCTCTCAATCAGGTGGTTTGGCTATCGCCAATACAGCCCTGCTAAATGCAGCTAGACATCACCAGTAACTGCACTGCCTCAGCCAAGTCACTTTGCTTATGCTTGCATGGCATTTTGTTACTAGCCTGCAAATCCAAAAATGAGCAATAGAAGAGGCAGAGTCAAAGAAAACCTAGTGACTACTTGACCCAGCAATGAGGTTTTTTCAGCAAACGACACTGCTTTGTTAATGCTTGTGTCATACTTATAGAAATCTGCTTTTATGTTGAGGATGAATTTTTTAGGTTGGGGGAGGTGCCTCTTGGTTTCCATGCCCAGCTGAGCTGGGACACACAGACTTGATTTGGAAGTGCCCACTCCCAGGCAAAACCCCCATCAGCATGCAGAGTCATACTTATGCAGGGTCATACTTTTCCTTATCTGCCAATAAATATTTAGGTGGCTAGTATAAAGCAGTAGAACACCTAAAAGAAAGAGAACAATAGGTATTACAAACTACAGTTTACTGAACATTAAAGAATAGAGCTACAGTGTGATTAATATGAGGTCAAAGACAGATATACAGAGAATAACGCAATAATATAAAAGACTAACAGTTGGGACAGATCAATGTCAGAATATAATTCAGTTTTCTCTGCAGTAGATGTGCTGCATTTTCTTCAAGACTGAGTTTTCTTCTTAAAGGGAATTTCTAAAGATGAAAATTCAGTATAGTTTCTGGATATTTAATTCTTTAGGATAAATCAGAAATATACAAATCTGGATTCCTGGGAAAAGTAAATTTGAGTATTAAAAATACATGGAGGAGGAATGTATGAAAAAATTAAAGAAAAAGTTCGAATATAGTTATATGCAGGTATTTTTATATAACAAAAGCCCTTGCAGAATATGTAGCGATGAAATTTTCTTGAATGGGTAGAGAAGGTATTAGTACCAACATTTCTTCTATTAATTATGTGTTATGTGTCTGTGTTTAGAGACATGACAAGCAGTTACTTCTGGAAATATGAGTAAAGATGGATGTCTCAGTATTCTACTTTCTAAAACGGAAAGTATTGGTATACCTGAAACTCTAACTATATTGCTTAGTTAAGAGGTATTATAAACATATTCAATAGCATGCAATTGTCACAAAGTAAGAATGGCTTGGGAAAGGAGATTTGTCAGAAACGCTGTGTGAGATACAATTTCATGCAGAAAATCTTTATTCAGGGTACCCTGTGATAGGTGTAGATGAAAGATATTTTTCTCTCCCCTTATGCAACTTCTATTGATAATGCAGAATTTCTCTCCGAAAACCTATCAGATGTGAAGATGTGACTGGGTCTGTACAGGTACCACTCAGACCATCTCTTTAAGCAAAGGATTTAGAAATTACCAGGGAATATACAATGACCAAATGTAGTAAAAGTTTTTATCTTCAATCATAATACACAAACTCAAGAAAAAAGGGTTGATTCCTAAGCTGTACACAAAATTTAATCAAGAAAGGGAAGCCAGGAAAGTTAACCAAATGGAGGCATGCCTTGTGCACTTAATGAAAGCCAACTTTTACAGCAGGCGGTACCTGACTCCGGCTGGGATGCAGCACGTTTCCCCATGTTGATGCACCTTACTGGAGATGGTGTGGACAGAAAGGATCCCTTTCCTCCAAGTGACGTTTGTTTGCAGTTCCCAAAATTCTTGCTAGTAGTGACCTGAATAATGGACATCATGGCTGGCAACGTCCCTTAGTATCTGCTGGGATGCCTGCTTAACACTCCCCTTAAGAAAGTTATGCAAAAGGAAGAACAGATACCAATCTTGTTATAAGCAGTTAGACTTCTCATAAGTAAAAAATCATTTTTGTGTAGATTGAATTATAATTTTCAATGAAAAGTTTTTTAGAAAGGCTAATAGTCAAAACACATTAAAACCATCAGTAAGAAATTCTTTAACTGTATCAGGAAGAACACACTAAATAAGTGTCTAGGTCAACTGGACCACTAAAGTTGTAATTAAAAAGGATGAAGAGATTGTGGAGAAATTACATGAATTCTTTGTAATCGGTCTTCACTAATGAGGATGAGGCAGACATTTCTAACTCAAGGTTAATTTTTACAGATGAGGCATTGTCAGAGAGAGTGGCCTCTGAAGATGAGGCATTAGAGCAGCTAGATAAAGTTAATGGTAGAAAATCCCTGGGGCTGGATAGTATTCATTTGAGACTTTTAAAAGGGAAAAACAAAAAGTAGCTGAACTACTAACTAAAATATGTAATATACCTCTAATAGCAGGAGCCATTCCTGAGGATTGATTTTTATCTAAAGAAAGGAAGAACAAAGAATGACCTTGGGAATTATAGAAAAGGGAACAGTGCTTTAGTACCACTGAAATTGTCCAAAACCATTTCCATAACCAGCCATTAAAGGACCTTTTTAAAACTACCTAGGTATTATTGCTATAAATATATGATACATTTTTAAATTGATCTTCACAGCTTCTCTGGGTGTAATTTTTATTTTTCCAACCTTACAGAAATCCAGGAAAGAGGCCACAGAGGTTTAGCTAGGAATAAAGTAGGTATAATTTACCTTGACTTCCAAACAACATCCCTTGCCAAAGACTGTTGCCAAATACTAACAACAGCAGGCGGAGAACAAAAAAATCTGTCATGTATCAAAAAATGGTTGGTTGATGGGATATGGTTTGTGAGGCCTCATCAGACAGCCTGTCTGGGCGACTCGAGGTTTAACATACTGCAAATTCACAGATGGCCTGCAGGAGGAATGATCAGTTTTTCCAGGCAAATTCTTTTGCAAAGACCAGGAGAGCTGTATTACCATCACTTAAAAAACCAACCAAACAAAAACCACCAGCCATACCTGCAGCAATCTTTGGGAGAGCCCAGCACTTTCCAGGTGGACCCTTGAGCTGTGGGGCATGTTTGTGTCTGGAGAACAGGAGGTGGGGGCTGGCTCCTCAGCACTCCAGAGGGACGTGGGGCAGAGGAGGGCAGCACAGCTGCCGCGGAGCTGCCGGCTCTGCTTTTAAAAATAGACTGCAACCTACAGAACAAAACTGCTGAAAGAAGGTATAGGCTACCTTTTGGCGGGTAGAAATCAGTTTGTCATGAAAAAGAAGGCAAAAATACTAGGGAATGTCTTCAAGCCAAACATCCAGGATGTTCTTATGATTTACCTCACTACTGCGGTTAGCTAAAAGCTCTTTGACTCTGGCCTTTCTTTCATGAAATAAATAACTATGTTGGGAGGATATTTACTTTGTTAGTGATATTAAATTGTTGGAGAGTGTTGCAGAAAGAAAGGATTGTGAAAATCATGATGAATAATGGAGATAGGCTTATTTTGTGGCACATTAAATCATTAGGGGTAATATGCAAAGCTATACACAATGGTTGACTAGATGGAAAATATTTCACAAATAATTTTGCATCTGAAACGCTCTTATAACCTATGATCACCTGTGAAAGAAGTAGATTGATGCCAAAAAGGGGTTTGCAGCTAAATCCAGCACTTTGTGTGAATTTTTCCATTAGCAGAACTATAAATAAGTTTTGGCAGGTGCTAACTTGCTTACTGTAATCACAGTTAAGGTCTGGAATAGCGTTTAGCAAAACAGTAGCTATAGTTCTCACTGATTATCAACAACAGTGGGGGTAGAACAATATAGCTTTTGACATCGTAACAACCTCAATGCTGGCTTAAAATGAACATTTATAGCTTTTGCTAACCTTTAAAAAGAAGAATAGTGGCTTTGTTACATTTATGGACTATACTTTTTGTTGCTGAGCTAGCAAAGCATAGATAACTATGCTTTAAAGTTTTGTTGTAGTTATATAACTTATGAGATGCTGCTACTTTCCAAGAGGGAAGACAGTGGTAAATTAAATTAGTTTTGAATGTATCAACACACTATTAGGGCCTTTGGCAGTTTCACTGTGTTTGTTAAAAGTATGATTTCTTCATAATTGTAACCAAATAGGCCAGTGAAACTTTCTAGTGCATTGTAGACCAGGCCAGAGTGACTTTTTCATTTACATGTTAATGGAATCTGCTCCCAGTAAAGTTAATTGAAGAACATGCATAAAGATTTGTTTGCTCTGTGGACAGATGCAATGGAAAAATCTCTTTAAAGCTGTACACTAGGGTATGAATATTGATGTGAATGGCAAAGTAAATTATTATGGGAAAGTAATTTTTTTTTCATGTACATAATATAGTTTGAATTCCATGGAGGGAAAAACATATATGCAGTTTCATACGTTCCTTAATTTCAAATAAGAGAGAGTGATTAAGAAACTAATATACTCTTTGTTTCCTTATTGTGCTTCCTGCAGTCTTTCTACATTTCTAGTTCTAAATTGCTGATTCTCAACTGTTGAGGTGGACAGCCTCAGGGGGGTGTGCAGTATATCCTTGAAGCCTCTATGGATACGTCTTTCCTTTTCCCTTGCATTTTCTCCGTGTCTTCTTCTGAAGCCATGTGAAAACAGAACATTTCCTCTGAGGCACCACAAGCAAGCAAGGTTGAGGACAGATGTGCTGGAGCTTGAGATGCGAGGGTGTTTTCCTGCCAGCTCCCTGGGCACAGGCCACCAAGAGATAGATATGTCAAATTAGATGTGATGGGAATGATATTTGTTCCTTGATAAATGAGTCTTGGAAAAGACACCTGGTATTCATGTATTAATCGTATGATCGGTGTTCCAAGCTCATACGCATCAATGCTCACTGTGTCACTCTGCTCCTTTGTGGGTTTTCAGAGAACAGATTGGAACTAGGGGAGTTCTTGGGCCAGCTATGAGTCAAGCCTTTATCTCCTTTGGAGCCTCTACCAAACTACCACTAGTTTGGTTAAGGGGTTGAGTGCATCCGTCACACACCTGGATGTAGACTTCTACATGTTGCTGTTGACACATGGCCTGAGTACCTAAATCCCAGTAATAGACCATAGGATTCAAATCAGTTGCCAAAACACATTGTGATTTGAGATACCCTTGGGGTTATCTGAGACATCCACATGGGGTCGGCAGACCTGACAGTCCTGAGACCTTTAGGAGTAGAAGCTGGAGGCCAGGTGGGACTCCTTATGCATCGGAAATGCCAACCCCCAGCTTTGTTTAGTCAACTGAATAGTGACTGCTATTCAGTATTTAGTTAATACCGAAATAATGCAGTTTTCCTAAAACATCATTTCAGCATTTTCACAGAAACTAGCAAATGGCACTTCAAATTGTTTCAATGTTTGATGTTCTCTCACTTCTTATAAATATAGTGTTGCTACTCACAGTATTGCCAAAGATATGTTCAGAAAGAGACCCAGACGTATTTGGCATGTTTACAGAAATTGAAGCAAGAGTGTGATGCCATAGGCGCTTAGGACAAATTTCAGGCTCACTGATCCCATGGACTCCCAGACAACCAGAAAATTATCAAAATAAGATTTCGTTCCTTGTTCTTTGACTATACCATCTGCAAAGGCAACAAAAAAGAGTGCAACCTAGAAGTGCCATGGCAAATGACATGTCTCATCAGAATCACCATGGGCAGAAGAGAACCAGAGGGAAAAGCTTTGTGTCACTATTGAGCCACTGTAATAGCAGGCTATGTACCCTTCCTCCCTGGTCCCAGCCATATGCTTCCGCTACTTGCTGGCACCGTCTCTGGGACTTACCTGATCCCATGGAAACCAGATTTAGGGAGCTATATCAGCAGAAAACTAACATTTGTGAAGAGATGAATAATGATAACTAAGTAACCAAACATTTTTCTGTCAGTTTAGTGAGCAGAACCAGTTGACTCTGGAGTTGGGCAAGTGCCAAAGCCAGCACAAAGGGAGAAGACTGCAAGAATGCTAAAAATGAGACACTTTTTGTGGCAGCTTGTTTTTAGGTTCACTAAAGTGTAATATATAACCCTATTCTCTGGTTTATGGATCTGTTGGTTTTAAAGCAATTCTGGACTTTTGCAATGTTGACAATATGCTTAAAATACAGTTAGAGTTGTCTTTTCCAGTGGAAACATACTTTGAGTAATACAAAATTAATGGCATTTGTTTTCCTCTTACAGATTTCTAATGTATGGTGCTTTATGAAAGCTGCTGAAAATCCTGAGTCATAGGAGTGCCAGACCATGTAAGTGATAGACGAGATGAGGAGTCTCACAGCCTGCCAAGCCAAAGCCCAAGCTCAGCAATGCGCATGGTGTAATGGAGCTCCCTCATCTAGCCAGAGCTGCCTTAAAGGTATGTGGAGTGTGACCGACACAAGCTTGCTTTTATTCTGAACAGCTGAGAAGACAACAGAAAACTCTGTACACAAGTAAGCAGATAAGTCTTCGCATACGTAATGAAGCTGTGTGCATGTGGGGAGGGTGTCTAATTTATCATGCTGCTTCTTCATACTAATGTGTAGTTGAGCTTCATGTACTTGTTATACTTTGCCTTTGTGCTGCTGCCAAGTTTTTACCTTATAAATTGCTACGGATTCTCTTTCGAATGTTTATTTCATTAGCACACAGTTCTAATAAGACTGAGTCAACAGGCTTGGAGCTGCTAATCTAGCCCTGTCAGATATGACGTTCTACAAACAAGGTGTCTAGTTTCTTTGGACAGCAGATGGATTTGTTGGATACCAACAGTTCAGTTGCTTTATGCAATCTCCTAACAGCTGAAAGAAATTGGAAACAGTAAGTAACCTTTTATTTAGGACAGACAAAGATTAAAGTGGCAGAAAGGAAGAAAGAAACAACAGGATTCAAGCTCATATTACATTTAAGATTTTGAATAGTAGCACTTTGAGGTAAATTTAGTTCTGCAATACAAGTATATTGACTGTTTCTGCTGTCCCACAAATACTATGGTTTCACTGGGATCTTTTTAATATCCCCACTAACTCAGCTAGTTTAGGCACATTTAGTAACTGTGAAGAGAGACTACAAGGAACTCAGCTCCTAAACTTAGGTGCTCTGCATCACCCCCCAGTTAGATGTCTCAGATATAGTCTTAAGCAGATGGTATAAAACCCATCTTTCGTGTCTAAGTCAGTTAGTGGACCATTTGAAAACACACATACTAAAAGACCATCAGAAAGTGAAATGGGGAACTAGGGGTCGTTACAAACTTTGCTGTCTCCAGCATTTACATCTAAACAACGGGCATTCTGATGACATAGAGCTAGAAGAAATATCCTTCTTTCACTGGACTATATAAAATTGATAGAAAGAAATTAGCAGTAAAGAGTTTCCAGATCAGGGTTTGGTCTCCTGGGGGTAAGAAAGTAGACACAACAGCATTTCAGCAACTGGGTACCATGCTTTGCTAGGTTACTTAAGACATTACAAGTAATGTATTGTTTAGTTGTGCCCATGTACACCATTAAAGCTATTCCAGTGTGGCATAGAGTGAGCAAGTTGAGGTCATAATATGCCAGCTGGAGAATATTAGGGAAAAATGTTCCTTCAATTTCTGCTTAATGTTCTGATGAAAATAAAGAAGCCACTCACTTTTACTGCAGATATGTTTGCTTACACTCCTCTGTAACTACCCTTCTCTGACTTACACTGGCTCCTGTAATATGTCTTGCTATTTCCCATTCTTGAATTTCTCATAGACTTTCCAGGAAGGAGTTCTTTATTTCCATCATGTTTCTTTTGCAGGAAAAAAAGAAAAAAAAGATGTAATCAACTGTTGCAAGATGTTGCTGTAGTTGTTTTGGGGTTTTATTTTTATAATGAAACTATGTTAGAAGGAAAAATTATATAAACACATAAGCCTCATTTGGCAATGGGCTACATAAAAGTTTTATGGAGATGAAGCCCTATAGGGTTCTTTTAGAGATAATTATTCCAATATGCAAATTAAAATGGTGCATTATTCATTTTTTTGTCAAATAATTTTCATTTGCTTTGCTGCTCTTATAATAAAAATCTGCCAACAGGGTTTCCTCTTAACTCATCTAAGGAAGCCTGTGAAGAACACTCCATATTTAACTCTCTTTTAGATCACTGTGGCTTGAGAATACTTTTAATCTCTTTTCCATTTATAACTGTACTGCTTGACCTTTTTGCAGCAAGGTGTCTTGTATATAAAATGTCAAAGAGAGGATTATAGACATGGGACAAAGATATAGTTTAATTAAAAAAAGTCCTGTGAGACTGAAAAAGGTTACTGGCCCAGATCACAAATATTTAATGCCAGATTACTATTTATGATGTTAAAATAACAAAAAAGGGTTTATGGGTAACTTGTAATTGACCAACCTTTACAGGTGCATATGATAATATTAAGCTTCAAGTAATAACTTTCATATTAGCTCGGAAACTAGTTTTAAAAATTTAAGAAATATCTCCTTAATGTTTTCTGTGTGTTGCAGAACTATCCTTACAAAATGAAATAGGTTAATGGTTTAAAGTCTGTTTCTAATTCAAAATAGTGCAGTAGGAGAGCATAGAATGAAGTGTGTGGTTTTGCAATTTATTTGTGTGTTCGTTAGTTTCTGTCTCTGACATTTAGGTGTGGACAGAAGCACGGCTTTAATACTGAATGGATGGTTGAGAAAGGCCAATCTAGATTTGCTGCTGATTTTCCCCCCAGAAACAATGAATAGATTCCAAAGCTGAACAGCCCTACCAGGCTCCTCCACTTATGTTCACGTTGTGGGACAGTGTGATGGGACAGTCATTTTGGCAGTTCAGAGACAAAGGGAAGGCCATGCAGAAGTATTCCCTGAAAGAACCCAATTTACCAGTTAATCTATGAATCAAAATGAGTTTATGGTGGCACTGACTGGATTTTGGCTTGAGATAAGACGTTAACAGAACAATGATTCAGTAATGGAGAAACAAGGAGATTTGAAGCCCGATTTTAAGAGAAGAGCATAGCAATGGGAATCAGACTGCTATTATAAATATCCACAGCTGAGTTTGAATATGGGTAGAGATATTTAGAATCTTATAAGAGAAAAATATTACCAGAATTTCCATGAGAAGCCCCCTGTCACTACGGGGCACTCTGGAATTCCCAGGTACTGAATAGAGAAAAAATCCTGCTTAGTTATGCCCTACTATGCCAACCAGTGCATTTCAATAACGACAGTAGTGTAGAAAGTGGGGGTAAAGACAAGACTGGAAATGATGACGAGGATTTGGAGAACAGATTGCCCCAAACATGATGAAAGTATTTACTCAAATAGTTAACACTCCTGATGAAGGGATCCAATAACTTCTATTTTATAGTTCTGAAGAGCTGATAAATGAAACATCAAGTATTCTAGATAAACCTACATGGTTACTGCCTGGTTGGAAAGCAGCACATACAGTATTTCAGAAAAAAATAAAAAATTGAGTTGAATACCTGAAGAAATTGTAGCCTGATCTTAAGGTTACACAAGACTACTAGAATAAATGGACAGATGCTAATAATTAAAGACACAAGTAAACAGAAAATGTAACATGAGACAATATGGATTTTCCAGGATCATCACAGTAGAAAAGCTGGGTATCTTTCTTTGATCAGATAATAGATTTTGTAAACAAAGGAAATGTGATGGATCTCATCCAAGAAGATGTCATAATTTAAGCACTATGTCATGTAGAGTTTGTTAGATAAGATATAGAAGATGGGTATTAGCACGAAAGCAGTAAAGCAGACAGGGAAATGGCTGAATGTTCTTGGGTCACTGTTAACACAGAGTCATGAAAGGTGGGTTTGGAAAATGCTGCATTTGAGTTCTTCCAGGTTACACTGACAAGTGGTGATTTATCTTCAATATAGAAAACTGGACTAACCTAAATAAAAAAATTGAAATGATCCAATGTTTTCAAAGTAAATAATACAAGATATGAAGTAATTTGCTAGAGGGTCAGTGAGAGAAGTCCCTCCTTTATCCCACCTGGGACAGACTGCAGGCTGCACTTCTCCTGCTTTTCAGGATTCCCAGGTTGTTGGGTATCCTGGAGCAGAGACCTTCAGCATCTACCAATGTTACAAGTGTCCATGTAAAATAGCTGTTAATTAGCAGACAGTCCTCAGCTGAGTTCCCAGACACTGTATTATCAACTTACTGTCATTTCCTATGAGTCAATGAATATTGATTAAAAACAGCATTTGCTGCTGGGCAGTTTACACAGCTCCTTCCCCGCCTGTTGGCAGCGGGTTATTCCATTTTTACCGGCCTAACTCTCCCACGTGCTATACGAACCTGGAGCCTAATTGATCACTACAGTGCAGGACAGGTACAGGCCGGGCATTACAACACTTGGTGCTGCAGCCCCTTTGTCCTTTTGAGGATCTAACCCTCAAAGCCTGCACATTGTGTAAAGAAATGGACAAATCAGAGGTTTATTTTATTACTACAGGTATCCAGGTTTTAAATCAGTGTAGGTCGTTAGTGTTCAGTCAAAGGTTTGTCAGGTTAGGTATGGACCTGAAAACAAAAAAAATGTTGTTTTTACATTCAGAAATATTTGGTATGTTTGAAGTTTTTAATAAATATTTTGTGTAAGTAGAACTCACTGGTATAACTATTTACTTTTCTTGATCATAAATTTATATTAAACATGTAAAACCCTTCATTTTTAACAAGCATACAGCCTGGCCCTTCCCTCATCCCTCTGTACTCTTTCTTTCTCTTCTGAAAGAAAATGAAATTTTCACATGTTTTATGAAGAGGAAATACATTTAGCATCGCCAGCTACAGCGATACTGTGGGTTGTGTCAAAACCAGCCTATGCCACCAGATTTACACTTCAGATTTCTCACCTGTGGCATCACCACGATGTTACCATTTCCCATCCTGTGAGACGTATGGGCTGATCCTGTAAACCTGGCAGGGGCAGACCTCACATTGACTTCACTGTTTGCAGGCTCCAGCCTTTATTTTATTTACTTATCTAAAAGGGAGTAACAGAAAGGACCATCATGATCTGACATCATTATCCTTAGGTATTGTGTGCGTTCAGATTTTGTCAATTTTTGTTGTACTCCTATAGGAGGGTTTTCCTCAGTATATCTATCAGCAAAAAATTGTTCTCTAATACATATATTTTTTCTGGAATGGGGTTTCTCAGACACAAGGCCATGATGTCTGTCTAGGTGTGGAGAGAATGACAATGATCTGTTCCTTCTGTACCCTCCTTTCCGATAGTCCTTTTCAGTTTTTACTGTACTGGGTATGACTTTGAAAACATGGCTCTATAAATCACCTATAAAGAGTATTTGGTGCAGTGATGCCCATTTGACTCAGCAGAGGGCCTGAAAAAACTGGTCTTATGAGATGTACGTGGTTCATTCACTTCAAGAGATGCCCTGAACACTGTCCTCGCGCAGCAGCAACACTTAGCCAGGGTATATATACCCAGGGTATGGTTTCATGTTACAGCAAAACTAAGCTAAGGGCTTGCTTCCAGTAAAAGCAGGAGGTCAGTCCCTGCTCCGTTCCTTCCTCCCCTTGCCTCTGCTCCCAGCTGCTTGATCTTTTCCTCCTTTGCGTCACTCCGATACTCATCTGATCACACGGTGAGCTGGGTCAATCTACTAACCTTGCAAAAAAATAAAAGTTTTTTTTGTTTGATTGGGTTTTTTTCTAGATTTGTTTTCTTCAGTTTTAATGAATTAAATTGGCCTGTCATGCCATCCACTGAGAATTGGCTTGGGCTGGTGGGAGCCCACAGCTGGGCTTCAGCCCACAGTGTGTGTGCAGGGAGAGCAGGGGTGCAGTGGAGGGCAGCGGAACCCCCACCGAGGCAGTGGGGAGCCTGTCCCTCAGTTGCTACCACCCCTTACTCTGGAGCTGAAGGCAGAAGTTTTGCGGTGTTTGACATTATGCTCAGCTCAGCTTTTGTTCTCCTCTCCCCTTGAGTTCCCCTTGAACTTGCTTGCTGAACCCTCCAGCTTTCTGTTTCAAGAGAGGGTTGATTGCATGACAACTGGACACACAGCATGTACATTTGAAGACATGCACAAGGGAGGGTCATAAACTCTCTGCCCTTCGTATTTTTCTGAGGTAGCCGTAACTGTATCCCAGAACTTGGAAGCCCTAGTATGCGATGCACTTAGAGACCCAGATGCCTCTAACTCCAGAGCGGGCAAGCACTCTGTGCAGTACAAATTTTTGACTTGAGAATTTAAAAACTGAAAACATTTTCAGGCAGGTTCACATTTCCTGAGCAAAACTAATTTAAATTCTCAGGGCTGATCTTAAACTGCAAGCAGACTCACTTAATTTGTTATGTGCCCAGTAGCTATTGACAAAGATATTACTTATTGTTCTTGTCTTTCTTTTTTCCAGAGAAATCTTCCTTATCTTCCTGTGTCTTTCACAAGTACTACTTTCTATAATCCATCAGATTTCATATTATCAGATTGTTTGAAGATGTATGTTCAGATTTCTTTGCTTGCTTAGCAGTATGTAAACATTGGAGACCTCAGTTAGATTTATATGACAAAGGAAGTGACAGGATCTCTTCAACAAAGCTAAGCAAGAAGTGCAAAGTATTAGACTTCTAGAGGATGTAGGTTGAAATTAGTGGCTAGGACCTGTCCTCCATGGTTGAGGCACAGGGTGATTTACCCCTATAGCCAGCGTGTAAACCCAGGGAGGATCCTGAACTGCCCTGTTCAAAATCTAAAACCGATGTCTATCAAGAATTTTGCCCCAGATCTGAGAGCTGTCCCAGCTGTTCTGCAGGATTACATCACTTCATAGAATATGTGACTTAAAATGGCTCTTCTCCTTAGTTCTGAGCAGAATTCTAGCTGATTATATGTACATACATAATATACAAAAAAATAAATATAGATAGGAAGTTATTAATAAATAGAGAGGATTGTCGAGTTATTTGCAAGTTTAATTATCCACTTGGAATTTGTAGGTATTAAAATAAATTATATGGGAGTAGAGACAGTTATGGTCTTCTTGCTGAAGATGAGAATACAAATTTCCATGAGTTATCAGATCTACAGTTCTGGCAGTGGCATATCTTCTCTTATTTGGGTGGGAATTTTATCTCTAGGCGATTTATTACTGACCATGTGAGAAAAACTGCATTGTCTGCACATTACTAGACTCAGTGCTCCTGGGTACTATAGGTTTACTGACAGCACCGTTGCAGATAAGCAGTAAAACGTCCAGAGTGTGGTATTATAGCATATTGCTATTGCCATACATACTGTTATTGCCATACAGCTGCTACTGCTCCTTCAGATTAAGCCATCCAACTGTTTGCCTGCCATCCTCTGCTACTGTGGCAGAAGTTTTGTAATATCATAAGCAAATGCTTTCTAAACAAACTGAAAACATACCATGAAATTTTCCTGTACTGCTTTCAAGTTATGTTCTGAAACCGATGTGATCAGCTGCTCTTCAGGGCTACTCTTATGATGTAGCAATATGTTTTATAATATAAGGAAATATATTTTTAAATGTCAGTAATTTATAACACCACAAAAACAATTTATCACAACAATACTTCCAGAAGGTTTAATTTGCTTTGGAATAAGCTTGAAAGACATTATGAGAAATCCCAGATACTAGGTTGTGAAATTCCAGGAGCCATGGAAAACATAGGAAAGAGTAAAAGAATGAGTCTCCTTTTCTGGTATGCTCTAAGCCTACCAGATTGGTCTGCCTGTACAAAGGAGCTTAGAAAGGGTCAGATTTGGCCAGCTGGGAATCCCTGCTGTACTGTCCATATGTTTTAACAGGTGGAAGGGTTGCTCAGTTCTTTGCTCTTCTGCTTGGAAGTGGGTGGTATTTGGAGGAGCCCTGGGAGTGCCCGCTGGGCTGGACCAGTTCCAAGCACTCTGAAACTGCAACAGATAGGGTAAGACTGAGGCATTCACAAAGTCAGTCTTTAACTTCTTTGCAGTGGAGAGAAATAGTTTCCTTCAGGGGGCATGGAGAGCAGTTAAACTAGGCTCCTGCTCTCTATAACACCACAAAAACAATTTATCATAACAATACTTACTCCCAGAAGGTTTAATTTGCTTTGGAATAAGCTTGATTATAACACCACAAAAACAATTTATCACAACAATACTTCCAGAAGGTTTAATTTGCTTTGGAATAAGCTTGAAAGACATTATGAGAAATCCCAGATACTAGGTTGTGAAATTCCAGGAGCCATGGAAAACATAGGAAAGAGTAAAAGAATGAGTCTCCTTTTCTGGTATGCTCTAAGCCTACCAGATTGGTCTGCCTGTACAAAGGAGCTTAGAAAGGGTCAGATTTGGCCAGCTGGGAATCCCTGCTGTACTGTCCATATGTTTTAACAGGTGGAAGGGTTGCTCAGTTCTTTGCTCTTCTGCTTGGAAGTGGGTGGTATTTGGAGGAGCCCTGGGAGTGCCCGCTGGGCTGGACCAGTTCCAAGCACTCTGAAACTGCAACAGATAGGGTAAGACTGAGGCATTCACAAAGTCAGTCTTTAACTTCTTTGCAGTGGAGAGAAATAGTTTCCTTCAGGGGGCATGGAGAGCAGTTAAACTAGGCTCCTGCTCTCAATTTCTTTCCAGTAACTCTGCTGGGAACTCAGGGACATAGCTTAATTGGTCCTCTCTGCTGCACTGGTATAAATAATAATGAAAATCATGCTCATTTGCTGTATAGTTTCAGATGAAATTTCTACCAAAGTGCATAAAAATAATATTCACCATTGTAGTTCTATTTTCATGATTCATGCCCAATTCACTGGATAAAAGACATAAGGAGGGGGAGGGAAATGGAAATGAAGTTAATATTGAGGAAATATGTCAAGTAAAGGCCTTGCAAACTCTCAAGGTCAACAACATGAAAAAGCACTCCGGAAACGTAACAAGCAAGCAAGTAAAAATGACCTCGTATTTATGAGAAGCCAGACAGGAGAATATGGCTTTGCATGTACCCTTCTGCTGTTTACATTTCCCGTGGTTTTAGTTTGCTGTACTTACTAATATGAGATTCTTGGAGCATACAAGCAACATAAATTTGCACCTCTGTCTATGACAGGCAACAACTGCCATGCAAAACTGAAGGAAGAATTCACACTCTAAGCATCTGAGGACAGTATTTCCAGGGGAACGGCTCAGGACTCATCACTGTTCCTCAGACTGGGAGGAAATTACAGGCAAATATTCACTAGAAGGTGAATAGCAACAAAAAAGCTTAATAAATGAGAAATTCCTTAGCCCGGGTATATTTAGGACTTCATGGTTATGTAAAGGACCTTTGCAACAAATCATAACACACTTCGAATATTTATAATATACCCATTGTATAACCAAGGAACTTTAAGCTGTAGAACAATGCTGTTACAGTTTTAACAGGGTTATGAAGCCAATAAGATTCATTTTTAAGCCATTAAAAATGGAATACATCAGCTTCAAAAGAAATTAAAAATCTGACAGAATTCTAAGTTCCTGGTGATGCAATTTTGCACATCTGCTTTGAAGGAAATTTCAAAATTTTGAAAGCCTTCCTGCAAAACCTGACCTATAGGAACTCTACCCAAAAAGGAAGAAAATAGTAAACTGTGTGTCTTTAGTGACACTGATTATCCCCCTCTTGAAGAAAATACAGCGCCTAGCTGCCACAATGGTTACAGATCTGTCAGGATATGTAAACTGGGAACAACCAGAAGAAGAAAACAGTCATGAAAGGGGTGCCTAAAATTTTGGAGCATTTGAGCTGCTTCTGTGTCTTCCTGGGCTTTTGGGCTCTTGCTGCGTATTAAAGACTTGAGAAGTTCTGGGATCCAGTTGTAGAGATGGCGTATGAGGTTCCTTGGACGTGTAGGAATATCTTTGCTGTCTACGCAGTCCTTGCAACCCTTGGTCAACTTAGGCAAAAGGCTCACTAGCTTTCCCTAGTCCTCAGTGACCTCCAGAACAAGCTTCTAGGAAATGATGCAGATTTTAGGTGGAAAACCTGCCTGTATTTCAGAAGAGGTTTATCCAAATATACATGTTCCTATCTAACAGTTTTGTTTAAAAGCAATTTTCTGGGAAGACAAAAATCCTGAAAGTACTAACCAGCTCTCTTCAGACACTGCAGTTAGTTGGATTCCACTGAAATGGTGATGGAGCAGTCAGGGATGCAAATAAAACCCTGGTTCACATTTCATTCAAGCTCACAGAAGCAAGATTTGGGATATGCTGAGTAAGTAGTGTTTGATGGCTTAAAGTGGCTCTTTTATGCTATTTTTTTATGAACTACTCCACTGATAATTGATATGACTATTAAATGAATGTCAGAAGCTGCAGTTGTTTAGGTCTAGCCTAATATTCCTCAGTTATCAGTGGTTTGTGCCTATCAAGTTTTTTGTTTCTTTTGACCTCTAGGGAACAGGAAGAACTGTTCCAGTTCCAATAATATGTGATTTTTTCTGATTCCCAGGATCATTTTTAACAAGCTGTTCTACCATACCTAGTGTAGGGACTAAGTGTGTTTATTTTGTTGATATGCTTTGCTGCTGGACTGTGATCAGGTGCTTATGCCAGTTTCATTAGCTTTTTTGGCAGTCTTTTATGCAGATGATTATAAACTGCAGCTAATTCATTTGCAGGGTCTAGCAGCAGTGGCAGGAATTGATTTTTAGGGGCTTATTTTACTTCTGCTGGGGAGACAGAGCACACAGTTATACACCATTGCTCATGCAGTTCAAAGATGTCTTAACAGGTCCTTTAGGGTTACTTTTTGCTATTGTCTCCTTCGCAACATATTTGGCATGCAGGGAAAACTCAGGAACATTGTGAATTGGAATAACTGTATTATCAGACTAGCAGTCAAGTGTCCATGTTAGCAATGATGAAGAGGTATGTTTCTCTCTAGGCAAAAGACTATTGGAACTTCCAGCTGTTATTAAGCCAGTGGTATAGGGGTTAATGCCCAGAGCTGTGGAAGGTGGGTTTTAGGTGCTCCTATCATGATGTGTGTTAGAAAACACAGAGGCTCTGGGTTTGATCACTCCTGTTCTCTCTCTTTCAGACCATCTCCTCTAGACTGCCTTTTCAGACATACACCTTCTGAGCAGAGAAAGCTCAGGTTCTGCATCCATAACACCCAGTAACAGCATGGATGGAAGGATTGGCTGAGTTGAAACTCTTATGTGTGTATGATAAATAAATTCAAGAGCAGGTAGCATTTTTTTCCTGGGTAATACCCAGTGGAAATGTAAATAAATGGGATTCACATGCTACTAGCCTAAGCACTAACATGTTCACCATCCCAATGCAGAAACCCAAACAGTCAGGTTGCCTCCTGGCCAGGCAGTCACCAGTCAGGCAAGAGAAGTTGGAATAGGCTGTTCCCTGATCTTTCTGAGGTCTCCAGGATTTCTGCTGATTTCTAGCTCAGATCTCAGCTTAAATGATGATGGTATTTTTCTGTTGAGTCCTTGAGTTTCTAACTGCTAGCATGTCAACAATTTCAGTTCTATCAGTGTTTTTCATATCTTTCACAGCTTTGGCTTATGTACTAACTCACTGATCAATCTTTTTTTTCAGAACAGGTAAGCCAATGTCACACAGCTGTGCAGCACAAAAATGGATGGTGGTTCATAGACAACACATTTCACCTCTGCTATCTAGCAGATATTTTCACTTCTGTTCAGGCAACTTCCAGGTTGACCTTTTCTTCATGATGAAGAAGAGCAGTGCTGATTTTGATGTTCTTCAGGCCCGCCCCATTCAGTCCTAGATGCCCATGTGGAGTATTTAGGCAAGAAAGGCTAGGCAGTGGTTGTTATGGCCAACTTCAGGGACATAAGACTGAGGGGTCAGATGAAGCGTAGCAGGCACTGGTGGCATGGTGGAGAGTACTGGAAAGCTTCTGCATGTACCGTCCTCAGGAGATGACCATACCATGTTCATGTGTTTCATGTTAACATGTTCATCAATGACCTGGATGTGGGGATTGAGTGCACCCTCAGTAAGTTTGCAGATGACACTAAGCTGGGTGGAACTGTTGATCTGCTTGAGGGTAGGAAGGCTCTACAGAGGGACCTGGACAGGCTGGATTGATGGGCTGTGGGACAATTGTATAAGGTTCAACAAGGCCAAGTGCCTTGTGCACTTGGATCACAACAACCCCGTGCAACACTACAGGCTTGTGGATGAGTGGCTGGAAAGCTGCTTGGCAGAGAGGGATCTAGGGGTACTGGTCATCAGCCAACTGAATATGAGTCAGCGTTGGGCCCAGATGGCCAAGGCGGCCAACAGCATCCTGGCTCGTATCAGAAATAGTGTGACCAGCAGGAGTACTTCCTTCCCCTGTACTCCTCACTGGTGAGGCCGCACCTCAAATCCTGTGTTCAGTTTTGGGCCCCTCACTACAAGAAGGACATTGAGTTGCTGGAACATGTCCAGAGAAGGGCATCAAAGCTGGTGAAGGGTCTGGAGCACAAGTCTGATGAGGAGCGGCTGAGGGAACTGGGGTTGTTTAGCCTGGAGAAGAGGAGGCTGAGGGGAGACCTTATCGCCCTCTACAACTGCCTGACAGGAGGGTGTAGTGAGGTGGGTGTTGGTGTCTTCTGCCGGGTAACAAGCAATAGGCCAAGAAGAAATGGCCTCAAGTTGCACCAGGGGAGGTTTAGGTTAGATACTAGGAAAAATTTCTTCACTCAAAGAATTATCAGGCACTGGAATGGACTACCCAAGGACATGGTCGAGTCCCCACCCCTGGAGGTATTTAAAAGACGGGTCGATGAGGTGCCTAGTGACCTGGTTTAGTGGTGGACAGGTACATTTGGACTCAATGATCTTCAAGGTCTTTTCCAAACAAATGATTCTATGATTCTATGTTGTGTTCCTAGGGAAGAACTAGTGAGTTTGCTTTCATATAACAAGGGTGGACAATTGCAATGGTCTGCTCTCCAGATGAATTCTAGAGACCACTTACAAGATCCAACTCATCTAAAGCAGTTCTTGCTTTTTGTGTGGGAACAGCTGGCATGAACACAGAGTCTCTGTGCTATGCATCTTTCTTTCTGCATAGTATTTGAAATTAAATATCTTATTGACCACTTCTGTCAGCCTTTTTCTTTTGAGGAAAAAATAACTGAACATTTCTCATGGAAAGTCCCTGCCATGGGAATTGTCACCTCCTCTGTAGCTCAGATTTGTAGCTTAGATAAAAGTCACATTTACTTACTCTAGGTTTTCTGTAGCCTGGGCAAACAGCCAAAGAAGAGAGAAAGATAGCAGTAGGATGGATTGGTTTGTGCCAGTTTTTGATAGTGGTTATTTTAGAGTCTTGATAACTGCAAAAGTCATCAATGGCACAATGGTCAGTGTGATAATAAAAAGACAAAATTGAAAGCCTATTTTTAGAGACCACTTAGAGTTCACTTCAGGACAAAAAAGAGCTGGAAATTGCTCTACAGCAACAAATGTTATGTGATTGCACCAGTTGCATAAAAGCTTTTAAGTGTAAATCTCTTTAAAGACCTTCCATATGGGGAAAATGTCAGTTGGGAGGACCTGAGTAAGTGTCGTGGACCCTGTGGAATGTAGTCATGGACTTCGTTTGGTGAGCTGGATAGCTTCCCAGCTATCAGCAGTTCCACTGTGGCCTGAGACAAGAAATGAAAGACAGAAGTCTCTATATTTGGTATAAGCCAAATGTAATCTGAGCCATTAGAGCAACAAGGGGGTCTTTACAGGGGTGATTTCTGTGGCTCTCAGATAAATAATGGGCTTGAGATTCACCCAGAAGTTTTATCTCCCAAATTCTCACCCTCCAGTTCAGCCAAGCTTTTTTAAATTGATCTAACAGATAGGCTTGAATATCTGCCTCTTCCAACAGCAGATGGGCACTCAAAGGCTGCTGGGCAACCAGTCCTCTGGCAGCAAAGAAGGATATACAAATTCTGGCTCAGAAATTCTTAGATAAAGTAGAGGCTTCAGTAATTATCATTGAAAAGGTTGGAGGAACTAAAAGGAAGGAACATAACTCAGGCCAATTCTAAAGAGATATCAGATCTCCAAAGAATCAATGAAGTGTTTCATTTTTATTCCTTTTCACTGAAGTCATCTGCATATTTTTATCTGTTGTACTGTGCCTGCACACTCCTTTACTAGCAATGTGATATGGTAACCAGGTACAATTCTCTCTGATGCTCAAATCTTTGCACCAACAGTCTCTAAGGACCTATGGAGAATGAGGCATTAGGATGTCATATATGGGACACTTTTCATATTGAACACAGAAATTTTCCACTTCCAAGATGGGAAATAACGCAGCTTAGAAAACAATTTTATATGCAATACACATTAAGTTTTGGCTACTACAGATCAGCATATACAGGTGAAGCCAGTGGAGCTACTCCAGTTAGCAGTAGTTAAGGAATGCATTGCTCTTAAATTGAATATTTATTTTTTAAGCGTTACATGCATTTTATATCATGGTCCAGCAACCTGTGTATCTCCTGCCACTCATATAGCCCCATGTGCCATCTAGTGGAAAAGGTCAACCTTAAAAGATACTGTCAACATGAGCTAGGAGGGTTTACTGTGAAAAATAAAAAGGAAAAAAAAAACATACTAAGGAAAAGAGGGTCTTTTTGTCTGAAGAGCAACACAGTGGCAAGTGCAGATATATGGTAAGTCAGCGGATTTATACTTGGCATTTTGGAATTAATAGAAAAATGATTTCTAGTATAAAGAACTTTGAATCTTTAACTGCACACAGAGCAATATGGTCTGAGGGAAAGAAGAACTTGTTAGTCTGATTCTAGTGATTAGTCTTGATTCCAGAAAGATAATCTGGAGAAGGACAAGGATGTGAAGATAAAAGATAAAAATAGAAAAGAAAAGTATGGGTGGAAATCAGAATTTGAATAATCTTGAAGGAAGTAGTAAAAGCAGTTCTGAGAAACAGTGTAAAGTTTCTTATAGTTTGAAGTGCAAATATGAAAGAAAGCAGTGAAATATAAATATAGCAAATTATGCTAACAAATATTTCATGCTTAAAAAAGAATTGGGTTTCATGTTTTTGTTTTTTCTTCCATTTTTTTGTCTCTCTCCAACTAGTCTGCTGCAGAGATCTATTTTCTTTCCTTTTTCTCATTGTTGTAGAATGCATCTCCGACATCTTCCTTCTTTCTTCAGAGTCTTTCCTCTCTTCTGGAGTTGCTTACAGCTGTTCTTCCTGATCCACTCTCCTTGTCTTAGTCTCACTTTCTTAGAGTTTAGAGTAAGACTGTGACTGCAGAACTAGCTTAACTGTATCACCTACCAAGTAATTCCTACAGAAATCATCTTCAGAGACACTTTTCTGAACCAACTTCCTCTCAATGCTTAAGTCATAGCAGCAGTTCATATGGTACTAGAAACACATGGGATACTAATAAGTACAGGCAAGTCAAGCAAATCCTCTCCATGGAGCCAGGACATTGCAGTGGTGCCCTTAGCATCACATGCTGGGAGAAAAGTTCTACCTCCAGCTAAAGCTTTTTTTTCCGAGACCAGGCAGGCAAAAATTTGTTGCTGCTTGAAGCAGAGTAAGCTAAGTTCCCCCACAAATGAAATTTTGGGCAAGATACTAGTGTGTCAAAGTTCAGCACATTCTCTATGCTTTTGCATGCTTGGGTCTGTGCTAGTGGCACAGAGGAATATATTTGTGGAGGCAGTGGAATTAGCCCCATAAAGGATACATATTTTTCCCCTCCTACTTAACAATCTGAAGCCATTTGAATGACTCAGAATAAAAAAGAGAAAAAAGGATCAAGAAACCACATGTGGGCCCTAACTCTGTTCCCGCTTTTAACACCCCTGTGTATTCACTATATGTGTGGCCACTGCAAATTCAGTAGCAACATCTGTTTCATTACTTTTAACACGCTACAAAAGTTGACGTGGAAAATGTAGGCAAAGACAAGAAAAAGGGATTGTTACGAAATTCTATCTTAGCAAACATATAGAGAATTTTGTGAAATAAAGAATGTGTACTCCCCAGTCTAACAGCATATCCCTGTAAAGTAAGTCTCAGCATTGCTGACAGCCTCAGAGATGTGGGAACTTCTCAAAGAAAATATTCCCTAAAATCTTTCACAGTGAAAAGTGTCAGTCAGCTGAAAGAGAGGACTTGCTGACTCCTCTCCTCTTGTTTCTCTCTTAATGGATCTCTTCTCTGGTTAGATGAAGACATATTTATATGTCTTCACACACTAGCATCAAACAGACATTTGCAGAACAACCTAGCATCACCTTTCTTAGCATCACCTTTCTTAGCCTTCTGATCCAAGACAAGGCCCTAATCAACAAAAAATATCATAATATGAACACATTTTTCTGGAAGAAAAAACACTACTGGAAAATGTGGAATTTAAATGATTCTAATTGCTTTGCTGAAGCAGTTCTATATATTCTCTGGCCCTGCCACTCACCGCTGCTTGTGGTTTAACCCCGGCTGGCAACTAAGCACCACACAGCCACTCGCTCACTCCCGCCAATGTGATGGAGGAGAGAATTGGAGGAGTAAAAGTGAGAAAACTCATGGATTGAGATAAATACAGTTTAATAGGTAAAGAGAAAGTTGTGTACGCAAGCAAAGCAAAACAAATAATTCGTTCACTGCTTCCCATGGGCAGGGAGGTGTTCAGCCATCTCCAGGAAAGCAGGGATCCGTCATGCGTAACGGTTACTTAGGAAGACAAACGCCATCACTCCAAACATCCCTCCTTCCTTCTTCTTCCCCCAGCTTTATGTGCTGAGCATGATGTCATATGGTGTAGAATATTGCTTTGGTCAGTTGGGGTCAGCTGTCCCAGCTGTGCCCCTCCCAGCTTCTTGAGCACCCCCAGCCCACTCGCTGGGGTAGAGGAGCAGAAAAGGCCTTGACTCTGTGTAAGCCCTGTTCAGCAGTAACGAACGCATCTCTGTATTACCAACACTGTTTCCAGCACAAACCCCAAACATTGGCCCATACTAGCTACTGAGAAGAAAATTATGTCTATCCCAGCCCAAACCAGCACGCTGCTTTAAAGGCACAGTTCTCTAATGAGTGTACTTCAAATCTGTGAAATGTGTATAGATACTGCAAACATAATCTGGAGCTGTGGAGGTTCAGGGAGTATCTGTATGCTGGTATCCACTGGAAGAGCTGAATGATGAGGAAGACGGTCTATGCAGTTAACTTCTCCAAGAGCTGGTGCTAATCAGGAAGCTAGGCCTTCCTTCTTGCTCTCAAATTCTTCATAGTATGTTTTCTACTTGGGTGTGAGTGTATCTATCTATCTCTATCTCTATCTCTATCTCTATCTCTATCTCTATCTCTATCTATCTATCTATCTATCTATATCTATATCTATATCTATCTATCTCACACTTGTAGAGCTTTTCCAGGTTATTTCCAAAGTGTGTTCCCAATAACACATGCCCATAAGATATGTTGTATTCCTTTCTCCATATAAAATATTGGTAAATCAAGCTAATTTCTAATCCTAAAGTCAGGGAGAACATAATACTACAACTGCCCATGCTCATGAGAATGGGAAAGATGATAGCCCACCCTGGGACCAAGAAAAAGCATGAAATAAATCAGAAATATAACTAGATTAATTTAGGGTAGAGTAATTAAAAGATAAAGTGCATGAATATTAGGTTATAAAATTATTGGCATGAATTTATTAAAACACACTTCAGCAGTCAGGGCAGAATAAAAGCTAATTTGCAACTGGTTGTAATGGGCTTGGAATAAGCTTTAGTATTAGAAGAAAGTTCAAATACAGTAGGAAGGAAATGTAATACAATAAAGCAGTGACTCAGGGGGCTGATTGGCATAATGAAATGCATTTCAATGAATTCTGATGGGCAAAGTGTTATTACAGCAGAGCTTATAAACAAGAGAGGAATAGATGAAATTTGCAACAATGGTACTATATTGTCACAGTGAATTTTATTACTATAGAAATTATTTCAAAGTGTGAAAGGTACCGTACTTAGTGTTCTAATAACTAATTGAAAGTGACTATCTCTATTTTACTGAGCTTTGTTGTTTATCAGCATCTAAAGTATAGACTCTGTGTCTACTCCTTGACAGAACTGCTAATGCCCTATTCATCTTGTCAGCTGTGAGTCTCCTTTGCATGCTGAGACCACAGAGCAGACATTCTGCACATCTATTAATATGAAATCCAGGGAGGCTGTGGAAGTTTGCTTTTTTGCCTGCTCTGTGGGGGCCTCCTGTGGCCTGAGTTAGATGGCTCCTTCTTATACGGCAAGGCAAAAATAACTCCTGACTCAACGATTTGTGAAAACACCATGGCTAATGCCAAGATCAGAGAGCAGTGGTTTGCTCCTTGTGTGTTTTGAAACATTGCAAGTCACCTTTTATGAACTTTTTATTTACATGTTATTTGCTTTATGCAAATATATGCTGTTGAAATGTTAATAATTTTATAAACCCAAAAGTTGACTTGCTTTAAAAAAGTGATGAAGAAACCCAGATTTTAAACCTGCACAACTTTTTGATAGATTTCTTCTCTGCTCAGCTGTGTATTCAAAACTTATTAGGAACTGAGGAACATGGAGCAATTATGTAATTTCTTTTTTTTCCCAAATCTGTGTTACAACATTCCCTTAATCTTAGATACTTTTAGTTCAAGAGGAAGACTGTGAATCTTTCCAGTTTTTGGAATATTGGTTAAAAATGTCTGTGAATGGTGCTGAAGAAAAGAGGGTAGGTGAGAAGATGATATGTTATGTATCCTTTAAATATATTTAAGACAGCATTAAAATAATTTTGCATCTAATAAGGCATAAGATTTCATCAATGGCTTAATTAATTGCAAAGAGTATCTCCTTTCCCACCACCTTTTTTTCTTCTTAGACTACATGTTCTGGGTGGGCTTATGCATGTCTCTTACAAGGGCTGTGCTTCTTTAGCGCACAGTATGCTTCAGGCATTACCACGGTATAAGAATATGTTTCCATGTTTCTATTCTGGTTGAAGCAGATCCGATTTAAGACATTGCCAGTTTCCTACTCACTGACAATTATTTCTGGTTCTTCTCCCAGAGGTTATCACACACCTACCTTATTTGTGCCAATTACACTGCTTGTGTAGTCTGGGAAATTATTTTTCAAAAAATACAGCCTCATTATTTTTTGAGAAAGATGCATACATAGATCTGGTGGATGGTGCAGTCACGCTGTTGAAGGGGCACAACCAAGGATTAGTGATCTCTTGCAGGAGATGAGGAATGAGCACCTCAAAGGTGAGGGGGAAACTCTTAAATTACATCTGTTGCTGAAAGTGGGCTCTCATTCATTAGTCTGCAGTTCATACCTGTGTGTCTTTCACAAGTTATTAAATATGTTGCCCCACAACATGATTAGTCACACCTAATGACAGCCCATATTTTACCTGGGCAGCCTGTGAAACATGCTGAGTTCATGCCCTCTGTTAGACATTTGCATCATACGTCTCCTTATTCTTTCTCACATCTGTTGAGGGCATATAAAAGGAAGGGAACATGAGCACTGGAGAAAGAGCACATGAGCTTCACAGCAGGGAGCATTCCAACTGCTGGCAAAATAAATCATATTACAGGAGGTAAACACGAAGCCAATGAAAGTACCGCTTGGGATGCCACTATGAGTAAAGAACTGTTTGCATGCATCCCGTTTGCAGGCATTTCCATGTCAGGCAACCACATTAAGGGATAAACAAACAGCATAATAACAGATGTGACAGACCACAAAATGCTACATGCTGTATCAAATGAGCCCAGAGTCCATAACTGAGGTTAGTCAACAACAGGCAGTGCCTTCCCCATGTGGAGTGAAGAGGAAGAGTTAAAAAAACCCCAAACATCTTGTTCCTGCCCAAGAAATATTATTTGTATTGCGTGTGGATGTGTGAGAGCAAGGGTCATCCATTTCCCAGCGACAATCAGCCTTTGGAAGGTAGCAGACTCACACAGCAGGTAGCAGGTTTCAGCAATCACCATGCATCATGTGGGACTGGCTGCCAGTGGAGCGCAGGCAAGCAGAAGGAACAAGCGTACAGGAAGGTCAGTTTGCTGCCTCGCTGTCTTTAGTGTCTCCCTCCCACCCCCAAAGCCTTCTCTCCTGCCTGTTCAAGCACTACACAGTGAATGTGCCAAAGAAAACCAGTGCAGTTCAAATGAATTCAGTAAACACAACTGCCCTAACAAATGGTGGATGTTGAGCAATCTAATACTCCTCTAAGGCAAAGCTTCACAACCAAAACAGGCTTTTGTCTTGTACATCTACTTGATAGATGCTCTGAGCAAGTAGGAGCTTGCTGTGTATTGGGAGGCAGTGTCTCTAGTGCTCACAAAAGTCGAATTGTCTGGATTCAGTCTTTCAACTGTGATAAACAGGTCTGCATTATGTACTGTGCTCCGGGTTAATATATTTCTCTACACTAACTGGAGAGGAGCGGTAGTTGTGAATGCAGGCTATCAATAACTCAGATAAAGCAGTTCTGCAGATGTACAGATGGAGAAGTCACAGCAAGATGCTCCACTGGCGTTGCCTTAGTGCTTACTGGCTCCAGTCATGGGCCAAGGACCCCCTCTGCCAGAAGTCATCCCAGCTGGTGTCGGGTAATACCAATTGCGTAAGACCGCTGTGTAATTGTCTCCATATGCTCTCCAGTAATGGCATGCCTTTGGAGAGGGCTCAAAGGCATTTCAAGGGGGCTAATGTGGGGATCTCTCCCTTTACTATACTCCTCCACAATGTAGGATGTCAGGATCTCCCCCTAGCAATCTCCCCATGGGAGATCTGCTTCTTCACACCTCCCTGCCTCACCCTGCGGGATTCCGTGATGCCCCTTTACCCCACATCTGATCCAGCATTTACTGAGGAAAAGTTTCACCAGAGTTGGAACCTAATATTTCCTCCTCCCTGCTCTTTTCCCATTATTAGAGATACCCTCCAGATACCACCACCTCACTGTGAGACGAGGAATAGGGAGTAGAAGATGTAGGAGCATGAGAGGGTTAGATGAAGAGGGCCAGAGCAGTCCACAGAGTGTTGCAGATACAGTAGTGCTATTGGCACCTTTAATTTCAGTATTGCCAATGTCACTGTCACTTAGAGCTGCAGCAATACCATAATAACGGTATATCGCCTGTCATGGGCAAAAAGCCAGCTTGGCAATACAAAGCCTAGCTTTAGGTTATGAGTAACACTCCACAATAAGTAACACTCCACAGCCACAGAGACACGTGGCCTGTTCCTCGTACGTTAAGTTGTACTTTACGTAAGCTTCACGCTTGATTTTTTCCTAAGCAAGCACAGAGATGGAGCCTTTCCGAGGAGGAGGAAATGTGTTCTGTCAACAGGGGGAGATGGAAAAGAGGGGGAATTTTTTAGATGGTTGAATTACTAAAAGCATTTAATTTAGTATCCCCTAGTTGAGGGAGGCTTGGGGAAACCCTTCTAAAACTTGTAGAGTGCCCTGGTAAGTTCACCTTTTTTCCCAATCCGTGGGAAAAAAAACAAAAAAAACCCAACCAAACCACTTGCCCGACTCCTGCTACGTCCCGGCACGCTTACCTACCCGTCGCTGTGAGAGAGCGGGGCGTTACGGCGAGTTATCGCCTTCTCAAGGCGCTTAA
>NW_009260069.1:351763-356096 GCF_000687185.1 Egretta garzetta
GGTGCCAACCACCGGGAGTGCTTTTCTTGAAAGTTGAAAGCCGCCTGTTAAAGGAAACAAAAGAGTGATGCACTTCTAAAATGATGTAATAGAACATCATGTGAATTTTTTTTTTTTTACTTTAATCCTCCAAAAACCTTCAAAACTAATTATTTTCTGCAAAGGCACAGGCAGAACAGTAACTATATCCATGCAGCAAAGACCCCTTCATGTCAGAACTATTACCAAAAAGATAACCCCCATCACTAGCAAAAAAGGCCACCATGGCAAGCACATCCCTCTAAAATCCCCCCCCCCCCTTTTTTTTTTTTTTTTTTTTTTTTTAATGGCATGGGCTGTTGTTCTTTCCCAGCTGCTGGTCAAAGAAACCAGGCAGAAGGGGTTTCAGTTTAACACCTCCGCCAAAAGCTGGCACGGAACCAACAGTCTGATTCAGCAAAGTGTTAAAAGTGAAAGCTTCAAAGCTTTCCAGAAACGGGAGGGGCTTAAACAAATGCCTAAAGTTAAATACGCCTGTAAGGGCTTTGCTGCATTCGAGACCATGGATGCACAGAAATGTCAGCCCTGGGCTTGCAGCTCCATCTTGACAAGAGGGGTTTGGTCCTGGGAGGAGCAGTACCGACTGAGTTCCGTACTTTGCAGACCAGATCTGGCAGGAACACTGCACGCTTGCATAAATGCCCGTCCTGTAGGTTTCTTGTCAGGGGTAGGACAGTAATACCACAAATGAAAGAAGTTTTCTTCCTGTTTATTCAAAATGTTAAAGGAACAGTTTTGGATATGAGAAAGCGCACCAGGAGAACCTGAGATTCCCTACTTCATCTCTGAGAGTCAAAATGCATCTTTAATGTGGTTTTGGTGTTGCTCTTGATCATTATGTGATTATGTAGGTTGGTTATTATAGAGGCAGGGCGAAAAACTGGCAGCTTTCTGAAATGAATTTTCTATGAAAAATTGTTGTTCGAGGCAATTCTGACAGGTTTTCAGCACCATTCCATTTTTCTGAAACAAGAAAAAGAATCCTCTGTTTTTTTAAAAGACCTGCATCAGAATCAGGGGAGGAGAACTAGAGAATGAACCAGACATTCATTTGATGCAGGTCAACAGATATGAACTACACAGATATAAACATTCAGTGGAGTTGCACAAGCTAAGGATGGAGCTTGGCATCTTCAGGAAAGATGGGCAAGTGCTGTTAGGTGTACCATGGTCACCGCCCTAGCCCATCATTCTTCCTCTAAAATTGAAATAACTAAATGCTTTGTGTATGCTAGAGGGATTTGCTAGGGGAGGAAACATTTCTTTCTCTCTAGCAGCAAATGACACCCTTGAAAACCTGGGTAATCAATCAAGCCTGTATAGCTCTGATACTGTATCATAATAAGATTGATCGATCGCAGGGCGTACTCCGATGGAGACTGGTAGAAGAAATTAATTACTGACCTGGACATATTAGGAAGTGTTGGTGTACTGTGTTTGGCGGTATATTGGGGAAGCCTGTCACACGTCGCCTATTGAAAAATGAAAAAAAATAGCCCCATAGGACAAAAAAATTATATATATAGACATATAAATTGAATTATAGAGAGGATCAAGGTCTAAAAAAGGCTGTTTTTCTTGGCTCTAGAGAGTGATGTAGGATATAGCAATTTGTTTAAATAAGGTGTGACACTTCTTCGGACCTAGCTCTTAATAACTGAGAAGCATAAATCATCAATATTTCCTAATCTTCCAGTAATTAATGGCATTCTATAAAGCAGGTCTTGGAGAAACATTTCCCAGAAAAATGTAGTGATTTTTTTAAATTAAAATGAAAAAAAATAAAGGTTCAAAAAACTGCTATGAAGAATGAAAGTCAATAGCAGCAGCATGAAGAAAGTTTTTAGCACTGCAATTGCCCTGAAATTAAGAGAGGTAAGATATAAACAGAAACGGACACAATACTGCAGGCATAAGATGAATTGCAAGAGATTCACCATGAAGAAAAAAGGAGCTTTTCAGGTAACAAGCATCAAAAACATGCACAGGTTTAGTGATCAGCATCAACAAGCGTGAATTTGTTCTGTGGGAAGATATAGCAAAAATAACACTACCATAAGGTATTCTCCTACTGCCAGATCTGCTAAGCAAATAGGAACTTCATTTTGCACCAGCTGCAGCTTCCAAGTGGTCTACAAATGTGACATATGGTCTACAATACGTAGATTGGTGCTCTAATACTATGGCTGCCCCCCACTATACCTAGGTATGTGGGACATATGTTAGATTACGTTACTTAACTGCATTACCTTGCATCTGTAGGCATTAATTTAAAAAATTGATACATTTTTTTACTTTAAAAGATGAAATTTTCTGCATTTTCTGTGCAATCACATTGAGATTCCAATTTAGTGTCACACTGAATCAAATCTTAATTGCAGGCCTTATGTTTGTTTTAATGCATGGAGCATACAAACCTATGTTCAGGTTTCCTTGCTTTGGCTACTGTGTCATACTAGGATCTGGTCTGGGATGAAGTGGAAGTGTTTCACTGAAATTAATAGAGGATTTCTAGGGGATGATACACACACAAAATAAACTAAGGTCTAGACAAGAAAGAGAGAAACAATTGGATCAGAGTAGAAACCATGTCAATGTGAACCATCAATAGGCAATACTGAGGTTAGGGTAGCTCACATATCAGACTAATGTTTAGTAGGATACATTGATAGTTGCATAATAAATACAGATTTGGTGAAAAGTTCTTAAAATCAGCAAAATTAGAAAGGAAGAACTGTTTTCTGACTAAAGAATTCCACAGTTCTGTATATTCCTCATAATTTTGCTGTTTGGTGAACTTTTCATAGTGAGATTTTTCAGGGTAGTAGCATAATTGCAGTCATGCCTGTATTTATTGATTCTGTTTTAAAATGTTAATGGATTATTCATCATTATGTAATTGTCCCTTCTGCTACAATGTGTAGCGGCAAAATTTTTGATAGCATTTTCAGTGTTCTTTTGTCCCAAAGATTTCAAATTTCATTGGGTATTGGACATTAATTTGTTCCACATACTGAAAAGTTTGACTAATTTTTTTAAAGGAATCCTTATTGTACTCCACAGAGTTAAAGTGTTCAAGGCTACATACTCCTTATTTTTTTGTATTTTGGATCCGTGAAAATTTAGCCTGTGTCCCAGTGAGTTCCATAAATTCCTGATGGACAATCACATTCCGCAGGGGCCTCTCTGAGTCTCGGTGACTTCACAGTTCCCACTGTGATCGCATGATCTCCTAGTAGGCAAAGGACCGGACTCAGCAGAGGAAAACCTCTTGAAAAATAGCTTCTCTTTTAAATTCCTTTACTATAGGAAAGTAATGGCTATATTAGCGTTCTCTAATGTGTCTTTAAATGTGAAATTATCAGTATAACAACGTAAAAGTGCTCAGAATAGCTCTATCTGGTTTGGCTATTACTGTTGCAGAAAATCCAGTCTATGTTGGATGAACCCTGAAAAAAAGTCTGTCTCTCCTCTCTCTCATCCATATTTTTACAGGGTTCATGAATTTCTCTTCCATTTTTATGCTGAAGCTCATCTGTTATTTGAGGAGAAAAAGGGGAACAGCAAATCTCAAAGCACTGAAACAAGGAAGTGTATTTCCATTTACTCAGGGTATGTGATGTTTAGATTGCTATGAGGTATTTGGAGAGCCAGGTTATCTATTCTAAAAAAAATCCAATCACTGTCCTTAAAATTTTAATTGCCATAAGATTAGGTTTTGATGAAGCTTTATGTCCATTTTGCATTGTAACATGCTATCGTGCAACAGGACAACATTGGAATAATCTAGCAAGTAAGAGCTAAAAATGGACAAGAGTGTGTATGAATTTGCATCTAAACCTGCTACCACTTCACATATTGATTGTAATTAATGGAGCCTGATAGGGTACTTTTATCTTCACAGCTAGTTGCCTCTTGAATGGATGGGAGGTAACACCTTAACCCATAGATTTGCAGGAGTCTAGACGTACTCTGAAGGAAATTTCACTGCCTTCTTTTTATAGTCTATCCTAAACTGAAGCTGTTGTTTGGGAATGCTCATGGGGAGGGAAGGTGAACAGCTGTCAGAGGCAGAACACCAGCCTGTGCTTTAATCTGATCCAGTAAACATGTGCTTATAAACCTATGAAATTATATTGGGTCATCTCATAGCATGACATGAACAGAAGTCAATAAAAGGGGAGTTTTCATTCTCGACACACAAATTATTTTGGCCTACAATAAAGTAATTTGTCTGAGGCCATCTAGACATTCAGGAGCAGAAAGCCGGAGTTCTAGTTTGTTCTTCCCTTAC
>NW_009260069.1:356116-359088 GCF_000687185.1 Egretta garzetta
ATAAATAGTAATTTAGCAACATTTTATAATGCATGGAGCCGTATGGAGACAACATAATTCATACCTAAGAAAGCATGTACTTTCTGGTCATCGATATGAGAACTTCAGTTTTGATCACTTGTGGGTAATGAGGTTGGACAGTTGGACTGTCAATTGTACTGTCAAAAAGCATTTTTATCTTTAATCCCTCTGTGTGATTCTTGTCTCTTTCTCAATGAACGCTTTTGTATTTGGGTGTTTATCTGTCTGTCTGTCTCAGGCAACAGTTGAGTAGGTTGAAATACAGCTCTTGGACTGGTGTTTGCAGCTGGAAGTTTTACAGGAACAATGACTGAAAGCTTAGTTCTTGGTAGGAAGTACAGTGGCTCGGCAGCACAGGTCATTTGAGGATGCTGATGCAGAAACATGGGATTAAATCAATTTGATATTTCCCCTTAATATCCTATCAGAATAATCTTCTTATCCCATATCATTAAATCACATAAGAACTTAAGATGACAGCTAAACACAATTAGAATTTCCTAGAGGATACAGCAGGGCATTGGAGTATGGCTCTAAATACATGTACAGGAATCATGTTCTGTTCAAAATGATTCTTTTCTCCAAGCGTCCTGCAGGGATTAAGCAATTCATACTAGAAAGCCATTGGTCTAACTCTCCCCTGTGCAACCAGGAGTCTTACTAGGTGGTCTAGGACAACTCAAAGTCACTACAGTTGAGGCCACAACACTGAAATATTATGGACATAACATATAAAATTTAAAACTGGGAAAGAGAGATAATTTTCTAACACAGTTAAGACTGACTGACTTAATATAAAGTGTGTGACTAAGGGAAGGGAGGGGAACTGCTTGGCCTTTCCAGCCTTCTCCTTTAATAAGTGTGCACTACTCTTTTCTATATTTGCACTAGCCGTTTTTGGAAAGAAGGGGACTGAAACTTTCTCCTATCCATTAAAATAAACAGTATTATTATCCTGGGTAGGGTACAAAGTTCTGTTAAAAAGGAGATCCTCAAGGACATTCATAAACTTAACAAGGTAATTTCCATGATTAATTGTAAAGGTTGTTCAATTAGCAGTCAGGAATATGCCTAGGCCACCAGCAGGAGTGTAACAGATATGTTACTGGTTTGTTTCTCATTTTTCAAACTGTGTCTGTGTTTCTTTATATTAATGGGTTTGGACCAGACGCAATTGTGTAGCATCTCTTTCTCAGTTTGCCAAATAATGCCAAATGCTATACATGAACATCAGTCTAACTGAATGAAAAGTATATATTTTCTGTGTGCATGTTGGTGATGATACCTATTTCATGTCTTAAAATGTGGGAGATATTGATTCTTGTTATTATAATTTAGTTTTAATTCTGCTGATAGCTACCTCAATAGAAATGATCAAAGTATTTTAAACTTTCCAGGCAATCTTCAATAATGGGAAATGATTTCCAGAGAAAAGTAAAGGGTAAATAATTAAAGTAAAAATTGAAGTTCCTCTATTAATTTTTTATTAGTTTAGGTTTATCACAATCTTAATCCCTTTGGTGTTCTGCTAATTTATTTCTAATCTCTCCTGCCACTTCACCCTCCTTCTCTCTCAGAGTCAGATCCAATAAAAACCCCCTGCATCTCTAAATAGATAGGATGAAGGTATCTAAGACCAAAACTTCAATCTAAAATCCCCCTTTATACAGGTGCCACCTAATGATGGAGGCACACCTTGTCACTCAAGGCCTCACTGGAAAACTTTCCAGGAAAACTATTTTATGCAGTACTTACATGTTTCAGAACCCACCAGCTAATGAGGATTCATTCAATTGCCTTCTCAATCCCACTTCACCCAGGAGACTACCAGAGCATCAGGGAATATCTTAATTTGCGTGGTTGCAGAGGAGCAGAAAAGAGAGCAAGGAATAATGTGACTTGGTATTGCAGGGCTCTGAGTTTTCTTCAGGGATCCTGGGTTCTCTTCAGGGACCACAGCTGCATTTTATGCAATGCCTGTTTAAAGGAATTTCTCAGTAAGTCCTCTGCTGATTTGAATTTATTCTGCTTTTATTTTTACCCCATCCTGGGGAAGCAGGGGCTTAGCATTGGCTAAGCAGAAATTATGGTAGCCTTGGAGCTCGTGAAAACAGCTTTCAGGAGTCTTTAATTGAGATTTAACATTTTTTATTTTTAAAATCTTCATTTCTATTTTTTCGCAATAAATTTCAAAAAGAAAAAGGAAAGGGAAGTGTGCTTATTTAGATTTAATTGGTTCTCAGGCCTGTTCTACAGACCTGCTTGATCTTCTGTGGTGGATATTTACTGTGGATATCCTGGGGGTGATCCATACGTGTGGACACAGAAGATTTAGCTAGCCAGCAAAATGGGAGCTGTGTAGGTACCAGTGGGAAGATGTGGGACATGTGAAATTGCGGGGAGCTGATTGAAGAGCTTAGCCATAGAAATGTCCCCGTCACTGAGATTTGGCAGGGGCTTGGGGTCCTGATCCTGGACCACCCCAGGGTCCACACCTAGCACCTCTTCTGGTGACAGAGCCTGCATTTCCAGCCTGTTTTTACAGTGGAAAGCTCTCTCCATAATACACAGAGACTGTGCCATTAGCAGATTACTCATTCCCTCAAAGGCAGAAACCACTTTTCCCTCCAAGCCTCCTGCAACCCTGAGTCAGGGGAGCGAGGATGAGGTTTGTTTATAATGAGCCTCTCTCCCAGTGCGGCTCTGATGCTCATCCACCAAACACTCACGACAACTGCTTAGGGCGCTGCCTACCCAGAAGGTAAATTCATCCTCATCAGCAAGCGCTAAATGCCTGCCCCAGCCTAGTGGGTGTTGCCCAGACACTGTATCAGCTTCTGCTGCCTTTTCCTCTGGTTTATCAAGAGATGGCAGCAAAAAGCCATTTAACCTTTGATCTCAGTCCTCGGGCCTGTATCTGTCACACGACCATGGCAGCCTCTGCCTACCCA
>NW_009260069.1:362572-376964 GCF_000687185.1 Egretta garzetta
CAAACAGCGAGCAGCCCGGTGCCTCGCCGGCCGCCTCTCCCAGGGCAGGCCCGCACCAGGCCCCGTCGGCCCCGTCGCACCCACAGCAGGAACCAGCGTGGTGCCGCGCAACCGTGCAGGTGCATGGCGGGCGCTGATGCAGCAGGAGGCTCCCCCCCTGCCTCTCCGCAGCCCTGCCTGCGCCCTGCCCGCAGGCAGCTCCGGGTCAGGCTCAGCAAAAGCCATGCCCAGCTGTAGCTGACGTGAAATCCAACAATAGAACAAACTAGAGTTGCCCGGTGCCATAAATGAGGTGTCGAGGGGGCTTCCCCCATGGCAGAAAACAAGGCGCTGTAAGGGTCAGGCATTAGGTGAAGGGGAATATTTCTGAAAATGAGCAGAAACAAAACTAATGGCTTGAAGCATCCCCCAAAGAAAAGGGATGTGAAGAGCAAGTTCTTTTGGGGGATGTAGCCCTTGGCTTTGGGTTCATGGTGGTGGGAATTCCCGTTTTACAAAGGGCCACAAAATATTCAGACTGTATGTTGCTATCATGATGCTATGTCCAAGGTGAGGGACACAGGGAGGAACTTTCTGATTCACTGTGACAAGTTGACAATTCATTTCCTACAGTGACATTTGTGAGAGGGGAAAAATTGGTGACATAACATGTCAATAAAGACATCTAGAAAAATTATTTTTAAATTAGGCATGTTTAGAAATATAGTACCTAGCTCTATTTCAAATGTTCTTCAGTTTTCTTGCTAAGGAAAGAAACAATTGTCACAATAATTGGACTTAAACCAGATTTTTTAAAAATTTACCGTGGTCATTAGTGAATAGCAAGAGACCTCATTATTAAGTGTCATGGGATGCTTTCAAAAACTGGTTTCAGATAAAGAAACTAGAGTCAGCTGCAGTTAAAGTCAAGACAAGCTCTGGGGTTTTCAGTGTCACTACTTTTAAATGTCACTGAGGAGCTGTCAACAGGTATGAAAAGGCACCTCGCTGCTCAAGCCACCCAGCTACTCAAGCCTCTTCCACTCGGAGACTGGGGAAGAGTGCAATATGGGTGGAGGGAAACTTGGGGTTCTAGAGGATGTAACAGTAAGGTACCAGATGAGATGGATCCCTCTTCCTTTAACCTTCCTGGCTTTCTGTTGCACTCTAATTGCATCTTAACCAAAAAGGTCCCAATCCCATTTTCATGTTAATGAGTGTGAACAGGTGGTGTTTCTGCTGGCAAAACCAAGTCCCTCCATAGTGGTGAGTTTCAGTTTACCTGAGATTAGAATTTGGTCTCAGTAGAAATAGCAAGCAACAGCAAAATGAGATCTTTTTTTACCATGAAGTCTTATGTGGAAGCCTTAAGTTGTTGTTAATAGTTTTATCAAATGTTCGTGTTGGTCGTTTTCTGTTATGCTGTAAAGAATTCTTCTGGATCACTAAAACTTGATACAATATAATCAAAGTATTGTTTCTAAATGAGTGGGTTTGTCATTTGTCAAAAATTAACAAATCATGAAATGCGATACAGTTTCCTTGGTTGTTTTTCTTATATTTGCTCTCACTTTTTAATTTCTTAAATCAGCTCTAATATTAATCAAGAAGGTTAGACTGAGAAGACCTAATGAAAAAACAAATCAGATTAGTAAGTAGAGAGGTGAATAAATGTACCAAAAAAAGGGTAGACTCCATAAGAGGATTGTTTCCTGAGGTATGTCTGACATTTAGTGAAAATTACATTATCCTTTTTATTTAATAAATGACAGAACTTTCTCTCTTCCTGCCTGGCTGCTAGAAATCTAACAGACATCTGTAGAAGATGCACGTGTGAGCTCTGCTGCTCTGGGTCAGTCTCCGTGTTTGTCTCAGAGCACCCACCAATGACACATTTAACTAGTTGCATCAGTCTTAAATGCTTTATGTCATGACATCACTAATGAAATCACCTCTGGAGGAAACATAAGCTTGGCATCCAAGAAAATTATCTTCAGAACTCAGATGACTGACCTCATAGGGATTTGGCCATCAACAGGTTTCTAAGGCTTACAGTGACAACAAATAAAAGCATTAAAATAAATTATTTTGTGAAAAAGACATCACAGGAAAATTAGATTTCCTTCCCACCCTTTGTCAGTCTGGGTTTATTACAGCACTCACCATGGAATGGCAACCAGCTGAACGATGCTAAATCACTGCATTAAAATTCTAGCCACCATGCCACAACCCTGCTGTCTGTGCTTGGAGACTATATAAAATCTCACTTTCATCATCTAGATGCCCCTCAACTGAAATGTAGTGGACAACTATTAACAGGTTAACAACTTCACCTAGTAAAATCATGCACATTATTGAAGGATATTGGTGCATAGCATTTTGCAGCTCATATGTAATTTCATAACTTGACAGACAAATTACAAAAAAAATTAGCAATTCAAGTTATATGCAGGTATAATACTACAGAATGACAGAACCTGAGTGTGTAAGATGATTCTTAGGTTGTAACTCTGGCAGTGCAGAACCTCCCTGTCTGTCCCCTGGAGTTCCAGTGAGTTTTCCCAAAAGTTAGTTTTCTTTACTCCATATAGGAATTTCCCCACACTTAAATGTTACGAAATAACACAAACCTGTGTGTGACATGTGGGTTGGTTTAATCATTGCAAGGTAGCATGGTAACTTTTAAGATGACTTTTTTTGTATGTTATTTTTCAGAATAACAGTTTGAAAGATCGTATCTACGGTTTAGGCAGCCATGGGTCAAATACCCAGAACCCGTATTGAAGTGAGTCTGCTGAGAACGCTGCTATGGGTAAAACACTTCATCCTTCTCTCAAACAGCTATCATCTTCCCCTACTGCTGTTGAGCTCTAACGGTAAAGTAGATTTAGGACTGCACTTATATGTGCAAAGCTGCCATATCAAGCATCATTTGGAATTCAAACCATTCAGCAACTGCTATTATGCTTGCAAATAGATCTGTCTTCAAAAATGTGATGTAATGGTGATTCATAGGAATGTTAGCTGTTAGTTCTTGCGATCAAAATTCAGGTACTGAAAACGTTTGGTTTTAGTAAGATGGGAAATCCTACAGTTCAATGAAAATACTGTTAATTTCATTTGTATATTTTTAGGTTTCTATGTGTTCTGTGTGACTTCAGAAATTGTGAAATATATTAGGTGGGTGGCAGAACATGAGAGGAAATTTCCACATGTGCGAGTAATCATACATTTCGTACTATACTTTCAATGCTAAATCAAGCAAATACTTGAATAGATAATTATACAGGAACATGTATTATGCTTGCCTATGTGGTAAATACAGAATGTCATCAGGGCAGACATGGTTTTAAGATAAAAAGTTAGTATATTGTTACAAATTTTCAAAATAATTTCAGATTTCTCTGGATTCATCCAATGAATTGTCTTACCTTACTTTATTTGTCTAACAAACTATTTTTCTAGAGTAGTAACTATACATCATTTCAAGTAGCAATGCTGTGTGGTATCATCATATAATTGCAGTGCTCCTGAGGTACTACTGCCTTGTGGTTCTGTGGACACTACTGCAGCTCCTGGTTTCTTCCTCATCTGCCACCAATACAAGCCAGGACTGATAAGAGACTTTAGCTTAGTTTCCACAGCATAGAGCAGTGCAGTGCCAGGTTTGCACCTGTCTCTGAAGTTAGGTATTTTTCTGTGTCCCTGTGGATGTGTTGTGTAATTCCCACTGGAGCTTTACCAAATCGGGAATTACAGCAGCAGCAGATTTTTTTGTCACATGGCTGGACTTGGAGGAGTCCTTTCTTTTCCAAGAACAGCAGCAGCTCCCATCAGATAAAAGTTTTGTGCAGTTTCCTCCCTTGCTGAAGAGATTTGATTCCCAGTGCTCTGGAGCATGAGTTGGCTGCCAACTTGTGTGTTTTGTTGAGGGAGAAGAGAAGGTAGTTTCCACTCTTCCAGCCAAGATCTTGCTGTTGGGCAGAAAAGGATTCAGGATTCATTAGGTCAGAAAAGGAAAATAAAATTCTCTTGCCTGGTGACTGCGGACATCTGAAATTCTTTCATTCCGTGTTCTAAGGGCTGGACAAAATACTTAATGCTTGAAGATTGGGACCTTGGTTTGTTTTGCACTGTGAAAGAATGTCGTGAGGTAGAGCTGAGAGCACTTCCCTATGCCCTCAGATGCCTCTATAAACAGGTGGGTAAGACTTATCCCTTAGAGATACGGATCTGAAAGCCCTCAAGCAGAGAAAGAAACGGAAAGCAAGATTTTCTAACAAGAATCCCAAAGGCGACAGCAGGTGGTAGGAGGCTGCCTGTTCCCTGTGACATGTAATTATTTATTTGTTGATAGTCTTCCAGAAGTTGTTTGTGGAGGCTGTAGTTGATGTCTATGGTAATACCTAAAGCCCAGTGTGCTCAGTGGCTCATCCTCTAACATGTCACCTGCAGGATGCATGTGGCCTACAAAACTCATCCAATCCAGTCTTCTTGCATTCCAGCTGTTTTTGTGGCAGGCAATGTTTGGGCCCTTTTAGTCAGAACCCTAATGCCACTAAGTCAAACTGTCTTAGCTTTGGCCCCAAAACATTGCTTCTGGGACGATGAATATCTGGTTTGGAGAGTGACTGGTTGTAGTGGGTTAACCTTGGCCAGCTGCCACCCACCCACCCATTCCCCTTCCTCAGCAAGACGGGAGAAAATATGATTAAAACCTTGTGGGTCAAGATAAGGACAAGGAGGTCACTCACCAGCTACCATCATGGACAAAACAGACTCAACTTGGGGAAGATTAATTTAATTTATTGTCAATTAATAACAGACTAGGATAGTGAAAAAAGGAAAAAAGCCCTAAAAATACCTTCCCTCCCATCTTCTTCTTCCCAAGCTCAACTTCACTCCCAATTTTTCTACCTTCTCCTCTTCACCTGAGCATTTTTACCCTTTCTTAAATATATTATCACAGAGATGCTAGCAACATTGCCAATTGGCTCAGCTTTGGCCAGCAGTGGGTCCGTCTTGGAACAGGCCGAAGCTGTCTTTGTCTGACATGGGTTCAGTTCCTGCTCTCTTCTTACTGAAACCACCTCTGCAGCTCTGCCCTGCTACCAAAACCTTGCCATGTAAACCCAATGCATTGGCCCAAACACACTACAAGTGCATGACCGGGTCCTTGCTTATGAACAGCAAAGGATCAAGCTTGCTCTCACAACATGCCACTCTTCTTGCCTGAACCCTCTCGTGAGGACTGTCCTTTTCACAAAACTCCAGGATATTTTTAATGTGTATTTTACAGGCTCTCCTGTGTCTTTCTCCATTTGTCTTTCCTGTACCATCAGTTTACTTCTTTCTTCAGAAAGTCCCCAAGCCACAGATTGATCAATCTGAGGAAATGTTCTGGGAAAGCATCACCATCACATGGCTGCCGTCTTCTGATGCATTTCTGTAAGAATCTCAGTTGCTGTAGGGGATTTTGGAATGGTCGTACTTTGAAACCACCTGGCATGGATATTTTTATGTTCTGCTTTCTATTGTTCCTCAGTTAGAAGGACCTTTTGTCTAGGTCTATTTTATCGGATCTATTTTTACCTTCAGCTCAGGGAGATACACATGATGTAATTTTAGGCTAGCTAGCTTGGATGCCACTAGCCATATAGATGTAATATCAGTGTATCTCAAAGAACTGAGTAAATTTGTGAGTGGTTGACCCAGGCTGAGCTGTTTTCCACTGGGCTTACAGTGTTAGCTTGCTTGTTGTCGGTCATTCGCTTGCACATGTCTGTGTGAGCTGCTGTCTCCTTAAAGTTAACCTACCTTACCATGTTTTTCAGATCCTGCATTTTCTAAAACATCTGTTCTCTTCATCAACCTTCAGCTCATTGCAGGGTGAAATGGAGGGAGGGAAGGTGCTCACCCTACAGTCAGATCTTTTAAGCTGTTAATAGTTTTTAATATCAGCATGTTATAACACTGCCTTGCCTTCTTCGTGCAAGACAAATGAGGCATAAAACAGGAAAAGAGAATTATATGACTTAAGGGAACACCACTTGAGCTCAAACTGGCACTCACAAACCACATAGTGACAGATTCTGAATTCTCATAACATCTCTCTAAGATTGAACATAATCCGCTTTCTCTATTATTGAAAGTTATATATTCAGGAACAATATTTCAAGAGAATAACTCAAATTATTCCTGCTTTATATTGAAGAAGCTATCCTAGCAGAAACCATTGGAAAAATAGGTTGTGTGAAAGATTGTATTTCTTTAATAATCTATGCAAAATTTATTTAAAAAATACATATTTTAAACCTTAAAGCTGCTACCAATTTTTTTCATTTTCCCATCCATATGTATATTGTGAAATACTTTAAGAACTCAAGGAAAACTACACATTAATTGAAAACAGAAAAATACTTCTTTACAAGTGTAAGTGGTGCAGGTCCTTCAAAGTAAAATGTGCTATATGAGATTTTGGGAAGGCAATTTTTGTTTCTTTAAACTGATCAATGTTAAAACTGCACCAGCGGCAAAAGACAGTTTTCAATATTGGTTTTTCTTAGTGAATAAAGAGTGAATTAGGTACCAGAGACATCTTATAGAATACTTCGTGTTCTTCCTTTATGTCATCAAAAGCTTGTCAGCCTGGAAAAGGAAGCTGAGATTGTATTGAGAGTGAAATGCAAATACCCCTACTGTATACGAAAGAAAGTGAATTAATGAGGTAAAATTGACAGAAGATTTAGTTTCTGTTTTTATTTACATCTGTGTATCACTGAAGCCCCATTTGTAGGACTTAAATAAGAATTTGAATGATGAATTTTCTTGAAGAAGTTATGGAATAAGTATAACCCTAAGTGAAATATTTTGAGGAAGATTAACTTTTTGTTGATCTGACAGAGCTGACTTAGTCATTTATAAAATTGCTGTTGTACTGCACGGTTGAGTGAAAGAGTGATGGAATATGAAAGATGACCTTCTCCTTTTTCTTTACCCCCTTTCTTTTATTCTGTACCACTTTTTGTTCAAGATGCTTTCTTGTTTCTCTGAGAGAGTGGCTGGGTAACCCTGGCAGGGGCTGGCTGCCCCAGGTCACTCCTAAAAGGGCTTGCGAGCACTGCAAGGGAGGCGGAACCCCTTAAATCAGGAAAAACCAAAACCCGAGCCATTTTGGAGTGAAGCAGGTCTCCTAATGTTGAAGTAGGACAAAGCTGCCCAGGTCACTCGCCTGAGCGATTTTTCTTCCTGGCGTTCTTCAGAACATGCTGAAACCAGTCATTTGCAGGGAATCAGATTCATTACCTGGGCCCTGGGATGCAAATTTCACAACCTGTGTGCAAAACAGGGACAAACCTCGCCAGCCGTGACTCCTCAAAGACACTGTCCCCTTCCTCCTCCCCTTCCGCACCCCACAAAATTATGCCTTTGAGTCAACAGGGTTTGAATATAGGATGAGAAACAAAGTCCTCTAGCCCACTAGGAACACTAACAAGTTAAAAGGTAGGGGGCAAGGGGAAGGGATAACTCAGAAAAAGTAGGGAAAAAGGTAGGATAATTTGACAGTGGAGGGATTCAGCTGTCTGTGTTGCAAGGCCTAGTTTGGTGCAGCAGAGCTCTGTAGCCTTGGCTTGGTTTTACTGAGAAAATTGTCCTAAAGGTGTGAGCTAAAACTGTGCAAGATAAGAAAAGAAACACATAGAAGCAAAATTTTTGATACTGCAGTAGTTAACAGGAAAGGATTCAACAGTGGAAAACTGGCCTTAAAGTGTATAAAATCCCAAGAATAAAGCTGAAAATTAGGTGAAAAATCAGCAACCCTGATGATCAGCCCATTCCAAGGAGCAATGGAGACCAGCCCTATCTGATGTGACTGATGACTGCCTGGCCAGCATTGAATGTCTCATTAAGGTTGGTGAGAATATTAATACCTAGTTCGGTAACTAATTAATCCTAGATATATATCATGTGTATTAGCCAATAAATAATTGCACTGTACTCTTAAATCGGTTATATTCTGCTTGAAAAGTCTCCTTGCACAAAGTAAAAAGTGGCCGATAAAAGTGCCCAGTGAGGGAGGGTTATACCATTTTCCCCTGAGCTTGGTGCTGCTCCCCCAGCTGAAGCCCAGCCCTGCTCCTGGCACCCCCAATTGTAGCCTACTCCCATCTCCACAGAAGACTCCCACACACACACCACGGCTGTGCAGAAGGAGGCCATGGAACCATGGTGAACTCCACTTTCATCCCTGTGCTACCATACCAGGCTAATTCATTCTTGAGTCCCTGGCTTAACACATTATGCAAAAATTATCTTCAGCATAAACATCTACTTTCATTAGCTGATCCTATGAGTCTATGTTAGTTTGTAAACAAATGGCTCTTCCACAGCTTGTGAGGCTTCAGCTCAACATTACCATCTAGTTTGCTACCTCTCGTGTCCTGTTAGCCCTCTAAACTACAGCAAGATAATTGGGTAACTTATTAACGGGTAACTTAATAACTGGGTAATTCATCTGACCCAAGTGGGGTGAGTTTGATCAGTTCCCTGAAGATGGAGGTCGTACCTCACAACAGAGGTGTAAGAGGTATTGTAAAACTCCCTTTCCTTATGTCTCTGGGAGATGCTCCATCTTTTGCTGCAATTGTCCTCTCCTGTCATTGCCCACAGAGTTTTTTTCAACTAGTATTTCACCAAAGACTTGTTCCAGGTGGGGAAATGCTGTTCTCTCTGCAGATAAAAGATTCTACAAAACGTCTGAGAAAGGAACATGTCTGAAAGTCAAAGCTGGCAAAAAAAGAGCCATTCTTTCAATGGAAGAAACATGAATAGGGTTCTAAACTCTTAAAAAAAAAGTTACATTCATTTCTAAATATGTTTATTTGGTGCCAGCTAGGTACATACTGCACACAGTGACTGTCTACGACCAACTAATTGTCCCTTAGCAATAACTACCCAGCAGTATTTATTTTTAAATACATAATATTTTTCTAAATATATGTTATATATATGCTTCATGTTTCACTGTTTTATACTAATTAATCAGAGCATTGTAAAAACGACTATCTGTCTTTCCATGCATACAAGTCATTATAGTATATGGTAGATATTTGATATATAAAGGCATCCCTGCCACTGATCTTATAAATAAGTCCAAGGAATAACCCATAATATGAGAGAAAACCAAGCCCAAGAAAAGAAAACAAGGAAATGGGCAAAGCTATAACAGTTCATTCCTCACATCTCTGTTCAGTCTGCAGAGATCTGATGTTAGGGCTTTTCTGCAATTGCTTCAGGAAAAAAAGTGAAGCTTTCTTAGATCTGATGACCCATGTTTTGCTCTTAATTATACCACTGCTAAACTTCAGTACCTCCATAAGTTTCAATTACATGTTGTTTACTCTAGGTCTTGAGAACAAAAGGAGCAATTTATCACAATTCACATTTTCTCAAACTTCTGCTTGCCTCTCACTACTCTGAAAAAGCATAGACAAATTGTTGTATGAAGGAGTAAACATTTTTAAAAATAGAAAATGGTTCAGTATTTTGCGAGTGTACAAATTAGTTTCATAGAGACTGAAGGCTTTTTTCTCAAAGTGTACATATTCCCCTTTCATAAAGTAACTTCAAGCCCAAGTGAGGGACCCAAGTTCCCCACAAAGCACAAGGAGCAAGTTAGGTGTCTATCAAGGAGTTTCATAAGCATGATGTTGGTCATAGAGCCTGTTCTAGTAACCGATAGGGAAAGTCAGGTAAAAGACAGTACCGAATCAAGGTCAGCTCTTCCTTAAAGAAAAAACAAGACAGACATTTATCCGTAATACCCAGTAGCCTACGTGGGTTGTTAGCTGGACCAAAGAAAATTGTTTTGAGGAGCACAGTTGGATTTGGAGCCGTGTCTTGAATGTACATTTCCTACGTGCTTCTTGTTGCAGTAACGTGCATAACAGCTGCTGTCACAGGTCTTTCCCCTGTCTTCACTGAATACTTGGAAAACAACTCATGGAATGAGCCCTGTAGATAAGTCTGGTGGGAAATATGTTGTCTCTGAATCCCACCATAGAGTATGTGTAAACTAGGGCTCTGAACAAAACAGCATCAGGATTTGTTGCATTCTTATACGAAATAACTATCTGTCCAGCCCTTTAGATGCTGGAAGCTCCGTGTGCTCAGGTCTTCTATTAGATCCAACTCATATTAAGCTGTTCTTCTGTTGGAAGAAACACTCAACAGTGTTTCTCTCTCAAACAAAAATTAGCTTGGAGAGTAAACATCTTAATTTTACTTGGAAATAAATTGCATGGAATTGTTACCTTAATTACCTCTATCATTATTTCCAAAATTAGGACCTAAATACAATGTTTTCTCAGTGATAGAATTACATTTCCTTGAGGATTAATATTTTCCATTTTCAAAGAAAACCCTTTTGATATAAGTACTTTATATAAAGAACAGTATGTAAATTATTTTCTCAATGACTTTTTTTCTCCAAAAGAGCTGCCAAAAGGATTGTCAATCCTTGAGAGTAGTGAAATCCTTTTTTCTTTTCCCTGATAGAAAATGACTCTGTGCAATTTGTTTTACCTCTATTTCTGGAGCTTTGATGGACCTGGCGCATTGAGAATAATGCTCTTACATTAGAGTTCTACTTACAATGATTATCTGATCAGGTCTTCTTAGTAATATGGGTAAGGAAAAGGTTAGAAACTGTCTCACTGGACAGTGGAAAAGCTACAAATATCTGTTCTTACAGCAGAAGAGCTTCCCTGGGGAATATGCAATGAGGTCTCAGCTGAGAAACTGCTGGAGTTACTAGATTATTACTAATATAGGAGAGGATTACAGCTCAGCTACAGAAACCTGCGTGCCCTCGCATCACATACACAAATGAAACTCCTGGTAAGGGCAGTGCCCATGGGTTGATGTACTGTCAGTCTGAAGTAAGGGTTGTGAAGACCGGCACAGACAGACCAGAGAGACACTGTTGAGGAGCTTCCCGGAGAGCTCTGTGTCCTGGAGCATGAGAGGTCTCAGGCTGAGCTATGTATTCATATACCTAAGGGAAGTTCTGTCCCTTCCACACACAGGTCTGACTCCAAATCACTTCATAAAACACTGCGTATTTCAGGAACGACCTCAGCATAGTACATCCACTTTTTGGTTTTTGTTTGAAACTGGTAACAGTGGAAGGCTTAGATTATCTTATGGACACAGTTTACATAATAGGTCAGTGACTTCCTACAAAGAGCTGATAGATGTATTGTTTTACACATTTACCATGCATAGAAATAACTTGGGTTTTCTACCAAAATGTGGGTAGACTCCTGACATGTTACAAGGAACTACAAAAACGGAATATTATATTTAAAGAAATAATGAATTGAAGCCTGAAAAAGAAGATATTGTATTAACTTTGGTTATTAGATATATAAATTAACAGTCATGTACCAGGATGAAAAGTTTTTTATGGCATATTCTTAATTTTTTTTTCTTTCCCAAATTAGCTTCTTTTTTTCTTTCTTTTTTTTTTTTTTTTCCCCCCAAGTTATTAGCTTTGCCAGTGTATTTTCAGGTCAAACAAAAACTGCTTGCCATATAGAATAAATCTTTGACCCATTATGAAGATTTTGTAACCAACTCTATCATAAAATTAAAGAACGTTCTTTATGCAACTATTACACAACAGTTTTATGGCTAAATCAAAATTAACAAATACCTATTAAAAATATGAACTGAATTTAAAGTTTAACTTGACATACCGTTGCAACGTCATTCGAAGTCCAAGAAAGTAATTTCTTTGACTCTCATTTGTGGGAATTCAGTGTTTTGTTCAAAACAACTAAGTATATTTCATGCCTTAAGACTTTCCACACCTATGATGAAATATACACAGTTGTCTAAATGCATGACTTAAATGTTTAGTATATAACTCTTTTAGTTTTCCTCTGCCAGACAGAAATACAGTAGCAAAGTCAAGTACACTATTCTGTATTCGTGTATCACTCTTTTACCTCCCAAACCATAAACATGTAATAATATTTCTCTGCTATTCTGATGGCCAAGCTAGCCCTTTGGCACCACATAGAAAGCCCTCTGTAGTACATCTCTGCCACACTACGGAGAAAGGGGGGAAAACCCATAGATATTAACACTTTGTTTCCGTTTGACAAAGATTCACTTTTTGGCACTTTATTCGGTCTGCAGGTAGGTCATACAGTCTGTGCCTTTTTTGGCTCCAGAAAAGTAGACTCAAGCTGTAGCTTTTCACTGCTCACATCATTATGGAGACATGTGTGACAGTAGTCAGCATATGGTTTGGGAATCAGCAAAAGAAGGAAGGGATAAGATTGATTTTCAAAAGGCAATCTGTCTGAGACCTCAGAGACAGACACTTTGGTTTCCCCAAAGTCTGACCTCTGTGAAATGTTAAAATAAAAAATGTTGGAAAGTAGAGGAGCATAAATACTCTTCTGATTTTAGGCTGTATAGTCAAGATCCAGGCCATCTGCTGGGGGCCTTACATCTATCACTTTCATTGCTCCATATAAAAATAAAAAGATTTCAAGAAGCCCTGAATTTTTCAGGTATAGTTGTAAAGATAGGTATTAATAATCTGTTTTATTTTGCATAGTTGAAAAGCTAGTTGACAGTAAGTAATGGCCAACTGATTAGGCATTGTATATTAATGAGACATAGGGAGTGTCCCGTATTTGAGCCGGTGAGCTACATGTTAGTTGTTGACTGGCAAAAATAATTTCTGGCTAAATTTGTACACTGTCTATTCAATGCATTGCATTGCTTCAGGTCATCACTAAGTCACTGTCATTTTAAAATTTTTAGTTTCAAAACCTCCAATATTTGAATTTAGTTGCTAGCACATGCTTTGACCTGCCTGACATTAATTCAGGAGAATGACAAAGCTTTCATGCATGGTAACTTTGCATTTAAGTGTTACTATAAATGAGGGTGTCACTGAGAAAAACTTTATATAGCAGTTCTCTAGATGATGCTAGGTTCAAAAGGCCAATGCATGCTGCTGTTGTGGTTTAGCCCAAGTCCACAACCAAGCACCACACAGCTGCTCGCTCCCCTTCCTAGTGGGATAAGGGAGAGAATCTGAAGAGCAAAAGTAAGAAAACTCATGGATTGAGATAAGAACAGTTGAAATAAAATAAAATAAAATAAAATAAAATACATAATAAAAATAATAGAAGTGTAATAAAAAGGAAAACAACAAGAGATATATAAACAAAACCCAGGAAAAAACAAGTCATACAACCACTCACCACCCTCCAACAGACGCCCAGCCAGTCCCAGAACAGCAATCGCTGCCCCCCCAGCCAACTCAGTTTATGTGCTGAGCATGATGCCATATGGCCTGGAATAGCCCTCTGGCCAGTTGGGGTCAGCTGTCCTGGCTGTGCCCCCTCCCAGCTTCTTGTGCACCTGACAGAACAGGGGAAGCTGAAAAAGTCCTTGACTGGTGTAAGCACGGCTCAGCAACAACTGAACCATCAGTACGTTATCAACATTCTTTTCATCCTAAATCTAAACCACAGCACTATGCCAGCTACTAAAATTAACTCTGTCCCAGCCAAAACCAGGACAACAGCACATTGACTTACTTGCTTTAATTGTAATAGTTTTATGGTAATATCCAAATAATTATACATTAATGCTTAGCTACCTGTAGCTTAATCCAGTAAAGGACTTTGAAGCCAACACATAAGAAGCTTCAGCATCTACTGTTTAAACTCTAATACCTGGAGCAGAAACCTGAGTTAGGCTCCCTCCTGTGGGGACATATAGAGAAAGTAGCCTTGTTACCCAATCCAAAAGACCACATATGTCTAGGATCTCACTAGTAGGAGAAACAAAGAACTGGGGGAATGACTACAAGTGTCCTTTTTCTGACATCTGATGACCTCTGTCCACATATGGGCCTTGAGCATCCTTTTTCTGAAATAGAGTTTGCTATTCATAGTTTGAAAGGAATTTCTGGTTCTAGTTCTTTGGAGTAGGAGGCCTAGAGGTCTTTTTAAAAGAATGTAACCAAATGTTTGTTTATAAGAAGCCTAATCTCATTGGTGTGTAATGACCATGTTCCAATAATACTGATAAGAACACTGGTCTTGGGGACTGGAGGGGGGCTTGGGGCAAGAAAAGTAGAATGAAGTTTAATAACAGTGATTGGATTTATAGGTCACAATTCAGGACTTGCATGCTTTGATTCCCTCTGACTTCTCATCTGAAGGACCAAGTTCCCTACTGAATCTTTAACCTGTAATTGGTAAAATGAACTTTTCAGCATCTTCTACTCAAGTAGTTTTTCTAGTTCAGAAGTAAATTAGTGGTTAGCATGAATTCTGATTCCATTTAATCAAATATTAAATATTTTAAAAATACCTTAGTT
>NW_009260070.1:0-5879 GCF_000687185.1 Egretta garzetta
TATTTACGCTTACGTATCATCTCCAGATTACCTCTCATATCTCCTGAGCCTCACTATGGAACACACAGCAAGGGTAGGTAGCTCCATCTTAGTCAGACTTCTTTTTCTATTTTTTCCTTTTTTCCACGGTGCCATCTCTTGCTCAGGCTCTGTGCCATCGTGCTCCCCCTCCGTTCCTGGGCTCCCCAGGCAACCAACATTCCCCAGTCCCTGTTGGCCCCAGACCCTCCCACCAGAGCCCCCCTTCCTGCCGCACCTGCAGGGCCCCCACTGGGGACAGAGCCGGGAGCCTCCGGGCACAGGGCTGGCCTCTGCCCCTCAGTACCCTCAACCACTGCTTAATGACCGGCAGGCAAACCTGGGCTGCAGGGCAGCTACGCGGCATCACCAGACCCTGACGAGAACACACCTGCAAAGCAAAAATCCCATGTTAGATTCCAGCGTATGAAAAAAAACAGCAGGGAAGGAAGCAGAGGAATTCCGTCAGCGTAAGGGACAGGGCAGCAGTCGAGCTCAGGAGCATTCTAGGTGAACAGGTCAGCTCCAAACACAGCACATCCTTTCCGAGCCAGAGCGATCGGAACACTTCAAATCCATAATAAAAGTAATCGATACCATTTTGAGAACACGTTCTTAGCAGAAAAGCGAACGCTCTTGCAGGTGTTGGAAAACGTCTCGTCCCTTGTTTAAAATGGAATGTAAAAAAATAAAGAAGAAATCTCAGTAAGTCACTTCATGCTAGGAAGGCGTGCGTATGCTTATATACATCCAATAAAACCACTTTACTAAACAAGTATTTGATTTTCCTCGTGCATCAGTTTACCTTGCACAGCCGTGAGTCGATACCATTACCCATCTCCACAAAACCGTTATGATTTGACAGGGGGGTGGGGGGGAGGGGACTTTGCGTGTCCCATAATTAGGAGGGACACCGCCCGAGAGAGAAGCTACTGAACTGCCAGGGAAACGCACCGTGGGAAGCGAGACAGAAATAAAGTACTTCGCAGCACTCCATCAGAATATCGGGGGAAAAACCCGCTATTTCAGTTGCCGCTCTTTTTAAACATTTAGGACAAACACCGAACTGCTTCGACACACCTCAAGCAGCGTACGCTACAGCTCGTCGGCCGTTTGTCATGGTTTAACCCCGGCTGGCAACGCAGCCCCACGCAGCCGCTCGCTCGCTGCCCCCGCAATGGGGCAGGGGAGAGAAGCAGAAGTGTAAGAGACTGAAAGCTTGTGGGTTGAGATACAGACAGTTCAGGAGGGAAAGCAAAAGCCACGCGTGCAAGCAAAGCAAGAGACAAGGCTGCTAATGCTTCTTGGGAACGCCTGGAAAACACACGGAGGTGACGCCCATTCGCCCTGCTTTCGCCACGCATCTTCTTTGACCTCGATTGCTTTCAGGGCAGATGCTAGTGTCTCAGTAACGGTTTCGAGCACTCCTACAAAATATTTTTAAATCTTAGTGACCGAGAAAGCATAAAGATTTTATCCTGAAAATTTTAGAAGCAAGGGCACTAAGGAAAGACAAGGAATAATGAAGATATAAATACATCAAATAAAAACCCCAAACAGGATAAAAGGAGACAGAAACTTTGAAAAGCAACAGCAATTAATACGGAAAAAATTTTTTAAAAAGTGACAGTAAAGTAGAATGGAGCTGTAGATCTACAATCTAAAAAGTGATCACACTAAAGAAAGAGAAGAAATAATTACAAATAAAGACAGCACACGGAAAAAAGTAGACACAGAAAAAGTATTTTTAAAGAGTGAGAGGCATTAGGGAAATAAAGGGAAAAATTATGAAATAGGGACAGCAAGCTAAAATGGAGACCTAGGAAGAACATTTTAAAAATGACTGCATTAAGGAAAGACAATAAATAAAACCAGAAAATTTTAAAAGTGAAGGGATTAAGAACAGAGGAAAAAAATAAACATAGGAGACCTAGAAATGCAATTTTCACAAGCAGTGGGGAAGAGAGCAGTGTGGGAAGAAATAAATAATAGCAGGTGGGGAGCCAGAAAGAGAGAGGCACAGAAATGAAACACAGGAGGCGATGTTAAAGGGAGCTATGTAGGGGGTCAAAACAGAAAATAAAAAGCTGTGGGCTACAAGGGTGGTAGAAACACGAGAGGGGGTGGCCAAAACTGGCAGGGGCAGACAGGGTAAATGCCGCCAGTAGGGACTGGCAGGGAAAATGGCACAGGCAGGAAGGGGAAACGCCACCAGCAGAAAGGGGCTGGCAGACACCTCCCCTTCTGCCATTTCCCCTGCCAGCTCCTGCCCACTGGCAGCGCTTCCCCTGCCAGCGCCATTTCCCCAGCCGATACCTGCCCGCTGGCGGTGTTTCCCCTGCCTGCCAGCAGCACCTCTCTCGCCAGCGCTTCCCCGGCCTCCCAGCAGCTTCGTCCACGTACATGCGAGTATTCGTACGTGTAGTGCACGTTGGTGTTTCAGCGCTCTGCCTTCCCAGATATGTAACTCACATACAGGCTGTTCTGTCAAAAACTGCAAGAAAAGCTACTGCAAGGCTCTGAATCGAGGTGACGTTAGCACATCTTTCTTACTAGTAGAGAGAAAGGAAAAGTAGTATTTTGTAATTGCTCCTTGGCTTCCCATGCAGAGACCATAAACCGAGACTACTTTTTCCAATCTAACATAGGTAAGAAGGTGCCAATGCTTGCTGTTTACCTGCTGGCTTCACACCTATGTATGGTTTGCATAGCATGAAAATAAACTGTGCCTAAGGCCGCAACCTTTAAAAAATACTTGAAGTTCCCATAAAACAAATATATTTAAGACAAAACTGCTGCCTAGGATTTTGCTACTGAGGGTTTACCAATAGAAAGGTCTTAGCAACATTTCTGTAACTCAATTTCAAGTTTTCTTCATGTCTTCTCTTAGCACACTAAACACTCCCTCCATTCCCGCTTAGTTTAATAACAAAATATTTCATAAGACAAAAGTATCTTCCATTTGTAGTTGCTGATATTTCTTTGTAAATTTTATAAGAGGAAATTACTGATAATTCAGAAATCTTTTTTCTTCAAGTAGCATATTTGGGTTTTAAATAATGTTTATATTAAGAGATTTATCATCTGATGTCTAAAAATACATCAGACTGCTCAGAGATTCACACTGATTTGTAAGCAAAGACGTGCAATAGCTCTACAGTGAATTAATTCCGCAATAAACCCCCCCACAAGCAAACCTTCCCTCATAGAAATGTGGAGATTTTAATAAAATGGGGGCTCTGTCCCCACCCCAGTTAGGGGCAGCGTCCCCTTCCACAACCCTCCTGAAGCCCAAGGGAGAGAAGCCTTTGCCCAAAGGACCCACAATTTAACACAAGAGGTAGACAGAGCTTCTGTCTACTGCTTCCTTCTAAATGGTCTAAACCAAACACATCTATTTAAATCACGGAATGACTGCATCAGTGGACAAGGGAAAAGCAACAGATGTCATCTATCTGGACTTCTGCAAAGCCTTTGACACGGTCCCCCACAACATCCTTCTCTCTAAATTGGGGAGCTATGGATTCGATGGCTGGACTGTTCGGTGGATAAGAAATTGATTGGATGGTTGCATCCAGAGGGTAGTGGTCAATGGCTTGATGTCCAAATGGAGACTGGTGACAAGTGGTGTACCTCAGGGGTCTGTACTGGGACCAGAGTTATTTAGTATTTTAATCAATGACATAGACAGCAAGATCGAGTGCATCCTCAGCACGTTTGCAGATGACACCAAGCCGAGTGGTGCGGTTGACACACCAGAAGGATGGGATCTCATCCAAAGAGACCTGGACAGGCTGGAGAGGTGGGCCTGTGTAAACCTTATGAGGTTCAACAAGGCCAAGGGCAAGGTCCTGCACCTGGGCCAGGGCAACCAGTATCAATACAGGCTGGGGGATGAAGGATTTGAGAGCAGCCCTGCAGAGAAGGACTTGGGGGTACTGGTGGACAAAAAGCTGGACATGAGCCAACAACGTGTGCTTGCAGCCCAGCAGGCCAACCCTACCCTGGACTGCATCCCCAGCAACGTGGCCAGCGGGGCAAGGGAGGGGATTCTGCCCCTCTGCTCTGCTCTGGTGAGACCTCACCTGGAGCCCTGCGTCCAGCTCTGGAGCCCTCAGCACAAGGAGGACATGGACCTGTTGGAGCAGGGCCAGAGGAGGGCTACTAAAATGATCCGGGGGCTGGAGCCCCTCTGCTCTGAGGCCAGGCTGGGAGAGTTGGGGGTGTTCAGCCTGGAGAAGAGAAGGCTGCGGGCAGAGCTGAGTGTGGCCAGTCAGGGCTTAAAGGGGGCCCATAGGAAAGGTAGGGACAAGCTTTTTAGTAGGGCCAGCTGTGACAGGACAAGGGGTGATGGTTTTAAACTGAAGCAGGGCAGGCTTAGACTAGATCTAAGGAAGAAATTCTTTACAATGAGGGTGGTGAGGCCCCATCCCTGGGAACATTCAAGGCCAGGTTGGATGGGGCTGTGAGCAACCTGATCTGGTTAAAGGTGTCCCTGCTCCCTGCTGGGGGGTTGGGCTGGATGGGCTCTAAAGGTCCCTTCCCACCCGAAATATTCTGTGATTCTATGAAATTATGAGAAGTCGCTGAGTTTCTTTGAAGATGTCTGCATCTATTTCTGCCCAGAAAGGCTTACATTAGTTTCCAAATTAATGTCATCTTGTCACCTGCTCCATGCAGCAAAGCTCTGTGAATTGAACACATAATGATATTGGTCACAGAGCAGAAACACACGCGTACATGATGCTCTTTTCTATATACATACAATGTAGGTTTGTACTCTGACTTCTTCATCAGTGTATTTATTAACCTGCCTTTGTTTCAGCTACCTTCAGTTACACTCTAAGTTACAAATTATCTGCTAAAATTCAATCACAGAACATATTTTACTTTAAAGACATTCTGTTGAAATTGTTTTAAGTTTAAAAGTAAAACTTAAATTTCCTTTCCTTCTAGGATGAATCATTTTAGTCCATATTAAATAATGAACATCCTCAGCTATGACACTCCCACCATGCATGGCCAAACATTTGCACCATTTTACCATGTTGGAAAGCAGCAACTTGCATTCTACAGAGACTCCAAGCAAACTCCAATAAGTTCAGTATAATTAGCTTAATACTACCTAGCATTATATAAAGGACATCTACCTTGCTCCAGGGCTCCCCAAACTGTGACAGTGGCCAGCAAGCCTATCTGATTTCTCACGTTGCTGACTGTGGACCAAAACCCTATCCAGCTGCAATGAGTACAGCTGCTCTCCAACCCTCTTTCCCCCCCTCCCACTACTGCATGCTCTACAACAGAGCCTGCTTATTGCTCTGCAGCAACACGCTTCCTCCACCACACATGAACTCTCCCCACATCACACAATTTTCCAAAGCAGCCAGCCATGAGAAAATGTCTACTCAAGACAAGTGCCTTTTGCTGAACTACATAGCAGCAAAAATTTTCCATGCACAAACTGTGAAATTCTTGAAATGATACTTACAGATTTTGCACCATGACTGATTTATATATTGCTGGCAATTGAAAGATGATGTGAATTTTCCAGCCCTTTTATTGCCAGTTTTAATCAGCTCTAAAGCATCTAAAAAAAAAAATTCTATATCTATATAAAAATATCTATAAAAAATTATGTCCTGGTTTCGGCTGGGATAGAGTTAATTTTCTTCATAGTAGCTAGCCTAGTGCTGTGTTTTGGGTTTAGTACCAGAAGAATGTTGATAACACACTGATGTTTTCAGCTGTTGCCAAGTAGTGCTCAGACTACTCAAGGACTTTTTGAGCTTCTCCTGCTCAGCCAGGTGCATAACAAGCTGGGAGTACAGCACAGCTAGGACAGCTAACCCAAACTGACC
>NW_009260070.1:10665-12753 GCF_000687185.1 Egretta garzetta
CGGGGAAATTGGTATAACTTGCTTGTTCGTTTACTGGATGTCTACACCTTTTCAAAAAGAGTAAAGAGAGTACAGGCCCACTCCCCTACAACAACATTACAAAAATGAAGTGTGTACTCTGGTCTTGTAATCTGGTGTACATAGATCCACTGATCTTATGGTTGTGCAAAGTTCCTGAATGAATGTGCATGGCACCACTACTAGTCTGGTCCTGCTAGGCACTGCTAGCCACTAGCTACCACATAGGAAAACAGAGCAATTTAAATTGGAAGTGACCTGTGGAGGTCATTCAGTCTACTAAGAATAATAATAATCTATTAGAAACAGCAGTAGATTAATTTCTTAATCTAGTCTTCTTTGAACAAATCATGGAAGCAGAAGTTCCTCTAAAATCCTGGAAACCATTTCCAGGCACATTAAGGAGAAGAAATCATCAGGAGTAATCAGCATGGCTTCACCATCCTTGATCTACTGATAAACTTCTACAATAAAGACTGGCCTAGTAGATGAGGGGAGAACAGTGGACTTACTGAAGTCCAGTGGGTACCTGGACTTCAGAAAAACTATTGACACTGTCTCCCATACGATCCTAATAAACAAGCTGTTGATATATGGGCTGATTAAGCAAACAGTAAGGTAGATTGAAAACTGGCTGAATGGCCAGGCCCAGAGAGTGGTGATAAGTGGCTCAAAGTCTAATTGGAGGCCAGTAACTGGCTGTGTACCCCAGGGGTCAATACTGGGTTCAGTTCTGTTTGACATCATCATTAATGACCTGGATGATGGGGCAAAGTGTATCCTCAGCAAGTTTGCAGATGACACAAAACTGGGAGGAGTGGATGATATTCCAGAGGTTTGTGCTGCCAAGCACCTGGGCACGGTGGAGAAATGGGCTGCCAGGAACCTCATGCAGTTCTACAAGGAGAATTGCAAAGTCCTGCACCTGGTAAAGAATAACCCAGGCACCAATATATGCTGGCGGCCACCAAGCTGGAAAGCAGCTTGGCAGAAAAGGACCTGGTGGTCCTGGTGGACCCCACGTTGAACATGAGCCAGCAAAGTAGGCTAGTGGTATCCTGGCCTGCGTTAAGCAAAGTATTGCCAGCAGGTTAAGGGAGATGATCCTTCCCCTCTACTCAGCATTGGAGAGGCAACACCTGGAGTTCTGTGTCCAGTTCTGGGCTCCTCAGTACGAGAGACATGAACATACTGGACACAGTCCAACAAAGGGCCACAGAGATGATTAAGTAACTGAAGCATCTCCCATGGGAAAGGCTGAGAGAGGTGGGATTGTTCAGCCTGGAGAAGAGAAGGTTCAGGGCAAATCTTGTTAATCTATACAAATTCTCAAAGAGAGAATGGGAAGAAGGAGCCAGGCTCTTTTCAGTGGTACCCAGTGACAGGACAAGGGGCAATGGGCATAAACTGAAACACAGGAGGTTCCCTCTGAACATCAGGAAGCACTTTTTTACTGTGAGTGTGAATGAGCACTGGAACAGGTTGCCCAGAGTCGTTGTGGAGTCTCCAACCTTGGAGATATTCAAAAGCCATCTGGACACAATCTTGGGCAAATGGGTCTAGGTGACCCTGTTGAGCAGCAGTGTTGGACCAGATGACATCCAGAGGTTTCTTCCAATCTCAGCCATTCTGTGACTTTGTGAAACCCAGATCTCTCAATGTCTCCTCATGGCACATACCCCAGTGTCCTTGTTTTGGCTGGGATAGAGTTAATTTTCTTCATAGTAGCTAGCATAGTGCTGTGTTTTGGATTTAGTACCAGAAGAATGTTGATAACACACTGATGTTTTCAGCTGTTGCCAAGTAGTGCTCAGACTACTCAAGGACTTTTTGAGCTTCTCCTGCTCAGCCAGGTGCATAACAAGCTGGGAGCACAGCACAGCTAGGACACCTAACCCAAACTGACCAAAGAGCTATTCCATACCATAGAACGTCATGCTCGGGGGGGTTAGTTGGTCGATCGTGGGCAGGGTGATAGCAGCTTGGGCTGTGTGATCGCGGCTCGGGGGGAGTGATCGCGGCTCGGGATGGGCTGGGCATTGGTCAGCGGGTGGTGAGCAATTGCATTGT
>NW_009260070.1:12865-40756 GCF_000687185.1 Egretta garzetta
AGCAAGTGGCTGCGTGGTGCTGAGTTGCCAGCCGGGTTAAACCACGACAAATTATTAACAAGTATTTACAAATTAATGACTTGACCTTCTGCCCTTTTCCAAGTAGCGGAGTTGACCACATGAAAAGGTTTTCTAGACTTCAGCTGTAATAACTTAACTCTGTTATGGGATTCAGAATTTTTAAAAGAGCATTCAGGTATTTTATCCTATTAGTTAAGACTAAATGTACCAAATAAGAGTATGGTTTTTTTCTAGTGCTCAGTTACTTTTTTTAGTTTCCTGATGTTTTTAAAATTCTGCAGTACAAACCTTTTCCTGGCTATACGGCTAACATACAAAATACAAGTCCTCAATTCAGAATGGACAGCAGCATAGGATGTAGAAACACTGACCCCTTGGAAATGTTGCATTGACATCAGAATTGTATCTGTGAAATGTAAAGTTTGAAAAATGGCAGTATTTTAGCCCTGAATAGCTTTTCTCCTCACTCCACAAAAGGAAAATATGTATCCGTTCAAAAAGCTATCCCGTGTTCTGGAGCAACTTTATATGGATAAAAGACTACTCTGACTTTAAATATTTAAAGACAAAAAGGGGGGGGGGGGGGGAAAGTATCATTCATTATCAACTAAGGTTACCCCTTAATTTTCATGAAGAGAGGGGACAGAACATGCTTGAGCTATTGCATTTCTCTCTGTACAGTCACACACAAAACCTCAGTACAGAATCTATGCAACACGAAGTGACCAGAACTACACTTTCCCCTGAATGGGACACAGCAAGTTCATTCTTGTGGTTTGGTTCTTGATTGCCTCAAAACCTCATTGTGACAGCTTATCAAGCTGGAGCCTTAATTAATTCAAATATACAATTGTACACTTTTTAAAAAAACCCACGCTCGTAGAACAGCAAAACAGCTCCCTTTCTCTGAAAAACGCTTGTATGATATGACTTTAGACCCTCCAAGCTGCTAGCAGACCCAGACTGAAATAGAAATAAAAACATTAACCTTAACAAAATCTGTCGGTGACCCAAGATTTCATCTGGGGTGTTCAGTGCAAAAGCCAGACAGGAAATGTCACCATGAATCTACTTCTGCTGACACCATTTCGACAAACAATTCAGGCATTAGAAAATACTTCCATTGGAGTTACATTAGCCTCAGGAAAAACACTAACATCGAGCTGGGGGGGCAGGGGGCAACAAAAACCAAAAACCAGTTTCTGAGCAGAGATTGGTCACAAGCTGCTGCTGACTACTTAAAATCTTTGGAAAAACATACATGTGCACATCACTTCAATGGGGGACAGTTTGGGAAATTTTTGTTTTACTTAACATTAAATACAATGCAGCACTTTTAATGGAACAATAAAGCAAAAGTTAGTAAAGTAATAACTTCACAGTTCCCCACAGGCTGGAAGCAGCTCATCCTGGTATTGTTACCTAATATTACATTTGTTTTTTTATAAGCTTCTGAAGTACCAGGTCCCCTCCTCCCCCTGAACATGCCTCAAAACGTGTAGAGTATAAACATACTTAAAATATACTCAGATTAAGTCAGGAAATCTGAAGGCTCTGAGCTGGGACCTTAAATGCAATAGCTATAGAGTAAGACACCAACTTCAATGCTTGGAGAATGATCCTTCAATGCCTGAAGCGGATTTAAAATTCTTGTTACATAGGGGGATGCTTGAAGTTACAGTAACATGCAAAATTAATTCATCCTTAGCAAGAAACTCATCACACTTTGCAAATTCTTCTTTATCGCTACCGCTGTATCTGGTTGGAGAAATTTGAGATATTAGTTTAGAAATTTGGAACATATCCAAGGCTTTTGATATAGTTCCCCACAGCCTCCTTCTGAAGAAATTGATGTGTTATGGCCCAGACAAGTGGTCTGTGCAGTGGGTGGGGAATTAATTGGCTGGCAGGCTGCACCTGAAGGGTGGTGGTCAAGAGCTCTTTTTCTAACTGGGAACCTATCACAAGTGGGGTCCCCCAGGGATCAATATCAGGCCCAATGTTATTCAATATCTTCCTAAATCATCTGGATGATGGGATCAAGTGCAGCCTGATGAAGTTTGCAGATGACACCAAACTGGAGTGAGGAAGTAGATGCTCCAGAAGGGAGAGCCACCCTGCAGGAAGATCTGGATAAGCTGGAAGAGTGGGCTGACAAGAACCTTAGGAAGCTCAACACAGACAAGTGTAAAGTCTTGCACCTGGGAAAACACAATCCAGGAGTGCAGCACAGACTGGGATCCACCTGGCTGGAGAGCAGCTCTGTGGAAAAGCACCTGGGAGTCCCAGTGGACAACAAGCTCAATACAAGTGAGCAGTGTGCTGCTGGGGCCAAGGCGGCCAATAGGAGGTTGTATCAAAAAGCGCATCATCAGCAGAGATAAAGAAGTCATTATCACACTCTACTTGGTGCTTGTCAGGCCACACCTGGAACACTGCACACAGTTCTGGTCCCCACTATCCAAAAAAGGTGTGGACAGGCTGGAGGGGTTCCAGAGAAGGGCCACCAAGATAATTCAAGGACTGGGAAGCCTCTCAGCCGTATAAGGAAAGGCTGAGAGAGCTGGGTTTGCTCAGCCTAGAGAAAAGGAGGCTCAGCGGGGATCTCAGCACCATCTACCTGTATTTAAAGGGTGGCTACAAAGATGGAGACTCCCTTTTCACAAGGAGTCACATGGAAAAGACGAGGAGTAATGGATGCAAGTTAACCCAGAGAAGATTCCAACTGAATATGAGAGGAAAATTTTTCACAATGAGAACAGGCAACCATTGGAATAATCTCCCCAGTGAAGTGGTTGACTCCGCCACGTTGGACACTTTCAAGATGCAGCTGGACAGGGTGCTGGGCCATCTTGTCTAGACTGTGCTCTTGCCCAGAAAGGCTGGACCAGATGATCCTTGAAGTCCCTCCCAACCTGGTATTCTATGAATCTATGACCTTAAGACTAGATATCATCAGTTAAAAAGCATACTTGACAAACAGGAAATACTACATAAATAACTGAATTCTTGGGTCTGCTGCAAGTGGTGTGATTCACTACGAGAACTGCTTTGAAATGTTCAATTCAGAGTAATTTGCCGAGTAATAACTTGTCCACAAGAACATACTAACATTCAAACACACCCTACTAAAGCTAGGCTCCTTTGGGCACTGACGGTGCCACAGATCATTGCCTTACTTCACTTCTAACCAACATACATCTAAGTGTCCATCTTAAGATGCTCAACAGTCCAGCAGGGTCTGAAAGACCTATTTTGCCGTTATTTTCCACAGCCTTTTCAGCTCTATGCAGTGGCTTTAAGCCAAAAATCTTTATGCAACATGCAGCCTATATTTTGTTCCTTGTTCAGGAACAACTCATGCTTGCAGTACATGTTCCTCATTTCTCGGGTTTTTTTGGGTTGTTTTTTTGGTTTTTTTTTTGTTTGGGTTTTTTTTTGGTGCAATTTGCCTACGTCAAACACACACAATCTTTGTCTTTTTACAAATCTCAAGGAAACCATTTTGAACCTCTAAGGCCTGTTATTTTGAGGGAATCTGAGCATACTTTCGAAACTCTACAATTTTGCATACATGAGGTCTCAGCAGTTATTAACAACTTTTTCACTAGTAACAACAACCTTTGCAGTTGTATATCCTAGCTTAAGGCCTACAACTGCATTTTAAAAAAAAAAAAAAAAAAAGTCCAGAAGCAGTGGGTGTAGCATAAAGCCTTGTTTTAAAAGGAAAGTTTTCTAAGGCCTCTTATCCAGTTCTGGCCTGTTTATATCGACTTTCTGAAACTTTAAGGATTGGTAAGACACAGCAGAAGCACTTGAGCCTTAGCAACAGGCCGACCAAAGTTGTGTATTGGGATAAAGGGAACCAGCTCACTAGAAACAACACTACTGAACTCCGCTCAGCTCACACGAATGTATAAAGTCACACTGTGAATGTTTAATACACTAGCAAAATATTTATTTTATAATGATAAAACAGAAGTGAAGGATTTCTTTTTGGTGTGCACCAGTAATTGTAGTAAAAGAATAAGGGGATTAATGGACTCTTTATACATTACAATGACAAAAATTCATAAAGGTTAGCATCAAATTCAACTGTTCTCCATTTACAAGCATAAAACTTATCATAATACCCCCCAAACACATATATAAAGAATTATAGTTTTAAAATCTATAAAAAGTAAAAAATATACAGTCAGAAGATCTAACTCTTATTCAAATCTTTAATATAAAATTGTAAACATTTATTTACACAAAGGAAATGTGTATAACAAAATTTTGAGCACCCTTTTCAATTGAATTGTGGTTTTTGGAAGGCAGTGGATGTTGCACAGTGACACTCTCACCTTTCCTACCCAACCAAAACCGCAGTTTATAAATAAAGCCATGGGCGGCCGGCTAGGTACAGTTCAGGGGAGATACATTTTATTGCTCTAAAGCTGGAGCAAATGGGAAGCCCAAGTGCATATATAGACAGCGACATGTTAAAGGGCACAAAGGCAAAGCCCAGCCCTACTCATGCACCTATGGTACATCTAAACTATATTTTCATTTCCATTGAACTGTTTCAACTTTATTACAGTGATACCATATTTCCAACAGTCTGATCCCATTATGCGGACAGGGACCAAAGCCAGAAGTGAGGGCTGGTTTTCCTACCAGGTTAAATGCTGTTTGGATCCTGTTCACATATGAAGACCAATGGGCATTATAAGCCAGTTTGCCCAGAATCACACTTAATTTTACTTCAACAGTACCATAAAAAGGCCCTGTCATCCAATTTAGATGCCTTCCTGAACAAACCCTCTGGTCAAGCAGGGCCATATCTACCTTAGCTTCCAGAAACAGTGGAGGAAAGAGTACATCTGCATTTTCCTGGACATTTAGCTGGATCACCTTTTTGGTAGTAATGCAAACAGCAGATGTTCCTTTCCTCCAATTAAGAACTCACACTGGATGGATTGTATTTTGACTTACTCGGAACAAAGCCCGTGTGCAAAATCTACTGGAAAACATAGCAGATTTCACCACAACCTAAACAGGGATGAAAGAAAAGCTGAATCCTACTACCCTGTTATTTCTCTCAAGTGTTTGTAAGGGGGAGAAAAAACTAGTGACACTGAAGGACAAGGATGTCACTTGAAATTATGAGGTCCCAAGCACCCCCAACAGGAAGGGAAGGCACACTGGTGCTAAGTTAACCCTTAAAAATAAAATTACAGCAAATGCTCCTTCCCCTGCCATTGCTAGTTTATATCTATATTGTTCTAATGACACTTACCTTGGACCAGTTTTTGGTTTAACTTAATAGTAAGCCAAACTCACTAGCTCTTTGCTTAGATTGCCAGTATAAGAAAAGTTAGCATCATTTATTGGCAGCTCAACTACTTATTCTAGAAAACATCAGAGGTGTCAACAACCAAAGTCACTAACACCTTCGTCTTCCCATCCAAAGACAATCTTTATGTTATCTTTTCACAAGCTCTATGAGGGGATTAAGTCTGCTTCAGCGAAGTTTTATCTACTATTCAACAGTGGGATCCACTGATCAACGCACATCTTTCACCAACAGTTCAACATTATACAATATCAAATCTGTTCAACAGGGTGTAATTCATCCACACTAGGTAAGTGTGCTGGACAAACCATGTTCCACGCATATTTGGAAAGGGTTAAAGTATTAGTGTTAAAAAGCAGTTTTTAAAAGTGCAAATTGTCTCATAAAGGAGCTGCAGATACAGTAAAATATTTTCCTTCTTTGAAATCAATTATCCTTCACTTCCCTTCACCCACTCTGGAAAAAAAACCCTCGTATACATCTCTGCAGTGCAGGAAACTCCTGAAGAAGCCAGCTGGTGTTGAAGGAAATTGCTTTTAAATCACAATGCTGGGTTTGCTGAGAAAGTTTAAAGTTTTCCAAAAAAGTGGATTTAAAAGGGAAGAGGTATTTGTGCATTTAACAAAAGCTTTCAACTTTATTTTCATATTAAAATGAAGGTTAAGGCAAGGTGGTTTGTTGGTGGATACGGGATTTTTTTTGGTAGAAAGTAAGGACTTTGGAACACTGACTGTTCCCCTTGTGGTTTTTGTCCTTTCTGGGACTGACCCAAACATATGGATAAGAGGTCTCCTTGGGCTGAGCTGAAAAACCAGCATCTGCTTCAAGGGGTATTACAGAAGTAAATCCACCAGTCTATAGAAAGATTATCAAACTCATAACCCAGTATCAAAAAAAAAAAAAAAGTATTTAAAGGGGGGAGACTTCCATATTGGAGCGACCCTGATACAAGTGTTCTCCCAGGCTGCCTGTGCTATTACTGCTAATAAGGACTTTTCACCTCTCAGCCAATTTCTTTTTTACTCATTTTTATCCTGAAGTGACAAAGTCTTGTGCTCACTAGATCACTGCTAACTTTGGGGAATGAACTGATCTCAAAAGTTAGTTTTACTTTTTACAATAAAGAAAACTAGATGAGCTGTCACGAAGCAAAGCCTTCATTTAAATACAACTACCTTTGGAAATAAGTTATGAAGAAATAGGTGCAAAGTAAATGGCTTTACAATTCATGTTAAACCTACTATACTTTAAAAGTTCTCCCATAAGAAATTCCCCCTTTAAACACAGCAAGGTATAAGCCAAGAGCTGTGCCTCTCTACAACAGAGTGCAAACTGCAGCTTTAAAGACTACAATCTATTAAGACAACTACCTAGACTAACTGGCCAAGTTTTAATACTTTCATCTATCACCAGCATCTAGAAATATTTACGGTGAAATATCACTTGCTTATTGAGAGTACAGGCACATGCTTCAGCGATGGGGAAAAGAAACAATTCAAAACGTTCTGCAAGCGTATTCAGGTGCATACAGCCTCTTCTCAATTAAAGAGTCAGAAGTTTGATGGACAGTACAATAATAGCCTGTCAAGCTATGAACAAATAATGATTGCAATTAATAGCTGCAGAAGACTAAGCCCTAAACACAATCTGTGCAACTATTTGCTTTCTTTCTGCACTATTTCTGTGGAATTTTGTTTTATTTTTAAATAATTTAAAAAATTAATTTTAGAACACTGCAAGTGAAGTTTCTGAAAGGCTGGCTAGGATGCGCACAATTATTTTTTTTTTGACCTGTTCAAGTGCGCGACTCCTTAGAGACACCAAGACAAAGCGCACTGTTCCTGCAGACCTGCTTGGTGCACCATTACCGTGGATCAACACTCATTGAGAAGCAGCTCCAGTCCCTTTCCCAACCGTTTACCTCTACTGCCTGCAAGTCTCCTCAATGCCACAGGTTTTTTGGTCCAAGTGTTGTTTATATTTCATGAAATAATTAAAAAAGTAGAAACCCCACCCCCCGCCCCATTTTAATGAGTTCCTAACAACTCATCCAAATCATTCATCCACTCCTCTGAAGTCCTGTTTTTCAGCAAAGAGTCTATCAGATCTGTGTCACCAGTTAAGTTCTGAAGTCCATTATTGCCCGACTGGCTGCTGTAGGCAAAAGGCAGCTCTTGACTGGTTGTCCTCACAGGGTACCCTTGACTACAGTGCAGATTACCTCTGTTGGGCATTTGCTGATTTGGATTCTGGTTGAAAGCATTCAGATCCGGAACAGTCTGGTTCATGCCAGGCAAGACTTGCTGTGAGGGTACCTGCTGTTGTGTAGGTAGGTTTGTCCGCTGCTGCGCACCTAAAGATGATGACAACATCTGCCCAGAGACTGCAGCATTCATAGAGGTCATTGGTCTGCTGGTGCTTAGGCTTACCTGAGGCATTCCTTGGGCAAACTGTTGATTGGCCATTTTTAGATGAGTTTGCTGCATGTGGAAAGAGGAGCTGGCAGTAAATGGTCCTAAGCCACTGTTTGCTTGTGTCTGGTTGTTAATATTAGGGATACCTTGGTGTTGCCAAGATGGATTTTGAGCCCCCATAGCAGCTGGTACTCTTGCCATCTGTGGCTTCGATAAGGTTGCATTCAGTGCACCTTTATTGTGCTGCTGAGAAATACTTGAGTTTGCCAAGGTATTCTGCCCATACCCAGCAGGAACAGCAGCGCCCTGGCCCAAGCTGCCTTGTCTCTGCATCGGTGGCTGTCCATTGGCACTTTGTGTTGCATGCTGGGGAACCATTTGTGTCATACTAGACGCCAAGTTGTATAATCCCCCTCGCTGAATGTTTTGCATATTGGTATACTGAGTCACCCCCCGATCCTGCTGACTGGAGCCCGACTGCAGTGGAGGAACAGAACTGTGTCCAGGTGCCATCTGAATCATGTTCTGGGTCTGAGGAAACATCCGTGGACTACTGGAGCTGGACTGTCCTAAATTACTCACCCCGGGCATGGCTGAAGATGACCCTGAAACACACAGAAATACTTTGTACATTAAATGCTCGGTTCAACCAAAGCCAAACTAGGCTTGTAGACAGTATAATCCAGAATGGAGGTGCAGCTGCATTTGTATAAACCAATCTATGCAACCAACACACAGCAGTACTTTAATTAAAGAGTGTCAACTGTTGCTCCAGTTAGCACCTCCACCTTGATCTCAAACGCAGGTATGCCAATGTCTTAAAAAAGTTTGAATACCACTTCTAAGAACTCAGCATCATCAACTTAAAAAAAAAAAATTAAACTTTAAAGGCAGGACTCTGATATTTCTTTGTGAACAAAGGTATACACACATACTTTGAAGTGCATGCACAATTTGCTAGGCTGTTAAAAAATACCACTTACTGCACACACACATTGTCAGTTACTCCGTGCATACATTGTATATCTCTTATCATACAACCGTAGGGTTTCCAGTCCTGTGTTTTCCCAATTCCAGAAATTTCTTCTATTTTACGTAACTTTCAGAAGTTTTTGGTCAAGTATCTTTTGGACTTCCACAATGAAATATTTGCTATGTTAATATGCAATGCTAATAACCAGCAAGATTTGCAAAAATAAGTCTTCTCAGCAAACCAAAAAAAGTCCCTTGTTCTTGTAAATTCTGGTGAAAAAAGTTTCTTCCTGTAGAAGAAACAGCCCCCTGCTTAAAGCAAAAAAAGATTAGAAAAGCACTGTGAAGTGTAATACATATAATTCCCCCTCCGTTTCTTACAGTCGACCAAGGGAAACCTACCTACACTAGTACTTTCTCTACTTTCAAACCAAAAAGCTACAGATTTCTTTCATATGTTAAGACAGCTGAGGAATATTGACTCTCCATTACTATTAATTCAATTTGATTCAAATAGCTTCAAATTATATTGAATTAATTATCAACAAACCACACCATAAACCCACCAATTTTACGGGGGGCGAGGGGGTGGATGGGTGTGGGAAGAGTCTTACTGGAACACTACAGTGAAGAGGTAGTACACATACCAGGATTTAAGAAGCAAAAAAGTTACAATCGAAACTAATAGTTTTAATAATACTGTTCATTAGAGCAAAACATACTCCAACAGGTGCACTACTGTATTTCTGTATAAAACTGGCAGGAGAAAAAAAAATGTTTCAGTGCAATATTTGAAGGATGCTGCTGATCACCGTGTTAACACACAATCCTTTTGTATCAATATGAAGTTTTTTCAGTCGAGTAACAAAACCCAGTCATAGCTCTACTAGACACTGCATAGTCACAAAGACTGTCAGAATGAGAGTATTGCATTTCTATTTGCATCTCTTCCCTTCAGTATTTATTTCTGAGGGAACATTGAGTAAGGAAATAAAACAAAGGGAATAAGCACTTTTTTGTACTCTAGGTTTATGAAAAAAAGAGAAGTGGCTTCTTGATGCCCTGCTAAGTAAGGATTTTTCAGGTAAGGAGATGAATTTTTACTGTTCTCTAGTTATGCCACATTTGTGAAGCTATTCCAGGTTAAAGGTAACAACGTCTTCTATTTATCAGCATTAACGCACTGAAGACATACCACGCTGCTTCTCCTACAGAAAAAACCACGTAGGACACTAAAATGTAATGAAGAGAATTCAAATTGCATTCCTTTCTGAAGGTAGCAGAGATAAGAATACTAGAGAATTTTAAACTCGTCCTAGTAGATGAGAGAAATAATACATCACTTATTTTTCTTTAACAAAGACCTGCAATAGATCTAAGCAGTAGTGATGTTAGGCTTCAGACAAAAACCTGAATCCTAGTATGTGAAAGTTAAGGAGAATTTACAATCTGTAAAGGGAAGCGGTAGTAAAAAAGTACTTGAGAACCATAAGGTACTTAAGAATTTTACCCATTTCCAAAGGAATACTAAGAATCAGAAGCTTAAGTTGTCTGAGATATCTGGGACAGGGGAAGCTGTTAATTTGCAACTGAATCAGAATACAGGCCTAAAGTTTTTAAAAGCACAGTGATGTGGAAAGATGTTGTGATGAACTAATTAAAAGCTATCCAATCCAGGAAATTTAAACACACTTCCTTTTTTTTTTCCCTGGTATTTCTTCTGCCATTATTTCAATTGCCATGTTTGCTTACCTGTGAACTGTCCAACCTGTTGCTGGTACAGATTCTGCGATTGATCCTGGTATTGCGGAGGTGGTCGAGTCAAATGCCGCTGTAGCTGTTGCTCTTGCTGCTGCCGCTGTTTCTCCTAGAAAAGGTCCAATGCAAGACAATTAGAAAACAAGTCAAGCTTTTTCCAAGGGTGAGTATTTTGGATAAATACAAGCTATCTGCATGCTTTTATGCGGAGCTGGTAATTACAGGGGCTTCTGCAGTTTTAAAGTCACTTCAGACCTTTGTTCTCAAGGTTCAAACACAGTCAATTTAATCTGACAAGTGACAAGAGTAAGAACTTAAGAGACAACAGCACATGTCACAGAGTGAAGCCTTTAAAACACTAAAAATCTGAGCTGTTAAGTCTTTTAGTCAGTAACATAATCAACAGGCATTTTTAGCAATACTCTAAAGACACTAACAGACACAAAAAGAGCTAAAGTGAGCGTGTATAAAAAAAATCCATACACACTTTTTTGCTCCTTACCCCCAGATCAATTTATTTTAGACCTCTCTTCAGAAATTAAAGTCATAAATACCAACGTTACACAGAAAAGAAAGAATTGAACATGCGAATATTTTCTAGCCCTTGTTTTCAAAAATTAAAAAAAAACTATACACAAACCCTTACATACCACAGGTTTTCCTAGAAGATTATGGAAAACTGCAGAACTAAGTTTATAACAGAAACTATACAAGTTTTTTTACCACTGTTCAAAAACATTTTCTTAACAGAGCACCAATCAATTGAAACAAACCCTACTAATGATTCAAAATAACCTTGCCTCTTTAAAAGCACTTTCAACCCATACCTACTTTAGGATAAAAACATTTGGAAAATAAGATAACCAAATTTCCTATTAGGAAACTTTTGGGGAAAATCAAATTTAAAGCCTTGAGGGGACTGTTGAGAACATATGTACAATGCATTAACAGCACACTCAGAGATCCTGACAGCGTAAACAGCCAACGGGCTGCTTTTACAGTACGAAACGTAAAGGCATAGCATTTCTGACTCTTCTTCCACATGTATCTTCAACCGGACTGAAATTGTGAGGTAACTAAGTAGTGATACAATGCACACCTACCTACTTACCTAAAGGGCACAGAAGGGGACAGAAATTCCCTTCCAAGAATACTGAGGTAGAGACAAGCAGTAAGCCTTTAAGGAAGGGACTAGTGCAGCGTAACAAATAGGCATACATATTACTACCGTCCTTTTGAAATGCCTACAGCTAAGAAGCTGTTGAGACACGAAGAGGAATGAAGAGGGCAGGCTGCTTGACAGAAAGGACCTGCTACTTGCAGGACCAGTCAAACCTGAAAGAGGCTGACCACAGAAGCCAAGGAGAGATGCCACAGTTCTGAGAGAAACCAAGAGCTGCAGAACCTGGCGGGGCAGGGGGTAGGAAAAAAAAAAAATGCAGAATACCAAATGCAAAAAACCCCAAAGCTTTAGAGTGGTAGGGAATGGCACTGAAGCTACTTGAAACTGTAATTCTCCTGCAAAATAGAGATCAACTGATTCAGAAATCCTTCTGTAAAGCTACAGAAATCCTTCTGTAAAGCTACATCCATTATCATGTGTATCCAAAGAAATAAATACCAAATTAGAATGCTAACAAGATCTAGCTTGACTGGGCAGCACAAGGCCAAGAAGTGCAGCAAATGCAATACCCAAGCCTGTTCAGTTCCAAGGCAAAGCTACTCCTTACTGGGGATCAGAGTCCAGGTTATCACTATACAGAGATGCAAGATGTACATTGTTTGAGATACGCTATTTATCACCCTGTTAATATACCACCCCACTGTTCAGAGAGGTCTGATGTGTGTTAGGTCCATTACGTAGCTAAGGAAACCTACTGAGCCACAGCTCTAAGAGCTCTACATAATCACCATGCACCAGTGGTGCAAAAGTACAAGCAGGGTGCCAGCACCCCATATTTCCTTTCTCCCCACCTTCTTTCAAAGAGTACCTGTTTGTTAACATTTTGGGAGAGTAACGAGTAATTTTTGCCATTTGGTATTAAATAACAAAGTGTCAAAACCTGGATAATTTACTAAAAAGTACTGGATTTATTTATGTAAGTTTATAGATCACAGAAATCATACAGGAAAACATTATTTTACTGAAGATTTGGCCATTCTTTCTCTTCAGTCTTTGATAGTGTATTTATCAACATAAGCAATATTTCCACCACACTATTCCCTTAGCATAAATCGTATTTTTACCCAAATTTCTTTACCAATGTTCATACAATTGTCTTTAAAACATTGCCAAGCACATTCTCTTGTTTTTACCCACATCAGGTCAAGAACTGAAGAGGCTTTTCTGTCACCTTAATCTAGTCCTCAATTTTAACACAAGTCTCTAAGCAATCAAAAATGCCATTACCTAGGACTTGGCACAGCCATAGCTCCACAATACTGCAGATTCTACTACTCTCTTCCCCTGAATATGCGCTCCCCAACCAAGATTGCACGTGTTTTCCATTCAGAGGAGACTGTATCATTTTCTCCTCTCTTAAAGCTTCTGATGGACAGTTGCTGCAATACAAGTTAAGGTGTTCACACACACACAGAACGATTACCTGACCTTCCCTCACCATGCCAATTTTCCAAACTATTACTACAGTGAAAATCCTATCTACCAGGATAACTCCCAACTTTAAAGTTGAGAACATTGAGATCTATGACCTTTTAACAGTGCTGAAAATTAAGAAAATTACACATTCCCAACTGTTATTAGTTGAAGGACTCCAGAGCATTTAATTTTTAATTTTTTTTTTTTTTTTAAATTCTCAGGGATAAATGCAGTTCACTTTTTTTATTTCATTAAGCCACTGGTTCTTTTTTTTTTTCCTCCCATTATCCTCAAAGACAACGCTCCTCCCTCCCCCTCCCCCCTGTTATCCTCAAAGACAAAACTCTTCAGCTGTACAGATCACTACATTTTTTTCCAGATCTGAATACCAGGTTCTCCCTGGGTTTCACAAACTTTCTTTGAAATTCATCTTCCCCTTCCTCCATACCAGATACTAATAGTTTCTCTGTACATGCAGTGCCAGTGCCTGGAACATGCCTGCATGGACTTTTAAAAATGCATAAAAGCTTATTCCCAGCTGAAAGACTTGCAAAAGTTTTAAAGCTTGCAAAGGTTCACACAATGAGCCTGCTCCCTGAGAGAGGCTAAAGCAGCTTTCTGCTGTCTGACGGAGTTAAATTTTTTTTGGCAGGATGAGATGCAAGTTGGATGCAGACATCTAATTGTTTTCTCCAAATAAACAAGTGAAAGATGTTTTAAATTTTTAAATATCATCTGCTGTGGATCTCACAGGGAAGAAAGGCATAGGCACAATGAGCTTACAGAGTCCCCTGCTCATCGCTTCCATTTTTAAAGCTCTACAGAATACATCAACAGTATCACAACTTTGTATTTTATTTTTGCTCTGATTTAATTTGCCTTTCTTCTTTCACAAAGAATTACACCACCGCTGATATGATATCTTCTCTCCACATAGTTCGTTTTCACACTACTCAATGCTACCCATTTTATGCTCCTCATTCATCACAGTGCCTTGTAACAACAGAAAAAATAAGCCTTGCCAATCAAGTGCTATCAATGTGTTTGGGTTACTTTTCTAGAAACATACAACAGCAATTATACTTATGATACCAAAGCGCCTTGCAGTTTACATTCCTTATTTTGTAATGTGATAACTATTCAACAAGATCTCAAATGCTGTTTCAATCCAAAGCAAAGCAGCGCAAAAAAAGAAAGACTGGTGGCCCCTCTCACCTGCTCAGCCAAAAGATGTTGCTGTCTCTGCTCCATTAGGAACTGCTGCTTCTGTTGCTCCAAGAGCAAGTGCTTTTGTTGCTGCTCTCTCTGCTTCTGCTGGTCCATCAGAATTTGGTGTTGCTTCATCACTGCTGCTTGCTGCTGATTGCTGAGATAAGGTGAGTTGCTGTGGTTACCTGCCATGGAAACGTTGGGGGCCTGGGCACCCATGCCAGGGCCCGGGACAGAAACGGGAACACGAGGAACGTTAGGAGAAGGGTTTTGATCCTGTAGAATACAGAAGAAGTGCCATGAGTTACAGAAAGAGGTTAGCTCATCAGAACTTAGAAACTGTATGTAGTTACACAGATGAGGAAAGGCAACTTCATGGTGACGACCACAATTTGAGTTAATTTTAATCATTTTACAGGATAAGGAAGAGACTTTATAAACAATGTCTACACGGGGAAGGGAATCGCAACACATCTCAAAAAACAAGAAATTGTCAATTATTGCTTATTTGGACATTTACACTACTTAATAAAAATTAGGTCGGTTCCTTGTATTTTGCCATCTTTATGCGATAGCTTCTTCACTTGTGAACCTTCTAACAGAAATGGCAAAGTGTGATACAGTTTCCAGTTCAGCTAATTAAAGACAGCCAAAACCCCATTTATAAAGTGCCAGACACGGAAGTGGCAGTTCGGAGTTAAGGTCAGAAGCTCCACAGCTTTCAGGAACAGAGGCTTTAACTTCAGTCTCAAAGTACCAGCTCAAACAGGTGAGTATAGCCCCGTGTGCTTCTGCTCAGCCAGAGGAATGGGCACCAGTTACAAACAGCAATTAAAACACATCAACTTCAGTTAACTCTGGTAGCAGCTTTTCAAGCTACATTTTGAATTTTCATTATACAGAACATTTATTTAAATCCTGCCTCTTCTATCAATATTTAATTCAGCAAGTGTTTATGCCTCCCCTCCTAAAGTTTCTTTTTTTACTACCAGAATACTTACTATTTGCAGGTAAAGGGGAAGAAGGCTATCACTGATCAAAATGAGTCTTAATGTATTTTTCCAGCAATCCAGCCATCACCATGTTCCACAAGGAAAAACACTACTACAGATAAGCCTGTTACTACTAGCTTTTCATAAGGCTGCTTTTTTTGGAGATTGGAACTTGGGATAAGCAAAAATAACACAGAATATTATCATTCAAGATCTGATACTGTCCTCTTTGTACCAGCAAATCCACTTGAAATTTGACAATTTTCATCATTTTTAAGCACAGTTCAGCCTCCGCTCTAATTACACAAACACACACTACTTTCAAGTTCAGAATTCAGTTAATGGGTTCAGCTGTTGGTTCTCACTCTCTGGAGTTTCATAAGAAATAATGAGCCAAATATAGGCAATACTGTGCTAAGTTGTTCTATATGCAAGCTTTCGAGAAACTCTCCACAAGAGTTTATCAGTATTTCTGTTAATTCAGTGCAACTGTGCCAGCGTAGCTGCAAGGGCACCGTCATGTTTTTCAGTGGGGGGGGGAGATGCGACATACACAATTTCCCCTTCTTCCACCAAAATGTCACTAGATTGTTACTTCTGCTAGCTTTTAAAGAGATTAATTTTTTTTTTTTGCCTTATGAAGCACACATTGAACTCAGATTTTATTTTTTTTTTTGTGTATCAGTGTGGTCTTTATCACAGACCAATCAGATTTTTATCTATTGAGTTTTTTGTTTTGTTTTGGGAACATACCACTAGAGTTGGATCTCCAACAGCTTTTGCTAGAGGAGCTTTAATCCTTATAACAAAGACCTCTTTTCTCAACAAACCTAGTATGTGCACTGCAGGCACATGTTACAGAAGCCCAACGAGTCCATACCTCCATCCACTACATAAGTTTTCACCTGCAGCATACCTGTAGTATCACTCATATATAAGGCAAAGAAGCAACACGTGGAATTTTACTTTACAGGAAAACCTGAAGTGTATTGCTTCAAGCAAACCAGTATTATCTACAAGTCATTCTTAAAGGTATATTTCTCTCCTATCCCATACTTCCCCAAACCCCAGAGACTTAACCAATAACAAATTCTTAGATTTGAAAAGCCCCAAGGAACACCCCAAAGAAATCAGGAATGCAGCCCTCACTTCCATCTCTCTTCAAAAAAGCAGCAACCAAAGGCATGTCTTTTTATAGTAAGCCAACTCTGACACAAGTAGGGACTAAAAAGAAGGTAAAGAAACCAAAGCTTCTTTGAGAACACTGTTTAACACTACAGTTTTACATGAGTTATTTTAGGCAAAAGTTTACAAAGCATCTATTTATCTTTGTAAGTAGAAGTTTCTATGAAGCGTGACAATTTCTTGCCCACAAAGTATATTAAGCTGGAAATCACACATTACCATGTGACCTAGAACCAAGTGTTAAAAACTGTTCCCAGTGCAAAACAGAGTTCTTGATTCTTGTCTCAGTTTATTGCATATTATAATTTTCTTATTTAAGATCATGCAGCAACTGTTTTGAAGCAGTACCAAGTAATCTGTACTCTAGCCTTACCTATCCAACACCCTCTTGCAAAACCTTAAATCTGCTACTAAACAAAGGTAACAAAAAATCAGAACATTCACCTGACTGTGCGGTAGTCGGTAGGCAATGTTTCCAGACTTGGGTTTCAACAGGATCATCCCATTTTGGTCATCGCTCACGTGAGACAGCGGTGGCTGCTGGCGCTGTTGTATGTATGCCAACATGGGAGTCTTGTTCTGAGCAGGTATGGTAACCCCCTGTTCACATTCTGCTTTGTAATGTGAAAGAGGTTTGGTGTTCCCATAGTCCAGCATAGCGCCTTGACTATTCACAGGGTTCTGGTTCAAGCTGTTTTGCTGATGACCTAAAATGTTCACATGGTAACTGCCTCCAGCTCTTGGTGAGCTTTTATTTCCCATATTAGGCATCATGAGTTTCTGATTGTTGAAGTCTGACTGGTAAACTGATGGGCTGGTGGGATTTTCCATGGTATATGGGACAGCCAGTGGACTATGAGAAGGCCCAGACTGTTGCCACGTAGACAGCTGATTTGTCTGGTGGACTTGGGAAGCTTGCTGCTGGTTCTGCAACATCTGGTCTCTCTTCTGCTTGGCAGCAATCTGCTGAAGTTGATGAGCAGAAGACATCTCTTTGGCACTTCCTGCGCCCTTCCCAGGTAACAAGACATTGGGGAGAGGCCTCTGGACATTCTGAGAGTGGTTTGATGCCTGCATGACAGGCTGATTAGGATTTTCAGTCATTGACTGACTGGAAGACTGAAAAATCGCCTGAGAACTACCAACCGCTGGAGAAGCAGCACTTACAGGTACAGAAGCAGCACCAATAAATGCTGGACCTGATGAAGTGGATCTCACCTGGGGAGATCCCATCTGTTCCTGTTCAAAGGGTGCTGGGGAAAACTCAGTCTTTATGTTAATATCTTGTGGCAATGGAGTCTGTGCAGCTGAATTTGAAGAATCTGCATCTTTTTTCTCTTCAAAGTCTTCATTAAAGAGATCCTTCATGTCTTCATCGGGCACTGATCTATTAAGCTCCTCAATAAGTTCCTTCCATTCTTGCTCATTAAGATTAAGATCAGGCATCAAGTTATTCTGAGATATAGAACCCCCTGTTCCAGCAATCATACATGGAAGATCATCCACAGGCTCCTGCTTCAGTTCTTTGTTCAAACTCAGAGGAAATGAGTCATCAGCATCACCACCTCCATTCATTTGCAGGCTGGAATCTGGAAGACACTTCTTGCTGATGCCATCTAGCCCCATCGGATGTTTTCCATTGAGTTGCAAGGTATCTCCGCTGCCAGATTTCTTGTCAAGATGATGGAGTGGAGACACAGGGGGCATTCCATTGGAAGAACCACTCACTCCACCCAGACCATCATCACGACGGAGTTTCTTGGACACAGAAAATACATCACCATAGCCATTCTGCTGGTCTCCATTCTGAGGGGAAGCAGCACTATCAAGCTTTCTTTTCACAGTCTCATGGAGCTGCTGAAGAAAAGGAAGGTTTTAGTTATTTAGTTTTATGTTTCATGGATTAGGATTTTTGTTTCTTGCTAGAACATTGTCTAGCTCTGAATATAACATTTTAGGAAAAAAAAAAAGGTTAAAAAAGTGTTACATCTTTGCTTTGATAAGATTTGTTTTACCAGTCATCACATGAGATTACTTCCCTCACTGTAATCTCTTAGGGTACACTTTCAAAAATATGTACTACATCAACCACAGAACCCTCCTTCAAACAAAACCAAAAGCTGTACTTTGCAACAACAAAAAGTTGAGAAATGGCCATGAACTGCAATAATTATGATTTTCCTATTCAAAATGAAAAAAAAATAAAAACTGAAGCGTGTTAAGATTCAAATTTTAAATGAGAATAAACCCCTGTATTTCATTTGGCCCACGTACACACTGTATAATTGTTCTCTAAGACTGCTTTATGAAGCAGTCTCACATTTAAATATTTAAAGAGAACCATTTTGCTTGTGATTATAGTTTCTGGCGAAGAATTACGTATATAAATTTTGTGCACAATCATTTCTTGCACTAAAGCAAAACCAGTCTGTCACTAAGCGACCAGTGTTTCACACTTCTGTAAAATGCAATTCAGAGTTCAGTCAATTCTACCACAGCAGAGTAAGTTTATTCCTTCCCTCTTTTCTCCTGAAGTATTTGCCACCTGCTCCTCCCTGCACGATGACCACCAGAGCCCCAACCAGCACAACAGTTGGCTTCTCCTAGCTAGTGAACACACACATTCTTTTTCTTGTAGTGCCACCTAGAAGCAACCAGAGGATACAGCAACAGTTTTACAACCAGAGCTTAAGAGCCGTTGTCCAGCTTATCTTTCCTGGCAGCATTCTTTCAAATATAAAGTTCTTTTTCAACTGACCTCAAAAATATCTGAAAACAGGATTCATGCACTGATCAAAGATGACTATAAACTTTTCCTTCCCTCAGGGGCATTCTGTAAAAAAAGTTGTGCTTTGCTTGTGCTGGAATGCTACAGCAACACAGACAAACCTGTAGAGCAGAGATGCTGCTCGAATAAGAGCAGGGCAGTTACAGAGGGCAAGCTCCCATCAGCTGCCCTGACCTGTATGAGACACTTTTGTACACTCAGCAGGACACACGAGGAGAAACCCCACAGAAAGCCACCATGTCTGAAGCGTGGTTCACTGAACAACAGTTCTCTCAGATGGCACAAAAGCAGTTCATTAAACCAACCTCAAGATAAGTATGCTTATTTTAATATTACTTGCAGTCTCCACAATGCAGTCCACTAACCCTTGAGGAAAACTCTCTTGTCCAAGAACAAACAGGGGGAACCTCAAGATCTCACCACTCAGGCAAGAAGTTGTATGTAGGGCCAGCATAAATTATCAGAAGAATTTTACAGCACTTGCCCGGGCAACAGCATTCTTTGATTTAAGGACAGGAAGACTGGTTCACAGGTACTTGTTGTCATTTTTTTTTTTTTAAATACTGTACAGTGAGCTGATCTTCAGAAAAAACACTATCTGTTTAATGCTTGCATAGGTAGCAGCAAAATCTTATTTGTATCTGAGGGATAGACTGTAGCTTCCCAGGAGACTATTAGCTTCTAGGTTGTTCGTGGAAATAGCAGCAGAGCAGTGAGATCAGCAGAAGGCCTAGTCAGACAAGGCAAGGTACGCATTTGGAAAGGAGGCTGGAACACAAATTCTCTTAATCTGAACATTAGGTCTACAGCTTGGAGCGGCAGATCTAGAGTGAATTTTTCAAATACCGACTTGAAGGAATAATGGAAATTTACTTTTTTGTAAAAAGGCAAAACAACAGAAAGCAAGGAAGCCTCAACTCAATCGCAACATATGAGTTTCAGCAAGCTTCCCGTTGCTTACTTAATACTCCAACTAGGAAAACCGAAGCTCAAGGCGGAAGAGTAACTTGCCCGAGGTCGTAACATGAGTCAATCACTCAAAGTTTGGGAATGGATCCTCCTTGGTTCTAAATGATTAGAGGGAAAACACACTCCCTGAAAACTGACATACAAGTAATAACTTAGTTTCGTACACAAAACAGAATATATGCCCATTGGGGTCACTGCTGTAATTATAATTCACATAGACAACTCAAGGCAACTAGGATTTTGTAGCATTATAGCTATAATTGCACAAAGCTCTTCACAGGCTGTAAAACCCACCTAGGATGCTGGACAAACATTCCAGAAGTTAATCTGTCCCAAGGTCTTTGCCACTGTACTACAGCATTCGCAATATATGCAGCTAACTAGCCTAAATTCAGATCATCCATGCTTATAAGCCACAGTTACTGTAGTCTTGAAGAAGACACAGACCCCTAATAACCATCGCAGGCTCTTTCCATCAACGAAAACGCGTAGGAGCTTTCATATCAGTTTTAACAGTTATACAGTTATAACGCTCAGATATCTGATTCTTGGTGACATCTTGACTTTAGTTGCTCTAGACAAAGACCTCCTTTCACCTAAAACTACATTCCTTTGTCAAAAAAGGAGATTAAAGAAAAAATAACTTTAATAAATTCACAAATTAAGTAAAATTTGGGGGTGACTGCTTCCATCATTGCTTCACCTCAGCCAAACATAAGATTGATTACTCGAAAGATACCCTACCTGTACATGACAGCCAATAGACATGTAGGAAAGAAGAAAATCTGCTTATCTTCTCCCCATATCAGAAAAGATTGAGCTCAGTTTGTAACCAGGACACTTACCTTCTGAGCTTTAGAAGCTATTTACCAACTGCATTTGCATCCTACTTCACTTTTCACACTAAACAGAGCCAAAAGTATACTCTGATATTGCAGCGTAAGTCTACACTGTGACTGTTGTCTATCTATAATACACCCAGCTATACAGCTTAAAGCTAACCTAGTAACAGTGTTCCACTTTCCACCTCCTTCCCTCTTTCAAGAAAAGACAGTGCCATAAAAATTTCTGGAAGCCAAAAGTTACAGGTTACTTTCTCCTCTGCCATTGGAAATATACCCTGATACCTTCTCTTTACTCATGTTTAATTTTGAGTAACAGAACCTGAAATTCCCACACCAAATACATTCGTATAACTACTCTGCAAATAATGCAACTTCCTCTTGTGAAATTCCTTTCTTATATGCATTTCTTACATACTATCTCAGCTCTTCATTTCATAACAGAAAAAGAAATATTAAATTCAGTTCTTCCCCTATTTGTCTGTGTCTACCCAAATAATCTGGTTTTGGGGGAGAAAACAAGGAGCATGCAAGATACAAGTCAGACTGCAAGCTATCTACATCTCAAGCTGCTCCAACAGAGTTCTTAAGGCAAGAAAAACCTGTTCTCTTCTGCTAAAATTAAAAAAAAAACAAACCCAACAAACCAAAACTGACAAAGTAAAGCATAGCTTGCTACTAAGAAAATCCCTTTACCTTTAATTTTATTGTCCACTATCATTCTGTAAGGCACAGTGGCCCTCTGATATGCTGTCCATGTTCTCCTAGCAGAATCAATCAGTTTTATTTATAACACAGGAGAGAAGTCAATCCCTTCCATTGTCACAAGATCAGATGCCGAAATGTATTCCCATTTTCTCAACTCCTCAACTTCCCCCAAAAAAATGAACCTCCAAGATCTCTGCTATTTAGCTTTGCCTAAAAGTATTACCCCAAAGGATTTATCCAAAGTACTTAAGCCAATACAGGAACAGTGCAAAGAAAGGGACGTAAGCAGGCCTCAGTCCTTTGGCCCAAGACAGGACATACAGTTTCTCAAAGAGCCACTGAAGAGCCATAGGCTACACCTCCTCCACATCACATCATCAGAGCTGCATTTTATTCATGTGAGCAAAGTAGACAGTCTTCACCATGGTAATGAACACACTTAACTTGGCAGGAGCACACACACAAATCAGGCCATAACTATAGATTCCTCACGTGAGGAACACAAACTGATAAAACCCAGGTGTCATCCATCACAACGAAGGGGGTGTCCAAACCAAGCAGCCTCTGATCATATAATTTACAGTACACACAGGCTATACTTGACTAGGACACAGGACTATGATGCTGGAGATGGGTGTATGCCCAGCCAAACAACACCGCTTCTATCAGAAAACAGACAGCACACAATTAATTTTTATAAGCTATATTCAGTCTCTGTCTTAAACCCACCCGTTTTACCACAGTGATGCTCAGCCGTATTGCGTTTTTAATTCAGGGGCAAGTTGGCAGACTTCATAAAAGCTGTCCACAAACTCTGACTGAAGCCCAGCAAGAAGAAATTGGAAAAGCTTTAAAACTTAGCACTGTCAGAGTTCAAACCTCCAGAGTCCAGTGCAGTGCTCTCTTAACTGCCTTGGTGGGAAAGGGGCATGAATCACTGATCAAAACAGTGGCACAAAGTTCTTCTGGGGTTTTGTTGTCAGTTTGTTTGTTTAATTTTAAAAAGAGAAGATTATTCCAGGAATCAAAACATCAGTGTGAAACACTCAATACCTGAAACTAGTTTTAGATAAGAATCTGAAACCAATGACATTTCAATGCATTAGAACTTAACAAGCACGTAAGGTTAGTTCACATTGTTCATTTGAAAGCAAGACATCCTTCACAATGCAGAAGTTTTAAAGTGAGGACAGCTGACTAAACTACTTTTGTAAAAATCCAGTAATCTGTTATACTTTGAGACCTGTAACTGAAGACGGTAGGTCTATAAAGATATATATGAAATAGGAACTGTATGCAAGTTTCATTTTTCTGAAAAAATACCTACTGAACATGGCAGGAACAAAACCTTAAAAAAATCTGGTTCTTATACCGCACCTTTTAGGCTCTGCATAATGTTCAGTTTTTTTAAGCATCTGTTATAGAGATTAAAATTTTCTTACAGGATTCAACAGAACTTTAATTTTTTATATCGTATTTGGAATAAGTTTACTGTGTCAGTCTCCGAATTAAGTTATGAAATACCAGCAAGAGAAATACAACACTGGTCACTTTCAAAGAAGAAACGCTGCATCACTCTAGAAACATTATTAAAAATCTAGTTCCAATGTGCCTCCTAGCTAGATACCACTATCCTCACCTAGAAGGGGAAACCAAAATAGAATATATCTGGTTTTCTGCCATGCAAGCAGTAGTACTGCAGCACAGATAACCTCAGGCCAAGGACAGGAGCAACAAAGATGACAACCTCTTAAGCTGGAACAACAATGCATATATCAGAAATCGCAGTGTACGAATTTTTGATAGAAAACATAATATTTTGACCACACGACATAGTAAGAACTCCCCATGTACTGTGCATCTACCCACAGCTTCCAGATCCCCCACAAGGAAAGCATTTTATTACTCAATGTGTTCCTGCATTCCACTGTGTTGTCAGAACCAAACCACTGGACTAATTTTAATTTTGACTTTTACTTTAATTCCAGAAGACTTTTGTATTTGGGTGACTGCCTGCTGGAGTGAAGAAGGGCTATGGATATGCACGTCTATAAATATCCCAGGCCTGCGTTAGTCACAAGGGGCAGCTTCTGCTACAGGAATTGTTCTGCTGAATCAAAAAAAACTGCTGTGCCTTCAGCTGCAATGCCGGATCCTCCACCTCACTTGAACTTGGAACAGCAGCAGCAGATCAGTCACTCCCAGATCCTTACAATTTAGCAAGCATCACTGCATATCTAACTAATCTAGTACGGGAAATGTTTCAAACGTACAACAATTCCTTACACAGAATTAAAAGGAGACAAAGAAAAACCTGTCTGAGTTGTTGGGCAACAAACTATCAGACTTGTCAGCAAAACCAAACAATGGTGGCAAGACTACATTGCACTATAGCTATGTAAAAATAACGTGGAAATAATTTGCTATTTTTGTGGTAAAACATCATTTCACAATTTAACACCCCTATACCACAGCTTACACAAAAATCAGGTCTTCTGAACTGTTAGTGTACCAGTTTGACCTTCGTTAGTGGAATGTTATTAATGCTCATCAGTACAACCCAGGCAATTTATTCCCTTTAATTTATTACTTTAGGTCTTTTCAACCAAGAAACATTGCATTGCTCTCCTTATACTTAAATTTCTTTTTAGACTTTTTACTTGGCTTAAATTGGAACTTACCTATTACTAACGTAAAAACTTCTATCGCTCCCAAATAAATGCTGGTCTGCTCTTCAGCTTTAACACAAGCATTCCCAAGACAGGCCACCAACTAGTCCTTCTCTGCTCATTCCAGAAATACTGTTTGTGGCTTTGTGGCAGTCCTAGATTAAGCAAGCCATCTACAAAACCGCTCTCAGGTGGGGAAAAACTCAGTAAGAAACAGGGAGTGGGTCTCCTCCCAGGAGATCACATCATAAAACATGGAGTGGAGATAAAAATCCAGATCTTGCCATTGTCATTCCTGTGTCAAGGGAACACTCTCTGTTCAGCGATACATTATGTCATCATCTATCAGAGAAATAGAAGGAAGCCAACCTTTCTAGTACAGAGAATTTAAACAGCGTATTAGAATGAACTTTCTCCAATCAGAGCCTAGAAGAAAGGAAAAAATGTGCTAGGGGACAAGACCTTTCTCTTCCCAACTGCCTTGTTTCTCAAAAATGTAAGATTAACACAAGGGGCAATACAATATCCAAACACTAAGCATCTTCTACTTTGAATATAGTCTAATAATGTCATCTTAAACAACAGAAATACGAAGTAAATTTCAACATTTGAATTTCCCATTAAATAACGGCCTCAAAATCTAAAAAAAATAGGAGGCTAATATGGTTTTCATCTTTTTCCTCAAATGAAGGACAGACCTACATGGTGCACAAGGTATTTCTGTATCAATACTGCATTCTCTTGGTTTCTGTGGTTCAAATCTTAGAGCTGCTTAGTAAGAAAACAAAGGATGAACCTGCCCCTTACTTCTGCTTGTAAACAGGATCCATCCAGCTCCAGGATCTAAAACAGAGAAAAGACTAATGGAAGAGAAAATATCCGATTTTGGCCACATGAAAAAAATCCTATGAGACGTTAACAAGGAAGTGGCAGTGCTACCCTGTTCCCCATGACTATTCCGAATTTGCAGAAGATGCTCTGAAGTACAGCACCTAGGAGTGCACACACTGTCCATGCTTGTGGCAGTGTAGCCTCACGTCCTTCTACTACGAGCCCTCAGATGATAGATCACAAATCCTTTACATTTACCTGAGTTCCTTTCTCTTTCAAGGATCAAAATAAATGCTTCATTAACTTTTCAATACAAAGTACCAGTTTCCAAGAGAAGATTCATATGCAGCTTACATGGAAAACTCTGCATCGTAACAGCAGTGATAGCTGATACGACGCATGTCTCACTGATCCAGCAGCATTCTTTTGAAAGGAACGTGTCCAGCATATTTTAAAACAAGATAATTTTGGTGTTCATCCAAACTTTATTGAATATTGTAAACCAAACCCACGTCCTTCCCATACAAAGCACAGCTACATGATTGCTAGGGGTAAAATACCAACCTAGAGAGGTACCTTTTATGCCAAAGCAATGGAAGTAGCAGCAGAGGGGTTTTGGGGGTGGTGGGTTTGTTTGTTTGTTTCTTTCCCCCAAACTTGAATTACTAAGCAAATCAACTTTATACCCTAGTAACAAAGCAATGAATCAGCAGCTGCAATTAAGCTTACAGTCATGTATCCTAGGAAGGAAACAGCAGGCCAGCACGAGGAAGAGTCATTCATACACTAAAACCCTCTTCTGTTGTGTAAATTGGCCACTGGCAGCAGCTTCCTGTACAAGAAGGGCTTCCCCAGATGTGCATCGTATTTCAGAACCTCACTGCTGTTGAAAGTCCTTATTATAATGGCTGCTAATCAGATCAAATCCACATCCAAAGCCATTTAAAAGAAACAACACCAATGAATCAAAGGCATCTTTCTTTTAGAAGATCAATATGAAGACTTGTGGTGGCAGTTTAAGCAACAGGATTTGACATGCTAAAGAGCTCTGTGTGTAACAAAAATACATATTATCAATGGATAGAGCCCCATATGCAAAAAGCCTTAGAGCCCAGGCAGGAAATAAATAGAAATCCCACCAAGTCTTTAGATTATAAAGTATGAGTTTAAGTAATTTTTGTTCTGACACAAGTTTACATTCAAGATCAGTCTACTAACACTAAACAACAGTTACCTGGAAAGTTTTACAGAATCACTGTCAGGAAGGCACAAGGTTTCCTCTCTTCCTCAAAGACTCTTCTTTAACAACCATCTGAAGTGCTCTAACTGTCACAAGTACCTTAGTCTTCAGAAAAGTCAGTATGTCCTAGGTTTTCATATATATATTAGCAAGAATAGAAAACAGCTCAGCTAAATAACATTTTCAGTTCGTCTTGTAAATACTACAAACTGCACACATGCTGTCTAGTACTAATTACATTAAAGCTGACATCAATGTGCCTGATGTTTCGCTATTTCACATCATGTTTGGTCATACCCAAATATACAGTAAGCTCTATCATGAGTCCATTTTAAAAACTGCAACTAAATGAAGTCCAAGACAGCAGAGGATCACATCCTCCTTCGCTTCTAACCTGATCAAACACAAATACCGTCTTAAAAATATGATTTCATCTATATGGTAACCTGGAAATGCCTCAGGTTAACCCAGTATCCCGTTTTAAAGACACTCAGAACAGTACTGTATCATTTTCATACAGGTCACCATTTAGCAATACCTGGTTTTAAGAAAGACAAGCATTAAGGCAGGCAACATTTAGAAGGTTATCCTACTAACCTACATTACTGACAGGTTAGCACACAGCAGTGTATTTGAAGTGCTCAGAATACATTAAGCAATAGCTATCTTGATATACAAACAGGGCTGTATAAATATATCCTGACAACGAGAAATGCTAGAGAAGCCAGAGAATCATTAAGAGTTTGAGCTAAGCCAATTTTTAATGAGCGGAGTAGGATTCCCACAGTGTTCACACCCACTAGAGTGGCAAAGAAGCAGCTGCCTTTCCACTGAAATTGTTTCCAATATGTACCAGAATTAATAGACACGTTATTTGTCTTAAAGATTCCCCCACAGTAACAAACATATCCTTATCAAGTGACTCCACTAAGCCCCGACAGCCTAAACTGAAGACATAAGCAAGCAAACAAAAAATCCAAAGCCACCGCAGTATTAATGCTCCCCTAAGTTTCTGCGGGGACGTTTTAGGTGAGTTAGCCAGAAATATAACTCACAGAACACTACTCTGAATTACTGTAGCCATCACAGAAGGCCACCCCCTATTCCGACCTCTACAGGCAGCAGTTTTTATGTCCTCTTCCAACCCTCAAAGGTGACGACAGAGAAAATAAAACAGCACCCATCAGCTGCGAAGTCGTACTAGAGCAGACACGAGTCCTCCACAAAGCAACACCAACCTCGCCCTCCCGCCACCGGCCATCGCACCCGCCGAGAGCGCTTGTTTTCCTTCCTGCACCCAGTGCCAGCTCCCGGGGAGAGGTCCCGGTGCCAGCCGGGCACCAGCACGCCGCCCGC
>NW_009260070.1:41803-62461 GCF_000687185.1 Egretta garzetta
CGCCGCCCCCAGCGCCGTGAAGACGCGCCCCGGCAGAGCTCGAGTGCGCTGCCGCACCTCTTCTGGGTCAACAGAGGAAGAGGAAAAAACCGTTTGAGGAAAAAACAGATCACCTCGCGGCGACAGGATATCATCGCTTGCTGAAGCTGGTTCCTAGTCCAGACCCGCTCCCTTCACTCCACGTCAACCAGAAGCAATGAAGACTTAGGCAGTTTTGCTCATTAGACAGAGAAAGCCAGGCTTAAGCTTCTTAATTGATTAGTTTGTGGGGTTTTTTTTTCTTCTCAAGTTGCATCTACAGGTACCTTTGTGAAATGGACAGGTTGTGTCTGCAAATGAGATCAGAGCCCTTCCTCAGCAACACTAAAAAAAAACCAACCAACCAAAAAAACCTCGCCAGAAAACAACCGCCTCTTTGCAACCATGAGGTAGTACTGGTACTAACTGGGGAACAGTGGGAGATGGAGAGCGCAGGCGCAAGCCCCACCTCCATCAACACAGCTTAAGCAGAGCACTGCTTTTGAGGTAGGAGTAAGGGAAGAGCGAGAGACAACCACTGATAGGTACCTCTGCTAGCAATCAGCACTTGCAAGAAACCCTTCCTCAGGCCCAGGAGTCAACCTTAAAAACAGACATTTGCACTGCATTCGATAGGTCACAGCCTCCAGCTGTAACAATTCACTATTACCCAGCCCCAGAAAGGCTAGGTAGGTCACATCCAATGACACTTTTGGGACAGGGCAGTTGGTTAGCTGCAGCTTTCATCAACTTCCAGTACTGAGCACTGACTCCAGGAGAAAAACTATTTTCAGCATTTCTACTGCCTTGTGTTTCAGACCCTGTCTGGACCTACTCCCCTAGGGTTTTTGTTTTGATTTACCATCCCCCCCCCCCCCCCCCCATCTTCAGACACAGCATTCAGCTAAGCAGAACCCCCTTTTCAGAAGCTGCCGCTCTCAGATGCACATAAAAGGCTCAAAGACACCTTCAAGTATTTATAAGGGTTCTGAACCTAGTTCACAGATTACAACCAGGGAGACCTTCAGTAGCTCAAAACCACAGCTATGCTTCAAAAGTACTTAGGATAAGCACATGCCTAATTTTTCCTCAAAGGCTTTAAAAATACGAGTGATTCTGGAGGTTTAAACTGAGCCACCCAAGTCAGAAAGCTGGATAAAAAGTAACTTTGGAGTTGTCTATCCATTTTGGAAAGTCTTCATTTATTGTAGTGATTATTTAAGAAGCATACACTATGGTATAAAAAAAAGTCATAACATGCAGACAGGAGACCTTTCAGGAGATTTAGCAGAAGCAAGTGTAGATTTACAATTAGCTTTAATATAATACTATTTAAAAGCTGATAGCAGATCTTAAGTTCACTTTTGATGCTTTGAAAGAACAGGTATGCACATAAATTGTTCAGGAATTTAAGGCAATTTGCATATTAAGATAGAAACCCATCAGATTAATAGATTTTTATGTTGTGCTCAAAATGTTAGCCGAATTGAAACCACTTACATATACTCATCTCAAAGGACTGAGAGTCATAAATAGCAGCTGCTCCTTGATAAAAATACAGTCCTGAGCACAAGCTAGTAGCAATGCTTAAGCTATGACATCTTCCATGTCAGAGTATAAGCTATTTTTGCAGTAAGGAGCAGTATTTACCAGGTGTTCAACAGGCAAAGGCATTCTAAACATGCAATAGCTCCCAACAGAAGTCCAAAATTACTTCCAGTATCTTGGTTACAATAGTTTATTTGCACACTGCAGAAAGATCAAGAAATCCTGCTATGCATTTGTGACCACTAGTATTTCAAACACAACAACCAAGGGATACAACGTAAGGACAGGCAGCAAAAGGTGTTTTACAGAAAACCCAAAAAACCAAGAGTCTTTTAGTAATCGGTTAGATTGTTTGCAAGGTAATTGGAACACTCTTCCCTCCCCAGCCCCTGGGAACTGTTCCCCACACTATACCTATGCTATGACCAAACAACACTGGAGTGTTTAAATTCAGTGCAAGAAGAGTAATTTCAGGACATTTAATTTCACTCTAAACAAAGGCAAAAGTTTATCTATATAGACATCCAAACGCCAACATATTTGGTACAGTGTAATGAAGTTACACAGATTTCACCCTTAGAGGTATGCTCTTGTAGTGATCACCTGCATTCCACAAAAAAAAAAAAAGTGTTTGAAACAGCATAATATTGTAGACTCAACGCTTTAAAAAACTTTATTCAGCTGGAATTGGAACTCCCTAACATTCACAACATAATTTAGGATGCATTTGTTACATGAAGAGCAGATAAAAGACTTAAACAGTTTCACATACCAGTTAAGATACTCCACATGCTCCTTCCCCACCTACAATACTGACATCTCGGTTGGTTGTTGGTTTTGGGTTGGTTTCAGGTTGGTTTCATTTGTGGTTTTTTTTTTTTTTTTCCCCTCCTTAACAAATACTCAGGTGCACCTTGTCTACCTGACTACCTCCCCCATTTCTACAGGAGTAGACATACACTGGTAACAGTGGGAGGATATGGGACACTGTCCTATCCAGCGTTTGGACCCTGGAAAGGAGTAGGCCTAGCTATAAAAAAAAAAAAAAAAAAATAGAGTTCAATGATGAGCTGAACATGAAGTGCTTCAGCAACTGAGGCAAAGCCACACTCAGGAAAAAACTGTATAGTCACAGAGAAAGGAAACCATCAGTAGCTGAAGAGAGGGGAAAGGGGGAAGTAGTCTAACCGCCCCCCCAATAACCCATTAGCTTTACAAAAAGAGTTCAAGAACTAACAAAATCCATTATCTGCAAGGTCTGCAGGATTAAATGCCACATTAAGACGACCCACTCCAATCCTAGATCAGTTGTCCACACTTAACAGGGCTTTAGTCATGCATGGTATGCATATTCTGCAGACTGACTAACCCCTTGCTTCCACCCCTTCTTCCTCTTTCCCCTCCCCCCAAGAGAATGAAGTTGACTGATTAGAGAGTTTCACTACTAATTTCCCCATACATCCCCTCCCAGTTTTCTTTTGAGGGCAGAGGGGTTGTCAAATACATCAACAACTTTTCTTTAAACAATTATCAAATTTTAAGGGATATAAAGGGATATAAAGACATTGGTGCATTTAAGAATTTACATATTTGTAAAAAAAAAAACTAGTTATAAAACTACATTTTTATCACCTAGTACTTTCAAGATTCATTGTTATTTTTGACTAATTAATATATTAAATTAAGCCAAGGTTTGAGACCAGAAAAGTTCTATCAATCTACTTAGAAAAGAATATTTAAAACCAAAAATGAAAAAGGTTAGTTATGTTATATTCCAAAATCCACAGCCCATTATACTAAACACATTCTTTCTACAGGAATGATGTTCTTGAAAACAGATGATTGCAAGTATTTTACTGCTAGACACTCCATTACATTGGATAGTGTGACTGGAACCTGTGGATGGTGAAGTCTTGATGTTTGTCCAAGTTTCAATGTAAGGTGTCCAAGGTCCTCTCCCAGAACCATGGGGGGAGGGAGGGCAGGGGGGAAGAAAAAAAAAAAAAAAAAAAAGAAAAAAATCACAGATCAAGTTCTTACGACTTTTTTCAATCTTTCCTTGGCTTTCTGTTTCTGGGCGATCTATTCACAGTTTCCTCCTCCTGCAAGAAAATTTGTGCAAACATCAAGGAAAAAAAACTAAAAATAATCTTAAAAACATTTTGAGCAAACCTACAAAGAATAATCTCCTTTCTACATTTGGATTTAATTTTTGAAAAGGACTTACTGCTCTTACTATCCTTCTTTTCTATACATGGCAAACACACAAATCCTCTTATTTTCACAGTGGATGTACACTATTTGCTGAGAGTATTCAACAGCTTTGCTGCTGCGAGAATCCTTTTAACTTCAAGCAACACTACGTCAGCCATTATGTCAGCTACATGTCATTATGTAGAGCACTTAAGAGGTCACATCCTGACCGCATACTAAGCTGAATAAGCCTTTTGCCTCAAGAAGATGCATTCCACACAATCCCACTCCTCTCACAAAGCAGGGTCTATGGTAGTGCCTTTAGCAAGGCGCCCAGCTCTGCTAAGTCAGCCATAGCAATTACTATTCTGCAGGGTGATTAAGTTTTCCGAAGTTCTGACACTTGGAAGCATCACATGAGCCAGGTTTACTTCAAACACTTTAGTAAGGCTTCTTATACATGACTTAAGGAGAAAAAAAAAAATGCCCAAGACTTTCCTCAAATATTAAGCACTCTTACCTCTGATGCAGGTTTCCTGTCCTCTTCCTCCTCCTCTTCCTCCTCCTCTTGACTAGCACTTCCTATATCAGCACCACTTTTCTGCTTCTCTTCTAAGGGAAATAAAAAAAAAAACCCTCATTCTCTTTTCATTAAGACTTACCTTCAGTTCACCATTGTCTTTATTCCAATGTCTGCCAATCTTTCTGTTTTATTCTATCAGAGAGAAAACTCAAACTGATTCAAGATTATCTAGTTTACCTACCTAGCTTTTCCTCATTTGCTTCCTCCTCCTCCTCCTCCTCATCTTCCTTGCCCCCTTTGTCTTTTTCTTCCTCTTTCTCCTCATCCATCACATCAGGCTGAGGAGCATCACTCTTTTTGTATTCTGCAGCGCTTGGCTGTTTCTAAAAAATTGTCCAACCCAGACAATTATTTGTGACTTTAAGGAACATTTTGCTGGATCTCTTTTTAAACATTATATTATGTATTACTGGAGGAAATGCATACCTTCCCAGAACAGCAGAAAAGGACAACAAGGAACACTGGCAAAGCCACAGTGAGGATGTAGACTACCCAAAGCCAGGGATCCACCACCTGCCATCATCTGGCCCACAACACCAGGCTGCAAGATAAAAGGAACTGTGAAATTTTATCCCGTACAGCAAGTTATAGCAGTGAAGTCTAAGCTACACAATTTTCAAATAGGCTTTTTGCAACTTGGAACATTTTATTTCATACCTCAAAAAAAAATTAAAGCTAACCTGTACAAGTACTTTTTTCATAGAAAATTAAGAAATAGGCTAAAGTTAACAGTCCAGTTGTCAGAGCAAAAAACTCACAAAACAGCAGTGAGTTCTCATTGCTACTTACAGCAACCACTACCATATTTTAATTTGGAATTGAGGTCCCAATCTGGTTTATCATAATCCCTAGCCTTGGTACATATAGATAAATACTGTGGGAGAGAACAGCAGCAATGCTCCTACTGTTCTAGTCAGAAGCACACAACTAAACCTTTATTTCTCACCTCTGCAGCACCATCAGCTGCCTTTTTCAGTCCCCACCCATCACTGGCCCAATCATCAGCCACAGCTCTTTCAGTACAGATGATGAAGTTGTCAAAAAAGATGTCAGAAGTCATTGACCATAGCTCAAGTCCCACAGCACTGAAGGGAGTCATCTTGAAAGGTTCCAAGTCTTCAAAGAAATCTGGGTTTGGGATCTTCCTAGGTTTCCATATACCCTAGGAAGGACAAAAGACATTCAAGCCCTGCCTGCTGTAATACAATTTTTAGTTTTCAGCCCATTTTGAACCGAGAAAAAGACCAACCCACTGCACTTAATTACAATGTCTATGGGTGCAACTCATCAAGTTTTGCAAATTAATTTTCCTTTGTGCTACAAAGAAGTGAAGCCAAGTAAGAAAGTACTTTGAATGTGTCCACTTGGAGCACAGTCTAACCATGACAATATTTGTATTCTTAATTACACCTGCTGAATCTAAATCATTCTGCTTTTTCTAAGAGAAATGCTGCATAGGCCGGGAGTTCAAGCAATGAAAACACTAACCTGATAGTTCACATTATCAATCATAGGAGGCTTCCATTTGCCTTTGTAGTTTGGATTATCAATCATCGGTCGCTGCCAGGTACCACAGCCAGGGGCTGTCTCACATTTAGGATTTGCAATCTGAGGTGCCTCCCATTCACCATCCATATCCTCATCCCTGAAAAGCGAAATTTGGTTTTGAAGTCCACCCCTTGTCTTTATACAGAATAAGACTTAGACAATGTCTGATTTCTGGGAATTTTAAAATTCCTACCATAAAAACGGAGATACTGAAACTTTGAATAGCATTGGTCTGTAGGTAAAGACGTCACAGAAGGAATGAGGAATTCAAGTAGCAGCTTGGAAGCACAGAAGCTCAACAAAAGCCAGTCCCTGAGCACAGCCTCCCCCGCCGCCCCTTCCAAGTATGGTACAACTGCAAGATGACCTTCCCTGCCCTGTTCAGCTTACAATCACAGAACAGAAGAGTTGAAAAGTGCGCAGGTGAACGGAAGAACACAAGACTCCTCAGACCAACTCTGCCTTCTACTTTTGAAGCAAGACAGCCTGAATCGACAACTTTGTTAGCAAGCAACAACGAACTAGCTATTCTTTACTCGTAAAAGCCAGTATCAAAGCCATGAAATATTTGCTGTGATTTGCAACAGGCAGTAAACGTACCAATCTTCAGGCTTCTCAGCATCAGGGTCCGCTACATATTCTGGCTCATCATCCAGCCAGCCCTCTGGTTTCACAGCATTTTCGTCTGCAATCTTTGCAGGGGCATCCTCATCCCTCGAAAACAGAATATTATGTATTAACACACACAACATATAAAAGTTCTTAATCCCAAGGCACTATTCTACAGACTCTGAACAAGCTCACTGATTTAGACAATCAGCTAGCTTCACTTCTAATCGGGTAAGCATAACACCATGATTTCAGAACCAAATTGCCTTGCAATCTGTTACTTATACATATGCCTCATGGCACAGTCATAGCACCAACTGTAAGGTAATACTACTTATTTTTTAAAACCAACTTGGAAAGGGCATATTACAGCAAATCCTGTATCTTATTGGTCACTACAAACACACACTTGAGCTTGAAATTGAGTCCACTGTTCACAAAGCATAGGTTCAAAGACAGAAACCCAGTATCAGTTTCCAATTTAGGATGTCAGATATTTCAGTCACCTGCAACTATGCATTACACAAACAACTAGAAACTTCTTACAATTATACCTTCTGCAGCTCATCTTTGATCTCATCAAGGATGAAAGCATCAGCTAGCATAGCTGTTTCAGTAAAGCCTTCATCTGTGGCCAGTACAGTAATACTAAACAGTAATTCCCAGAGGACATAGATCCTGTCTGCCTTTGTCTACCAAAACTGCTGCTCAGATGCCTAAACTGATTGTGTTTTGATTACAAGGGTGAGATTCAAAACCTTTAAGTCATCTGAGAAAGACTTTTTGATCAGAACCAAATTATCAGGCCAAGGCCTTCCTCAATTCCACCCCTCCAACAGCTTACCAGTCATCTGGTTTAACAGCATCTGGGTCTGGGATTTTTGGTCTCTCATCCCAGTCCTCAGGCTTCTGGTCATTCGGGTCCTCAATCTCCCGGGGTGGATTCACAGGAGGAGACATATCATTTAGCAAATTCCCACTGTTGACAACTGTTTGATCAACCAGTATTTCAAAACTATTATCAGGATTCAAGACTGTAAGGAAAAAAGTTGATGTAGCCATTACATATACGATACAAAGAGTGCATGATCATCCCCCCTGTACAACTACAACTTCAGCAATCCAAGATACCACTTACCCAGCAACTGTTTTAAAGAACTGTTAAGAATCTTTTGTCTTATGCCAAAGGGTAACTAGTAATGCCATACCACACATCACCTTGTGAGAAAGAAGACACATTGCAGGAGTCCTACTTTAAATATGTTAAAAGCACAAAGAAGCTTGTACAGTGATTTACCAGTTACCACAGCAAGTTGACTTCGGCATAATAAGTATTGCTTTAGTAGTAAGAATATATGTATTCACATTCTATTCAAGAATAAGAATCCCTACTATTGACTCACAGGATTTTAATCTCACTCCTTTACCCATTGCTGCCTCTGTAGTAGGAAGAGCTAGAGAGAGCCTCCTGAGTACTCCTTGAAAGATTTTTAGTCATAGCTAATATACCACACCAGACACTGTACTTCAAGAACCACAGAGTTTTTCTGGTACTATGAAAGCAGCAAGAAAGAAAGAAAGAAAAAAAAAAAAAAAAGACTATACCTCTAAATCTAAAGCCTAGTATACTTAGCATATCAAGTTACACAGGACTGCTCTGAAATTCAGTTCTCCTTTAACTATTAAGTTCAAGGTCTCATGACTTTTCTTACATGAATCAAGACTTCTTGCAAGGAAGAAATAAGCCTTTGTACAATAAGATCAGTTTTTGCATTCAGAGCTTTGAAGTAGTGTTTAGTTGTACCTATCTGTCGACACAAATATTTAGTTGTTCCTTTGGCTCATTTTATGAGCTTTTGACTCAGGAAACATAGCAGTATTTATTAACATGCATAGTTAACAGTCACCGTACCCAGAGTATAAAGATGGGTCTTCTTATCAGTAAAGTAAGTCTTCAGGTCTGCATCTGGACGCTTTGCATGCTTCTCCTCATATTTGCCAGTCTTTGGGTTTTTGTGTCGGAAGATGAAGTGCAATTTATAGTCCTCTCCACATTTGTCAGGGCCAAACATGATTGTGTATGGAGTTTTGTCATGGAACTGATCCTTTAAAAACAATACAAAACTTCATTCCATTATTTTGAAATACAACTTAAGTCACTGCCTGGCATAAGAACTCCCAATTCATTAGAAATTATTCTGCAACTTGGATATCAAGCCAGTGAAGTACCTACACTAAAGCCTGAATGATGAACACAAGCCTCTAGAGAACACCACAATTATCCCAGCTACTTGAGTTTGCACCTTCGGTCTCCACTTTCCAGATGAAAACCAACAGCTATTCAAGCGTTATCAAAAGGTAAGCTTAAGTGACAACCACAATGTTTAAGTATATCTCCACATTATAATAAAGGATTTTAAACGCTATCAGTATAAAATTATCAGTTACTGGTAATACTGAATGACTAGCTAGTCCAGTGAGTTTCCTTCACACAAAGTGATAAGCAGCATTAAAAGTGAGGCCAAGCTGTATTTCGTTTACACACTTATAAACTGGTGTACTGTCTCAACCTGAGAGCTAACTGGATATAACAATCTCACCTTTGAACACTGCCAAGAAAGTCTATTTGTTCCTGCTAATGTTATCTTAAAATTCAATACACATATGAAACTGGTTAGATAGTCAAGTTGTCTTTTGGGTGTCTTCTTTTTAAGTAACTTGGAATCTGTATTAATAATACAACTCCAATGAGACCGCAGAAGGAAAGGAGAAGGATGGGTAAGAAGTCATAACATTCCTATGAAGTCTAGGAAGATGGCTAAAGAAAACCCATAGGCCACACAAGCCTACGCAAGGTGACCCAGCAGTTAAACTTTGTCTGAATAGACTCAATCACTTTACATAGGTATGTCAGTGAGGAGAGAAAATTATTCTTAATCCTTAGAAGTTGTAGCATGGCCTCTTCCATTGACCACATTTCTAAGACAATGCATTCAAGGGTCATTTATGAAGCAAATGGTTCTGTGTAGCTAGTGTGTGCAGCTGAGCATATAAGGTTGTATCCAGGCCAACCTCTCAAGACTTTTTTTTTTTAATATACCCAGTAATGCACAAGCAGGTTCACATGTCAAAGACAAGGCAATAAATGCAAGATATATTTTTAGTTATTTCCATTAGTCTGTTTTAAAGATGAAACATGGTATCTTCCTTCCGGGCAACAGCTCCTGAGGAAGTTTCTCCTCATACACTGGCAACTCTTGTAAGATACCTCCTCTTTGGTCCTAGAACCTAGGGAAATGTGAAGTATTGCAGTCTTTAGCAAAGGTCTAGAACTGTTCAGCTGCTAGGAAGCTCCAGAGTTTTCACTCAAACACCCAGAAACTGCTAAGTGCAAAGTACTCTGGAGATGAGGCTCTAAATATGACCCACTGCCTTTATTGAAGAGGTTTCTTCAGGAAGAAGCAAAATGAAAAAAGTTTTATTTCACAACTAATACTCAAAAGTAGCAGCATTACTCACCAGATTCAATTCAGGGGTTTTGGAAAGCAGTTTCACGTAGGCCCCGCCACACTCTATTCCATTTTGGAAGTTTACTTCATACCTAATTTTAGTTTTGGACAGAGAAGGGGAGAACATGCTATACATGAGGAAAAATTACTTCCGTAATACATAATTACAATTTTCAAGTACAAATTAAGAGTAAGACTGTTTTGTTATTGTTTCCTTTAAATCACATGTTCAGTGATTATTAAAAATACACTCTAAGGACTAAGCAAATATTCATAAGGGCCTGAGAAACATGAAAAATTGAGGATGTAGACGACTTAACCTGACAAAAAAGATTAAATTGAGTGCCGGTCCAGAAAATTATGATCTAGAAGTAGAGAGAAGGAAGAAAAAGCTTACCAGTATGTAAGACACTCCAACAGAGATTAAGGCAAGCCAATTATTTTCCCCACAACTACTATGGCAGACAACTCAATCTGCAAGACTACCAAAACAACAACAATTGGATCCTAGGAGATGCCCCTTTAGAGTTATAAGCATACAACAGTGTATTTAGAGATGCCAAGGAGTCTAAAAAAGGCAAAACATCTCTGTCAGGAATAGGCTAAGTATGCTTGATCCTCTCTCAATGCCAGCAGCCGGAGTGGATGACCACTGGGATTTATTTTTAGCTTTGTATTTTGAGCCAAAACTAAACAGTCATGCAAGAGAAAGTGACCAATTCATTATCTTGTGCAAATATGAATTAGCTTACTCTTTGTTTAAAACTGATAAAGTAGGTAATAATCCACAATTAATCTGTTTTCATGATTTTTTTACCCCCTTCTTGCTAGTCTAATATACATGCAAGTAGATTCTTCTACATCAATCATAGCCAAACAGAGCTAGGCAAGCTGTTAATCTTCCATGACAGATGAACTAAGACAAAAGAAGGAGGAAACGAGTGCATCTTTACCACTCTGTCTGCTCCACCTTGGAAACAGGGGGCAGTTTACTGCATAAGGAAATGGCACTGACCTACATATAGACCAGCTTTTCTCCAAAAGGACAAGGACTTTCACAATTAGCAGTACAGGAGTCAGTTGCCTGACCTTGTTACTACAATTAAATCAAGTGAATTGAAGTCCCGAGACAGGTTACCAAGTCTAGTTTTCATAGACTTCTTCCCATTTCAGGCTTCAGAAGGACACATGCTGTTCTTAAGTTCCCACTTTGGGAATACTGCTTGTTATTTTACTTAAACAGTATAATAATAGGTTACAGTATCTTGTGTCATCTAGACCCCCAGCCAACAAAAACTCTGTTATGGAATTAACTTCAGCACACTATCGTGTCACCCTTGAAATAACAGAACGCAAAGTTATCCTTTACTTACTGTATAATAAGGGGTTTGGTATCAAATACAAAAGGCTTTGAAAGTTTGGATGAAATTGCATGATGCTTGGCTCTGGTTACCAATACAAGGCCTTTGTCTCCTGGAAGCTTAGTGTCCTTCATGTCTTGGACTTCCCATTTACCTGGAGAGAAATTAACCAAACTTTATAAAACTTGTTCAAGACAGTCTTTGTTTAGCCTAGTTTTGAACAAGATGGTTGGCATTCTGCAACAAAATCTTCCAGGGTGCTTTATCAAGTTATTAGCATAACATCTTCACTAAAAACTATTTTAAAACCTCCAAGTAGATACTTTGTCTAAATCAGAACTACACCTTATATTCTTAGCCAGATATATAAACACTCCTCCCATTTTCTTCAGTGAACATAATTTTAACTGGGAAACAGGAAACAAAGGCTTGCACCTCTTCTTCAGGTATGACAAAAGACATCAGAAGCATCTATCATCAAAACCTGGGCTGGTCTTACCATCGTATTTTGCAATCTCATCATCCGTATCATCTTTTTTTGCTCTGGAAAGGATCCATCTAGAAGACAGACATCCAATGGTCAAAAACCCATACTTTTTTTTTTGCCACTAAAATCCTGCCCTTAGGATAAGATAACCCTTGCTGTCCTACGACTACCTCCCACCCAGCCTCTTGATCCCCTGAGGAGTTCTATCCCCAAGCCTACAAAGTTTTTTTTGCCACTTCCGACCCCACCCACAAAGTAAGATCATGGCCTCAGTGTCTTGCTCTTGTAAAAAAATTATAGTACCACCCCACTATCCTCACGTTACCTGAAGTGAAAAGCCAGATGAGGATTAAAACATTACACATCTATGGCTCACCTCTCCCTTGTTACAAGAACTTAAGGAACTACTAGCTTAGCTCACCACTTTAACAGCCAGCCTCATACAGTCACTGCCGTAATCCTCAGCAACCACTGCCCCTTGATTCGATTTTGAATTATACAGGCTCTAGTGAGGGTTTCATTGCCTTTCACCACATTTTTTTTTTCATTATTTGCTGTACTGAATCATCCTTCAGATTATACTCACCCATCTAGAGTTCCTTTATCAAAGGACTCGGCAAAATATACCTCACCAGTTGGGACTGGGGCCCTGTAGGTAACCTATTGGAGAAGACAGGCATTTATGCAGCTTTCAATGCACATTCTCTACTCTAAAGAAATACAGGCACATACAGCCCACATTCCCCCTCTACACCCAAGTACAGCTTACCTGGAACACCCGTGCAGCATAAATACAGAAGTTATGTAAATATTGCTGCTTGTGCCAAGCCATTGTGCTCTTGTCTGCAACTAAAACTAAAGTGTATATCTAGCTGGAAACATTAGCATTAATTCCTGATAATCACAGATTTCAAGGGTGGATTTAAGTTTTCAGGAAGAACACAGGGGACACAAGAATAGGAACGAAGCAGCTAGGCTTAATTCCAAGCCCTACTTCCAGATAACATCTTAAATAACATCACAAAATACTAAATGTTAGCAGAGTAAATACAACTCTGATCAGACTTACATTAACCACAACACAAGCGGTAATTCAATTTTTAAAAGAAGTTCCATGCCAAACCTTTGGAGTTGGAGGAGGAGTGCTCGTTTCAGGTTTTGACTCTTCTACCTCCTCAATGCCATCATCCAAGTCATCCTCAATATCAACTACATCATCGCCATCATTGTCATCATCCGTATCATGTGCCTGGACAGCAAGAGTCCCAAGAGCGAGCAGCGTCACATACAGTAGCCATTTCAGCTCCATGATCTGGATAAATAAGACAAGGCAAAGAGGTCAAGCCAGTGCTGCATGCAGAGCAAATCATTGCTTCTCAGTACAAAACCAAGCATCCAAGACAACAGGTGAAGTGCCTAGTCATACCGCTGAAAGAAACGCACAAACATATCTTTTCAGCTCTTATTTACTGCATCAGGCTGGTTGAGAGGGCTGTAAAAGCTGGAGAGGAATACAACGTAAAGCCAAAGTTTTTAGTTCAAAACTGACATTAACTGAGCGGAGAACAACGTATGCAAGTTCTGCAGATCATGCTGCAGAAGAGTCATAACTTTGCTCTTACCCGGTCACAGTCTATGAACAGAACAGCAGACACACGTACACAACACCACAACCTATGTACCCTCAAAAGCCTAAACAGAAAACTTATTTCTTGCTTATGAAGGACTTTAAATGCATCACACAGAAGCTGAAATCTCCACTCAGTTCAGGAATTGAAATACAATTAGCTAGCTCTTTCAAGCAGAGTGTGATCTATGGAGTAATCAATCCTCTATCTCCTGTTCGGTATTTTTTTGTCCTTTCAACTGTGGGACACTGGTGTTTTCATTCATCAGTCCCCTTCCCCAGGTATTATTCTGGAATTACTGCCAACAGCCACTGATACTACTGGCAGTGGCAGATGTCTACAAGCAGTTGAAGCTACTGAGGCAGACCCAGGAGAAAATTTCTTACTATTTAACAGAAGTTGATTTGATTCCCCTCTTTCAATCTCTAATTTAACAGGATGACCAAAGAAAAAGAGTATCAGTTAACAGAGGCTTTACAGAATTAAAATATCACACTTCAACTAATTTAGAAGGTGCTCAGCACATTGTCGCACCTAAAATATGATAGATCTTGGCAAGCTGTAGCACAAAAGATCTTGCACATAAAATGGGTTTCAATTTTACTCTCTTGCTAGAAAGCCTACAAGGTCACTACACCTTTAGGCTGATACAGAAGGCAACACTCGTAGCATGCTGCTAAAAAAACCCAAAACCAACCTGTGCCTTGCTTATCTTTTCTCCTTTGAATCAAATTCCAAATTTTTCTTCCAAAACCAGAGTTGTAACTGAGACTAATACTTTTTTGAAAACAATTACAAAACCAAACATCCCCTCCTTCTCTTACACTTCTGCCTCAGGCTGTAGCCCTGTAGACTTAAAAACATAACTCAAGCAGAGTTCATAGTGCCTGTAGGGGCATAAGATCATGCTAGAAAACAAACTTTCAACTTTCCAAAGCGTGTTTAGGCAACTAAAAGAATTTACAGTCTTAATGGCTTATCAGCAGTATCCAATACTCCAAAACTACGTTGCATACCAGATCTACCATTCTAAGATTAGTCTTCAACTTACTTCTAATGACAGAGGGGATGTTTTACAACTACAACAAAACTGAATTTTAAAGACTTGTGCTGAGGTCATGTCCAGTTTGTCACTACAGCAACATGCAATTGCAGCCAGTTTTCTAACAATAGTGATGGCCTTGAGGATTATGGTCTAAATGCATGCTCACAACCCTCCCCCCCTCACAGTTCAGGCCACTGCACTGAAACACCTCTGAACCAAAAGGACACCACTCACAGCATGAACAGCTGACAAAAACTTTCAAGTGTTGTTACATACAAGCGAAGCTTGTTTGCTTAATATACAGTGTACAGCCAAAATTGAAAACAGTTACAGACCTTCATAGCAGCTCACAGCTCCTATTACTAATGTGGGAACCACAATACAAAACCAAGGAATGAAAACTGTCAAGCAAACATAGGTACCCTTGGAAGTTCAAGTTTCTCCTGCACAGACACCATGTCCTCTGAATAACTCGTGCCCACCAGCATAAAACCAGCACAGAAAACAAGAGCCTGAAACCTCATTTGAAAAAGTGACCATTAAAGCTCTGGATGCACCCTGTGTGACTGAAGCAACTACCGATGAGATAGCACAAGGACATCTTTCCAAGGAAAGGGTTGAATTTTATCTTACTTTACCAACAGGGCGGCACCAAATAGATTATTTTTTTTTAACAGAGCTAAATTCAGGAAGATTTTACCCCAAGTTTTAGAACTGCTTTCAAATTGTATTATACAGATAGAATGACCACTTCACAATTTACAAAGTGATACAAGGAAATTAATCTTAAAAATATAGCAAGAGTAAAAATAAGCCAATTCTCTCCTCTTCTGCTAAGAGGAAGGCATTTCTGCATACCTCCTCCCAAGCCTGTGCAATGGATATTAATGATTTAGCATGCAAGTAATCCCTTAGGTAATCTCACCATTAGCCGACCAGCAATAAAAGTTTTGGTGAAAGAATTAAATCACACCCCCCACCAACTTCCATGCCAGTGTTGACTCCCTATGTAATAATTACCTACTTCACAATCCCACCCCAACTACAACTTCAGAAGTATTTGTCAGCAGCAAACAAACTTCGGTAAATGCTAGCATGTAAGTGGCAAAGCCACATAGCCTGATATTGCAGGCAAGGTTGCTCCAGAAAGTCCTCTGTCAAAACATCCTACTGAAACCAGACAATTCTACCAGTGACTCATACAGCAGGGGCAGAAGCTATGCCACTCTGCACATCTGGGCTCCTGATACAACCACAGGTATCTATCCTGTAGGTCTACATTTATTGCTTAACACTCTGTCTGAATTTGAGGCCTCACTGAACCTCATTTCAAGGTAGAAATATTGTCTGTTCTTCCCAAGCAAGCTTTTTTCCCCTCCTCCCACCCCACCCCACCCCCCAAAAAAAAAAAAAAAAAAAAAAAAAGAAAGCTAAAAGCATGGAGAGAAGCTAATGCAGTTTCATGTCCTTGCCTCTTTATAATCATTGGCAAGCAGTATTCACAAGTTTATACCCCTACAGAAAGCTGTTTAGGACACCTCCTACGTATTTAATCAGTCCTTAATTCAACATAAGCTACTATTCATACACCTTGACTACTGACCGGTAGCATCCGCTGCCACTGCCAATTGTCATACCTAGCTCCTTATTCTGTTAATCTGTAACAATATACAAACTAACTAAATATTAAGAAATAAAAGATACTATGTTCTCAGAAGAGCAATTTAAGTGAAGCACACATTTTTTATATTTAAAAGGCTTATAATTGATGTCCTGCTACAGGAGAAAATTTCAACTTCACACAACCCTTAGGGACATAACAGAAACACGATTATGCCCTAGTAAATTAGGTTATTCCTAAAGAAGATAGAGGGGGAGAGAGAAGAAACACAGGTTTCATACAAAACAGGCATACATAAACCGATTTTTCAGTGGAGCTTGAAGTTGCTAGCAACTACACATGTTCAATTAGTCACCTAAAATGTAGTCCAAACTTCAGGCACACAGCCACCTACTCTATTATGATCAGATTTCTCCCTTGAAGGAGTGTCCAATTTCCAAGGAATTATCATCACTGGCCATTTTTGACTCTGCTTGCACTTCCCTTCTTCAGGTTTAACTGTGTAATATTTCTGAAGGTTAGTGCATTTCTGATCGTGCAACTGCCAAAAGCCTTTAACAAGGGAACCCCTTCATAATAGGCAGGAGCTTCTGACATCTCCATTCTACTTCAGCGCAACCCTCATTTTCACCACAATGTTTCAAGTCAGAGAGGACTAAAACTTCATCTGCTTTTTTTTTTTTTTTTTAATAAGGTCTTCAGACACTTTTAAACATTGTCATACCACTCGGATCAAAGGGAAAACTACTGCAGTATAATACCAAAGTACTAGCAAGGAAGAGAGTTTGAGACTGCCAGGGCTAACAAGTCACTTGTTCTCTGTCTGTGTGTCCATCCACAGCCAACTTCTATGCTAGAAAATTTCTAGCTTACATTTAAGCACTGTTCACCTGATTGTGAAAAGGCCGAAGCATTTTCCCCTGGAATGTACAGGAGCTAAGCAGAGCACTGAAAACAGCACTGAAAACTGGAACGGCGGCACTACACGCTTTACTTTGTAAACAGTAAAAACTAAACCAAAGTGGAGTGAGATTCACAGAGAGGATCAGCTTCTTGCCATACAAGTGGCACTCTTAAAGTATAGGGCTAAGTAATTGCTACCTTTGGATTTCAAGGCTTTCGAGGAAGTCATGCAGCTTCAGAAATTTATTTTTAGTTAAATTACCCTTTCACTGGGCATGACGGGGAAAGCTCATCTTATTTATTTGCATGAAACTGGAAACACTTGACCCATACAGCAGAGAGTTGTCACCACTGTCTCTAACACACGTGTCCCGGGGAAGGACAGACGGTGAAAGGGACTGCACAAAGGATGTTTAAGTCCTTTGCTATCACGCTTCCAGAACTTGCTACTTAGTAACTTCCCTGCCAGGTCAAACAGAGCCTGCAAAACCAGTTTAATCATCTCCTTGGTTACTAATCTGAGTGGCTCATCACACCAGTTCTTAATAACTGCATATTTCAGAATGTATAACTACATTTGAATTGCTATTGGCTATCTATCTAGTTTACTACTCGCTTTTTTTCCTTAGAATAGTAGTCAGATGAAATGGGTCTTATGAAAAGTAAGTCACTTACTATGAACTACACCTCAGCAGTTTTAACTGGAAGAGCATCAGTGGTTTCTATTCCAGCAGCATCTGAAGTGACAGCTGAATGGCTTACATACAGGAAGAGGAAAACTTGCTAGCAAGTCCTGCATTCCACATACTGGATCTCAGTATGGTACTTACAGTGGAAGCACACCAGTAAAAACAAGCACAATGTGTCCTCATGCAAGGAAAGAATTCCCGAAGAACAATTTAAAGGCACAAAAGTAAAGAAATTAATTACAACACACAAAAACATGCAAGGAGACAAGAACAGAAAGGTCAAGACATACTCATTTTCCATCTCAAATGACATAGTTATGGTTTCTGGGCAAAGGCTTGGCTACCCTACTTCGTAGTCCACTAGATTCTTAAAGTCAGAACTACTGAATAGCAGAGGAAACCCTTTCTACATCTCACAATCCCTCCACCTTCCACACCCTGGCTCCTCTGTGGTGCCAGGGTAACTGTTTACACAGCCTCATGATGAACTAGCAGCTGGTTTAAGATGGCTCGAAGTCCTTCTGCCGTGTTATTTTAACCCTGAATCAATACCACAGTCCAATCCAGCATGCAAAGGCAAAAAAAGAGTTGTAGCAGGATAAGTGAAAGTACTGTGAGATAAAGTAAGTAGCCAAGGATAAAGAAAGTTAAGCTATTTGAAGCAGAGTCAGCTTAACGCCACAGTTTCGTGTGCAGTTTTGTCATCTGCGCTTGTCTAAGACCTGTCTTTATGCAGATTTGGGAGATCTACACTCTCTGGCAAAGCTGAACGACTAACTGTGTGTCCAAACACTATAATTTCGGCAACCAGCACATTACCTCACTGCCCCTCTGAGAGGGATTTAATAAAACTATATTTCTCTATATGCAGCAATTTGTATGATGCAGACAACACTTTTTCCCCTTAAACGTGCAGTTTTGCAGCTAGACAACTTCCAGCATTGTGAAGAACCTGCCTCTAACATCGTAACTCAATGAACAGTAGACAAGGCCTCCTAAAATAAAACAGCCTTGCTTACAACAGGACAGAGGCATGAGCTCTGTGTGAGAGTGGTTTGCTGCCTGCCCACACCACCCTCCCCCCCCCTTTTTTTTAAAGGAAGAGGTGGCTAGGATCCACTGCTATGTAAGATTTGAGGAAAGTCTTGGGAAAGGATTAGCCAAACCTCTCCTGGAGAACTCGATAGCCCCACAGAAAAAGCTGCCTTCTGTGGGGGTTGTAAGGAGCACAAACCAGGCAAGAGATTAGGTGTGAAAGATGACAGCAACAAAGCTTGTTTTTAATAAGCATTTCAAATATGCCAGTTTCTAAAAATAATGTACAACAGCACAGATAGAGTAAGGGAGAAAAGACCATGTACCATTTGCCAGCAAAGATCATTCCCGCAGAACTGGAAGTCCTTGGAGGGCAAAAACAGAACTGCAAGGCTTTTTGTCCATAAAACAGATGGGCTGCTAGGAAAATTACATTAGGCATGGGGAGATCTGGAGGTGCCCCAAGTCTTTCAGACCACTGTGTCTAGAAATCAATTCAAGTCTACCCTGCTACAGAATTCATTCCAGCAGGAACAGGCTGCCACCGCAATCACTACTAGAGGCAGAAAAATGAAAGGCCAGAAAAGGAAGTAAAAGGCAGGGCTACGTACAATTCACAGTGTATTCTCGGTAAAGGATTTATTCATTTACTTAGGGGGAAGTTCTGCAGCACATCAAATGAGAGTAACCTAACAGAAGCTGCAAGCTTTCTTACTGTTTTGCATTAGGTTTCCCTTCCTCAGAGGGCAGTTGATACCAGGAAGCAGTTTACATCTTACACACAGCTTGTGATGTCTGTGAATTGTACAAGTACTCCCTTCATAATATTTTTTTAAACTAGAAATACCAAGACTTAATACAAACACGAAGTTTAACTCAAAGCTTATCCTACTCTTGTTAAGCATTTTGGATAAGCCCATGTAATATGGCCAAATCAACAGCAAGGAGGTTTTTGAAGTCACTTCAAGTGCATCAGAGTGAACCTAGATAGAGTTACATATTTCAACTTGTATTTAACCAGTATTTTATCTGTATTATCTCATCATTATAGGTCCTCTATCTCCTTACAATATTTTAGCAACAACCCAAATCACAGTGGCTAAAATGTCTCATAAAACCTGTGTGTTAGCTATACCTATCTGACAATGTTAAGTAAACATACTCTAAATAAAGTTCCAGAAAGAGTTTTCTATGATGCTCTGCAGAAATGCTGCAGCGTTAATTACATTAACACTAATAAAGTCTGACCTTTATCATTACTACTATCAATACACGTCTGCTTCCCTTCACAACCCAATCACCTACAGCTTTTCTCTTTCTACAGCCTAGAAAGTTCTTAACCACAAAACTGCATGTGAAAGTTCACTCCTTAGAATCAGTACAGAGAAGAAAGCAGTACGCTATGCATTCAAATGTGTGGGCTTTTTTTGTTTTAAAAGCACATGATACAATCCTTGTCCAAAAATGAGAACAAAGATTGAATTTATATACTGTTTTTGAAGACACCCAACACCCAAATGATATTCACGTGGTAAAAACCAAAGCACGCGTTTTAGGTGCCCAGAATTCTCAGACCTTGCTGCTGCAGAGTCTCCTCGTCTGTACTTCACCTTTGGCCTCCCTCGCTCTTCAATTACCACATCTTCCCGACCTGTTGAGCCTCCAGTTCTGCGCCTTGAACTCCCCCTTTCCAGAGACTTCTACTCTTCTCGCACAGCCCAGACCAGGTCACGGACTACGCTCCGCACCCACCTCCCCTTCTAGCTCTGCGGGGCTTCCTACCCACGGAGAGCCGGTTTAGGTAGCTCAAGACTATTTCGATACATTAGCGACCAACACTGGAACAAGAAGCCAGATAAAACCCAAACCCCACCCCAACCC
>NW_009260070.1:63670-70198 GCF_000687185.1 Egretta garzetta
CCGGTCGGGGGGCAAGGCGGGGCTGAGGGAGGCCCTCGCTCCGCTATTGCCGCCGCAGTCCCTAAGGCGAGACGCCAGCCGCCTGTCTTGCTGCACCCTGCGCAGCGGAGGCGCCCTAGGTCCGCCTGTGCGGCTGGAGATGCCGGGGGCCTCACCCGGGAGGGTCTGTCCGGCGAGGCTGGGGGCTACCGCCTGTCCCCATGCCTCAGCACAATGAAATTAAACAGCAAACTCACCTTTGCTTTTGTTTTTTGTGTCCTTCGCCCCTTGGGAAGGGTTTTCAAGGTTTCCTGCCTATTTAGAAAATGAAGCATTTCTAGTATTTTTTACTCAATTACAAGGTGAAGTTTTAAGAAAACTAAAACTTGACACACGCTGCAAGGCGTTTAGAGCATGGCAGTGCTGCTGAGAGGGCCTCTTGTTTAAAGGTCTTGTTTAATGTTGGAAGCTTTAAGCTGTGCTGTATTTCCAAAATTAACATAATGTATTTTTGTAGAGGTGAAATACTCTGTAAGTGTTTAATGTTTATGCATCTGAACAAGTACAGAAACACAGGGAAATGCATCAGTAACTCTCCCTGCTCTGCTGACTGGGAGGAGAGGCCGGAGGAGGTAACTGGGAGCACTCAAGTCCGAGCGAGATGAATCTTCAGGAGTCCCCGTTTCCTGCTGCGTGCCTGTGGCAGTGTGGGATGGCAACGAACGAGGTCCTGTGATGAGGAAAGCAAGGTCCTGTTACCCTATCAGTAACCAACGCTTTTTAACTTGTATCTGAGCTGCTTTAGCTGAGAACAGTTAGCTGGAAAGCTGTATCTGAGCTACCCAGTTCAAAGCAAGCTCCTGTGTGGTCTATGGGCTGCAGCCTGGTCCAGCAGGTAGGAGGTATTCTGCAGGAATAGCAAATTCAATATTGCTTAGGAGGGGCCGGAAGAAGGAAGAAAGAAGAGGGTTTTTTGGTAAACATAAATCTGTTTTGAGTTGATGCAATGAGTCAGCAACATAAGTCTCCCCACAGAGAAAATTCCACCACGTTAGGACAATGCAAGCAGGGCCCCAGCGCTCAGAAATAAGGGTCAGCATAAATGAAATCAGCAAATCCCTGTTTATGCTGTAGTTTGGAATCAAACACTCACATTTTTCCAGAAAGCCACCAAGCTGGCTCGTAAACCTGCCCGTTGACTGAGCTACACACAGAGACTGAACAGAAGATGCAGACAGAGAGGCAGGGAAATAGCCACAAACAACAAGCAGCACAGGAGGTACCAAGTGCTTTGAGTAAGAAACTAAAAACACCACGGAGGAATACTTTAAAGGGTAACAAAGCACTATAATTTAGCAGGCTCCCTCCCCAATCTAGGCAAAATCCAGTTTTCCACCACATATCTCTCAAGCCTGTCTTTTGAAACAGTTTATTAACTCCACCATAACTCACAGGACAGCGCAATATTACTGCTGCAGTCACAAAAGCACTAGGAAGTCAAATATACACACACGTGCCTGTCACGCATGCCTCCCCTTTCTCTCCCACCCTTTCCCAAAAAAGAAGGCATTCCTTCCTTTTACAACCTGCTGAATCATGGCACAGGCAGCCCTGAAGCCCGCTCCTGCCTCTGCTGCTTTGTCATCGTGGGGAACAGAACAGCCTAAGTTAAGAAAAAAAAAAAAGCAGCTGCTAAAAGCATATCCTATGCTGTGATTTTTGAGATGTTTGAACTTAGATAAAAGGAATGCAAAATCAATATGAGAGAGGGATAATCCAGAAAGAAAAAAAAAAAGACCGATAAAGGGAACAGAAGAAACGTTCACAGAGATTTAACTGCTTTGGCAGCCAATAAAGGTGATATTTTTAGACCAGACTATGGAGTGCCAGGGCAGGGGCGATGAAAGAAAGGGGGATGGCAGATACCACACGGCTAACATGACATTGTCAAGGAAAACCATTTAGGTGTGCTCAGGAATTGCCACAGGTGATTTCCCTCATTCTCTACTGATAAGATACTTGGGAGGGTGCTGTTCTCTGATTTTGGCAGTAAACTTGGAAAGGCAGAAAATGGGCAATGTGGCAAGGCTGGCAGAGCCCACATATGCAGAACTCAGAGGTGAGAGGCAACCCTCAGTTTATAAGTGAACCACAGCTTTGAATAATTGTATTTTTGGAAACTTTTCTTGACTGGACTGTTACCAGACAGAGCAACCTCCTGCGCTTTCAGCCAGTACTTTCCATTCTTAATTCCCTCTAACCCTGATCTCCAAATAATTCCTCCTTCCTTAATTCCTGCAGGGCATTACCACATCACTAGCGCTCTCCTTGTATTTCAAACATTAGTAGCAGATCTTTTCAGACTCATCTGGAAAACTGACAAGAAGTGAGTGGAAAATCAAGCAGGTCAGAGTTGCGGGGCATTAGTGACACCACACTGACAGATAGCAGGCAGTCGAGGCAGGTTACCAGCGGGAGAACGCTGACTTTTGCTCTTTCAGACTTTGAACTGCAGGAGGGAAGACAAGCTCGCATCTCTGTATGGGGCAATGTCCATGCATCCTGGTACACTTCTCATGGAAAACACATTTCTTTACAATGACATCTCTGGAGAGCATGCCCGGAAAGAGAACGGGAAAAGATACACTGACGTTATCAAAACCGGGGGGCAGGGGGCTAAGCGTAAGTGTCTAAAGGAAATAATGAAGTCCTGCTGTTTTCAAAGCTAATAAACCTGAATGTAAGCAGTGTTATAAATTAACTGTAATAAGAGGTGGCAGATAAGTAGAAAAAGGAAAAAGCATCAGAGAACCAGAAGCAGAGCACTAGCAGATGGATGGGAGGAGATGGGGAGGCAGGCTACTGAGGTGGAGGAAGATAACCCATCCACCTGATGCCATTTGCACAAGCTAGGAAGTGCCCCTGGGAACAGGAACTTTACAGAAAACTTCCAGGACCTGGAAGCTCAGAGTTAAACCAGACAAGAAAATAGGTGCAAGTTTGGTCTGGACATAAGCTCAGGAAATCTTGATGGTTTCCATGGGTTGTACGCAGCTTTTGTGGCTCCCTTAGGCATTGCACCAGTTTGCTGGGCACCATTTGGTTCCCACTGTACCCCTTTCCAACAGTTCCTTCACAGACCAGATGTAGGTTTGCTTGAGAGTGGGCCTCAAATATCCCCCTGAATTGTGTCCTCCCTGATGGTCTCACACTTGAAGCATTTTTACCTGAGCATGGTTGCAACACATGCAACAGGAGTTATTCCCTCGCTAGGGAAACGCAGAGTACCCTTCAGATGCAAGCCATCTAAAGACTGCCAGCAGTAACAACAGGCTACCACCACTTTGGTGGCCTGAGTACATCAGCAACGCCCAAAACTTTGCAAAGCACAAAATCCTCATTCCACACAGCTTGATGGGAGGCAGGGCGCAGAGAGGGTCTTTCAGTGTTATTAGCAACGAGGCCAAAAGAGAGAACGCTGTGCTGAAACAGAAAGTCTTTCCGCTTTACTTCACATGTTTCGGATCAGCCAGGGCCAACAGCGACTGACAATAGCTGCTCTCCCCCAGCTGCTTAGTGGCTCCATGCTAATTCCTCTGTGACTGGTATCCATAGAGCAACACACAACACCCCCTGTGAGTTGGTACCACCTTGCATCTAGCTAGCCAGGGGGGCTGTCTGCTTCAGGGCTTGTTCGTTCATTTGTTTGGAAGCAATTGTTTTGCCAAGGAAGCTTTTGTTTGGTTGGTTTTTTTAAGAACAAAAACCATTTTCAGTTCTCAGTGGTCAAGTTTCCAAATGTCTTGACAGACTGATGGGGTGCAATTAATGGCAACTGAAATTCCACTCAAAGGTAGACTATAACAGGGAGAAAGGAAAGAGGTAAATGTGTTTATTATCTAGGAGAGAGAAGGACAGGGCAACTTCACGACTGGCTCTGTGAAGGGAAGGATGCAGGAAGCCTCTTCTCCCATGCCAACATGTGATGGCTCCAGGGCATGGCAAGGCCCCATGGCCAGGATTCCCCAGAAGCCCCCCCACCTGCACCCCATTCCCCCCTTGGCTTCAAGGGACACAAATGCCTCCAGCCCTGCAGGAGAAGCCAGGGATCTGGGGCCAAATGCAACCCTGGGGTAACTGAGCTGGCTTCAGCACAGTGCTCCCCCTCAGCAGCTGTCTGCCTTTCCCACCACATCCTCTTCTTTAAAAATAGGCAAAAATCACAGTAGAGCAGCTGCATTCCTGACATGCCACATAAACAGCATAAGGCTACCTTGTACCCCTGGCCCATCCTAATCCTGACTTGTGGAAGTCTATAAACAGGGAATTAGCAGCACATAACTCCGTGACCTCTCCAGACCTGCCACTCTCCCCACTCACAACCATCAGCTCCTGGCGCTGAAGAGGCTGGATCGCAGGAGGCAAATATTTCAGTCATTTTTGTGGGTCTTTGTCCATGGTGGATGGCCCAGGTGGACAACTGAGCTTTGCAACCTCTTAAATTGCCATCAAGACCCTTTCTAAGTCAGTAATGTGCAGGAGGGACTCGCTTCTGAGAAACAGCCCTCCCAGAGAAATCCTTTCCTAGAACCAGCTCCTTCCCCGCCATACGTGAGGTGCGAGGGCGAGCGCATGCCTACAGGGAGGGTCACAGCACAGCTGCACTGCAGCCACGGTGGCTGCAACCGGCCAGCAAGGATTTCACGTGCACTCACTGTATCCCTATTGACCACTCAGTCGTACGTTGGAGCTGCAGGGCAGGGTGACTTTGCACATTTGGCTCCCCCTCCGAAAACAGCAGCAGTGCTGGAGAATCCCTGCTCAAGGGAGTGGTCCGTGCCAGGGGTGGTCCATGCTTGTGCTCACCCCAAGAAAGTTTCAGCAGATGGAGGAGTAAGGAAAGTGTGTGCTGAGGATTTATGTCCATTTCTCAGTTAGAACTTACCAATTTGTTGGCAAGCAGGTGAAAATATTTCCACATAATTTGGACTTAAGAGCCATTTCCTGACACCAGCTTCTAACGAAGCTCACAAACCCACCAGAGGCCCTGCAGAAGCTACAGTCGCTAGCAGCTCTGGTCCTTGCACGGCCCCTTGGCCTGGCCAGTGGTGCTCCTCCCCGGCTGCCTTGCCAGGGCTGGTTTCAAATCCCTGAACTGCATACGGTGTCTGAGTTTCCTTCCACTACCTGGGGCGTTCCTTGACTTAACTATGCCTGGCAGAGAGGTGTCCTGCACAGCCAGAGACTTTCTGCCCTAAGGAGCAGCCAGAAGATCCCTGGCACCTTTGTCCCCGGCTGGGATCCCTCCCTTTGCAGGCAGGACACTGCTTGCTGTGCCTGGGGGACTGCAGTGCTCCCAACTAGAGCATTGCCAATGCATTTGCTGCTCCACGGCTGCTTGTGCATCCTGGCTTCTGGAGACCATCCCCACCTTTCCATTCTAATACTTAGATTTTCCTGTCTCATATAGCTGTTATTCAGAAAAAGTGCTGATGAACATTTATTTCCCAAAGAAAATGATAACAAGTCTCTGTTGGTAAGCTGCAATTCCCTGTGTTTTTCTAAGGACAGCGAAGGGGGCTGAACGAGAGGATTATAAGCAGGCACAGCAGAGGGAGAGTCTCCTTCTGCTGTTTCTCCCAGGTCCTGCTGAACTCTCACTGTTCACATCTGCAGCTCCCCACTGCCTTCTGGTGGCAAAAATGCATTAAAATCTCCCTCCCAGCCCGGGCTTCTCCTCCCCAGCCGGCACCAAACACTTGTGCTGGGTGGGTGGTTTGGGGCCTCGTCTCGCACCCTCCCTGGCGTCTCTTGGCCCTCCCCTCCCTGCAGAGGCGCTCTGAAGTTCCTCCTCTTTTCTGCAGAAGAAGGCTCCATTCTGTGCCAGAGAGGCAGGTGGGGAATAAGCAAACCCTGCGTCTGTAAGGGTCCAACTCTGCCTCCAGGGATGTGCCTCCAGCAGTGCTCTGCCTCGGAGGGGCCTCTCTGCTCCTGTCAGCCCTTTACAACAGCCCCCAAAAGTGCAGGCTCCAGTGCTCTGTCACCCTCACAGTGATGAGGAAAAACTTCTTGACTTTGAGGGTGCCCAAGCCCTGGCCCAGGCTGCCCAGGGGGGCTGTGGGGTCTCCTTCTCTGGAGATATTCAACCCCCGCCTGGCTGCTGTTCTGTGCCCCCTGCTCTGGGTGAGCCTGCTGGAGCAGGGGGGTGACACTGGGTGAGCTCCTGAGGGCCCTGCCAGCCCCTGCCATTCTGTGAGGCTCTCTCTCGCTCCGGCTGCCCAGCGTTAGCTGGTTGGGAATGGCGAATGGATTTCCACCCTGGTTGCTGGGAGCAAAGCAACCAGGAGTGAAGGGTTTATAGGATTAGCTGCTGCTTGTATTTGTGACAGTCATCTCCTAGGAAAGGATTAGCTGCTGGGTCCGGAGGTGGTCCCATACCTGCCTAGCCTCTGAAGTCCAGCAGGAACAAAATGTTTGCTAAGGACTTTGTCACTGCCAGAGTGAATGGCTGCCAAGCCGTGCTGTAACCAGGGATGGCAGCGAAGTCGG
>NW_009260070.1:70241-75685 GCF_000687185.1 Egretta garzetta
CCCTACTTCCAGCCCATTGCATGGAGTTGTGTGCAGTGACGGTGTCCTCCGCAGGTCTCACCTGGTGGTCTGCCAGAGTTTTCTGTGGGAATACGCTACATTTTCTTGCATTGCTGTGGCTGACAAAGCCAAGACAATGTTACAGTGCTTTATGCATTCCCTCCCTCCTTTTAATGCTTACGGAGGAAAATTTCCTTTGGTTCACTAGTTCTTCTCAGTCCGAACACTTGCCTGAAAGCATCTGGTAATGGGCAAAAGGTGTGCACTACAGAGAGATACTGGAGGTTTCTTTGATGAGAATATCTATGTTTATATTGTACCTGAGCTGCTCATGGGAGCTCTCTGAGACACAGCCTGTGGTGTCCATGTTGGCTTTGTAGATATCAGAAAACCCTTTGGATGGGAAGCCAAGGAAGTCCACATCACCGGCAAGCGCCCATGAGAGCTCTGCAGCCCTCCTTGGCATCACCTTGAGGGCTCTGCTTTGGAGCTGCTTGTGCATGACAAAATGGAGACAAGGGACCTGACGACCGTGTTTCTCCTTGTATTAACACCAAACATTGCTGTCCATCCTGACTCAAACCAAGGCAACAGTAGAGCCAGTCCTCTAGGCTTACTGAGTTTGGGTCTTGCTGCCACTGCTGTTTGATTAGGGGTGAATTAAAGGAAACAATGCTTAGTGTTATTTCAGAAATCAAATAACCTCTTCTAAAGCAGATCTAGGCAAGAGCATGTGAGCCAAAGAAGATGTAAGCAAGAGCCTGGAATCCACTAGGTTTTCTTCAGGTTCAGAGTAGTGAGGGTGATCAGCGTTGCCCTAAGGGTATGCTGTTCTCACTGTTCTTTACTGTCCTGAGCTTAGATTCGCCCCAGTTTTCAGTGAAGCTGGCTGAAAAGCTGGAAATTGTTAAAAACCCCTAAACATGTCTGTTCTAATAAAGTTTCTAGGGAAAATGGTGAGTCACGGATTGAAAAGCAGCGCTGTGGCTGCGTGCAAGTGCAACAAGCGGTGCAGTACTCTGCAGTTAGCAGAAGCTTTCTAATGTAGAAACTCAGGAGAGTGTGGAGGTAGGGATTTATTTCAGAACTGGCTGCCTATTAAAACATTAAACAGAAGTTGGGGGCTGAGAGGCCTCCTTTGATATATGGGCTGATAGGAAAATGAGGGTAGTCTAGAGTCAGTCAGAGAAAATGTCTGCTTGGCACGACAGTGAAAGGAATGGTTAAGGTTACACAAGTGAAACATGACAGCCTTTGCTCTCATTTTCAAGTCAAATAGCTTAGAGTTAGATCTTATCACCCAAGACTTGAATTAATCACGGGGTGAGTATTATAACTGAAAGAAATAGATCAAACTATAAAGGCAAGCTGCTACCAAGCTCAATGGAAACTCAAAAGAATGAGGAGGAATGAAGAGATAGGACTGATAGGTCTGATTAATAAAAATATCAGCTGTGCCTCAGGGAATGTTGCTGTTCTCAAACACAAATTCTGGAGTCAAAAGTATGGTGCTTTAGTTTTCCATCAAGAAGCCAGGCTAGGTAAGAGCTTGAATTCTTTAACCCCACCGAGATGAACTGGCCTGCAGCTGAGCAGCCCCCTCATTTGCCTTCTCAGAAACTGTGGATTATAACTATCCAGTGCGTATCAGACAAGCTTGATATTTTGGTTTTATATTTTCAGTTCATTCCTTTCATTTATTCTAAAAGTTTGCCCCATTAGACTCTCTTTTTTTGCAACTGTCTATATGTGGAACTGGAATCAGTCGCTGACTAACTTTATAAAAGCACATCCTTAGCTTCCTTTGTTATTTTGGGACATTTTAACCTAAGACTTTGACCTGTGAACAGGTACATCTTTAATCTGTCCATCAACTCAGTGACAAGGGTCTTTCCTTTTGTTCCCACCAGACAACCCCTATCCAAGATACAAGTGGGCTGAGCTGCAAGCTTTCTGTAATCCTAGATAGACTTTTGTCAGGGGTTGTTTTTAGGAGGCAGCAAAAAGAAGCAAAGAGATCCTCCTCCCTTTATGAATATAAAGATGCAGATGTGAGGCAAACTCGGAAAAATTCCCAGAATAAATTTAACATGAAACCTGTTTCTAATAGTTTACTAATTTTTTTAACTGATTACTAAACCAGGGTCTGCTTTACAGCTCTTCATAGATTTTTATACACACACACTCTTCTGTGTATATATATATATGTTAAAAATCTGTATCTATAATAAAAATCTAGATGTCAAAAATATACATGATAAAAAATCTATATGTATATATCTGGTTAAGAAAGCCTATATTTAGCGTTAAGAAGATAACCGGTACAAGAAATGTTAACTACCAGAAGGGTTGATCATTAGAGGATTTTGGGAGGAATTTGAACTCATTTTCACTGGGGTGAAAAAAAGTCTTCTGCAGATAGCAGCTGACCATGTTAATCTATTATAAATATTGAACTTCTGGAAATTATGGGTGGAGATTTTTCTGTTTGCTTTAGTAATAACCTAAGTGCTGGTCCCTGATAAGCCCTGTACCAACAGACTAGGTTGTATATTCCTGAATAGCCACAGCTTTCTTTGCCAGAAGTTAAAATTCTAGAAACTAGTAGTGTCCTAATAAAACCTCCCACAAAAACCTGAATTAAGGATAACTCTGTAAGGACCTTATTGTCTGCTTGACATCCATCCTGCTATTTATCAGACAGAAGATTTTTCCTTGCACCATAGTCCATAGTCTGTTGGCACTTTGTTATAGAAAAGGTGAAAGCGATCCTTAAAGGTAGTGTACAATAAATGCCCTTGTAGATGAGCGTACACGTTCTCCTCCAGATACACTTTTCCAAATGGAGGTTCAACCTAAAAGTCCCCGTTCTCCTGCCCATCTTCACTGCTACAGACAACTAGCTCAGAAGGGATTTTGCTTGCTTGGTTGGCTGTAGCCAGTGCCAGAAGCTCTCTGGTTGCTTCATAGCTATCACTTCTAGTCTTGCCTGCACCAGAAAGTCTGGCAGACGGGCAGTTATAAACAGCAAGCAATTACTGGTTTGGTGATGTCAATGAATTAAAATCCTATTTGGCTGCCTTGACCCAGGCAATATCCTTATAGCATTGGATTATATCAGCAAATGATGATCAGTCATACGGGTTATTGCTAATTCTCTCTCTGTGGCACGTGGCTTAGCGAAAGATCTTTTAAATAGATTGTGAGACACCAGTGCTCCTCTTGGGCAATTGTAGGAATTTGAGATTGAGCTCCCTTAAATCCCTTTCTTGTATAATCTGCTTTTCTTCTTAATTTCTAGTGCTGTTATCCCTGCTGCCAAAAGCTTAGTTGTCACACAGATACCAGAGCTCTTTTGTCCACTCAAAGGGCAGGGCAAATTATTCTTTGGTATTTGCATAACTATAGTAACGGCCAAAAATTTAAGAGGGGTATTCAGGATGAGAAGACCAAGACAGTGAATGAAGTGCACGAGCTGTTACACGCAATCATGGAAACTGTACAGGGGCAGAGCATCAGTTTGGGAACTCTGCAGGTGCTAGACAAAAGGACTAAATTGTGATGTAAAACTGTGATGACCACCGCTAGTGTTGGGGCTTTCAAATACCAAAGACCAAGCTCCTGTGTGCTGTGTTCCACTCTGCTTTGCCACATCAGACCCTGGATAAAAGCTACTCTGAGCATGCAGGGGTAGAGGATGAATGCTGTCCTGCAGACAGAATCCTGCGTAGCCAGGAGGCATTGAGCACTGACCTGGGCATTGAGAATTTTCTCAATGGAAGTGGCTACCATGCAAAGTTATTAGGCAGCATCCCAGTCCTGTGCAGCGTGGAGCAATTTGATGGATGCTGGAAAATAATGGGTTTCTTTAAGTGTGATGCAATGGGTAGCAGGATCCATGTCCCAGTACTGTCCATCTTGCTTACCGCTGTCACAGGCACAGATCAAAAAGACTTAAGTCCACATGTTTTGCAGACAGTGTATTGAAAGCGTGATGCCTTGTGGGGGATTTGTATCACTGAGAAAGCAAGTTTTCCTTAAAACAAACATTGAATACACCTTGCTGGAAGAGGGCAGTGGAATTAGGTCAGCAAACTGGAAGCGCTGAAATGCTTCTTGTGTAAGGGCCTTTTTCCCCATCAGAGCTCCAGGGTACAGGTTAGGATTAGGGTACAGCTCTAACCAGGAGCTCCGTAACTGCCCAGTGTCACTCGATGAATCCTCTTCTTGTCAGAGCACTTACAGACAAACATCTATCCGGCCTCCAGGTTTCAGGAGGCAGATAGTCTGCAAAGTAACATCACTTAATTGCCATTTCATCCCCCAGGTGGTTAAAAGCAAGGGTGTGCAGGCAAGTTTGGTAATTAGTGCTGGTTTTGGTCATTCTATTCTTTTACACAATTGCATCATGCAACCATTTCACACCCTAAAAATAAATCCAGCTGTTTTTAAAGCAATTCCTTTGTCTAGTGTGGGATTGCTCACTGCTCCATGACAGCTGAGGGGCAGTTTCTCACATTTTGCAAAAGCCCCCTGTCCCTGATGAGCTCAGCTGCTTTTCAAAGGCCTCTGGGAAGAGCAAGATTTTCTAACTTAGAGCCCCTGTCTGTCTGTCTGTCTGTCCTGGCTTCCCATGACACAGTGCCTACCTGCAGGCAGCATCTGCCTTTGGTTCCTTCAAAAGATGCATTTCAAAACCTTTTAACACCGCTGATCTCAGAGAAGCTTTACAGAAACATCCGTCTCCTAATGCATCTAGTCATGCTGCCCCAGCACCTTCTGCCCTCACACAAGCTCCTCTGTGGGTCTTGTCCCTCGTCCCATGCCCATGGCTGGAGACTCTGTGGTCTTCTCACCCTTTGTGTTCATCCAGCTCAGCACGGGGCAGGATGCTCGGCAGGACATGGATCCCACCAGGCGCAGTCCCGCAGTGCCAAGCAAGGAGAGCAGAACAGCTCCAGTGAGAGTGTCCAGGAGAGACGCAGCCCAGAGATGGCCACGCCAGCCCATCACGATGAGTGACGTCCGACGAAACCAAGCTCAGGGTCAAGGCATATGACCGGACACAGGTGGCCATGGCAAAAGGCACATGCAAGGGCTTCAGTTAAATGCAGCTCCCAACTGGGCCAGGGAGCCCCCACAGAAGTTTTTTTGCAGCTCACACATCTTCCCAGCAGTGTGGTCCCTGCTTACAGTGCAGGCAGCCCAGCCTGCCTCTCTGTCCACATCACACACAGCCTCCTGCGGATCTCCCCTCAGACCATCTCCTTTGTCTCCCTAAACTCCTCCTTTCCCCTAACCCTGTGTGGGAGAGGACTTTGGTGTGAAAAGTCACCGTAACAGCAGAGGGACCGCTGCCCTCCTGGCTGCCCCATCTCTGCACGTACAACCCTACACCTCCCCAGTTCAGGCAAATTTCCCCCACTCTTCCCCGGTGCCTGGCC
>NW_009260070.1:75718-85729 GCF_000687185.1 Egretta garzetta
GCCAATCTCCTCCCTGAAAAATGTACCCTTAGAGCTGCCCTCGCTCAGCCCCTCACCGATGTCTCATAACTGGGCAGGGCTGGCCAGCCTCTGGCTTTCTGGTCCAAACAAGATAGAAAAGCTAAATACCTCTATTTCTTCACCCCTGTAGTTTAGGGAAAGGGAAGCTGTACTCCATGACCACTCTTCAGCCTTTGACGTATTTCGATGTGCCCTGCAGCCTTGCAATTTTTTTCCCCACATCATTATAGGATATTACTAAGTGTGTGTTAACATAAGAGCTGCCAAAGATGTTTGAAAGGCTTGTTTGTCCCTCCGCAAAGGGAAATCCTCCCTCTCCCTGCCGTATGTACTTATCGCTCCAGAGATTCATTCTTCTTTGAGCTAGCCAGAAGTGCAGATGCCTTTCTGGTGTTCTTTTTTGTTTATGCTATTTCTGACATTCTGCTGAAAAGGGAAGAGGAAAGTTGCAAAACACATGGAAAGGAGTTCCCTCGCGTGACGATAACATGAGATAAGGCAGGACAAGAGAGGAGTTTAATTTGCTTTGGTTTAATATTTTTAACAGCTGTTGACTGTAAAAGAAGGGGTATGATTCATTTGCATCTATCAGTGCCTTTTGATGATGGGTTAAGGGGAGGATTTTGGCATTGCTTTTATACTGACATGCCCTCTAGTCAGTTTTAATATGAGTACAGATAAAGCTCACCAAACTCCTTTAGAGGAAAGCTTTAACAAAAATTTCTCCAAATTGTCCCTAACTAAATGAGTGTATATACTCATTTGTGTAGTTTGCCAAAGACTTGGCTTTCCATCTTGCTTTTTAGAAAATGGCTTTGAATGTTTTCCCCGTTTTGTCTTTAAAGTGAAGCCCTTCACCTTTACTGAGATGAGAAGCACTGCCAACAGAAGCGCTTGGCCATGGTCCTGCTCCATGCAGTGGGATTCAAGCAGAGGGTTAAAGCAGCCCCAACATTTTGCTATAACTAATCATTTGAGAACATTTACGTGACCCCTTTAATATGCCATAGATATGGAAATCTCAGGTATATCTGTCTGGAATACATCTAGATCAACAGGGTAATGCACATCTCCAATATATACTGAGTTTGTACTCTGAGGGATGCTTTGCGTAATGCCAGCCTAGATGCTGCTGGCAAAACCAACCACCTGCTATTTTACTTTCTGAAAGGAGGACCCTCTGTATAGATGCACATTTTAGGAAGACAAGGTAGTTTTTGTTATGCAAAGTTTTTAAGGTTATTGCAAAATGCAGAACCCCAGACAATTCAAAATTCTCAGGAGATCTGAGCCAGCTTGCACCTTGCTGGGAGCCCTGGTGGGAACCACAGAGCAGAAATTGTCTGCAGCTGTCCCTGCTTCCTAGGAACAGCCGCACGTGGCCAATTGCACCTTTCTAAGAGGTAAAATCATGAACTGGCCTTTTCTTGCCATGTTTTTAGCCCATCCTTCCTGTGACAGCTGCAAAATCCAGGAATTCCAGGGAAATCTCAACACATGTTGGTCTGAGTTAACAAGACATCCCCACAGGCACGGGAGGTCAGGAAGGTGTGCCGCTGGCCCCACAGTCCCAGCCCGAGGGAGCTGTTAGTTGAACAGACTGGGGGGATGGTTCTTGGGGATAAGCTCTCTTTCATTCTTTTGAACTAGAAAACCTCTTTTTTCTCTGTGTGGCTTTTAATTCTTTTGAACTAAACCCCCCCTCTCTTTTTCCAAAAAGTGTCTGTTAGAAAGACATTAACTGTTCTCACAAGCAATTCCACAGTCACAGGTTTGGATGTGCTCAGCAGCGGCAAAAGAATTAGAAGGGAAAGGAAGCACAAGCACCAACTAGATGAGAAAATACTTCCGTAATTTTACAATATGATTGGAAGGGCAAGGTGCCTCACAGCTGAGGGCTTAACTTGCTCAGCTGCAAAAATGTTCCCTCTTCCACTAACAGAAAGCTCTTGGCCTGTTGTATTCTCATGAAATACATTTCTAGGGGATGTCACTGCCGCTGGCTTCTCCTTGCCCCACTGCTCCTGGGGAGTAATAGGTACTGCAAAGTCTGCGGATGCTTAAAAATCCTCCAAGCCTTTTGTGTTGCTTATTTTTCTTCCCAAGATTATTTTTAATCCTGATTGGTGTTGCAATCCCGGTCACAGTGCGGCCCTACAGTGGTAATTAGGAGGCAGAAAGGATTAATGGCTACAGGAAGAGGTAGCACAAGCAACTGTGGGCACAGAGAAATGCCTCTAGCGATGACTCAGAGGGAGGTGCGAGGAGCTTGGACTGTGCCAGGTCCAGCCACCCCATGGTGCAGGGCCAAGTTCACACGGTGTAACCTGGAGAGCAGAGTACACCCTGGGGAGTGGGAGAGGGGGACAGCGTTTCGTTACCCGCTCAGCAAATCCATCCCAAGGTAAGGCTGGGACCGCAGAACTTGTCGTTGCTTAGGAGGAACTTTGGCCATGACAGCCTTGGAGGGTGAGGTTTCACAATATGCTTGTTCCAGTGTCACTGCAGGCAGGCGATGACAGTGGTGACACCTTGTCCCTGTCTCCCCACCCTGGCTGCCCCTCCTGCCCCTGTTCTCCCATGGAGCCCAGGGATGCAGTGGCCGTGCAGGCAGCTGGGCTTGCTGAGCTGCCTGCAAGCAGCTCTCCCTTTGCTCGTGGACCAAAGAGTTTTCTGTTCCATCAGCAGCGTGATCCAAGTCATCATGCAGTTGCACAGTCGTTAGGTTGGATGCAAATGGTAGGAAGGTGGTGGAGGCTGGGGCGGTGAGGATGACAATGTCTGCTGCCCAGAGCCTGCTGCGGCATCCCCTGCACAGGGATGCTGGTGGCCACCGTGGTCCGCAAGATGCTGAGGCTGTCTACCAGCGACAGTCCCATCATCAAAGGGCATTCAGTGCTGGTAGGAGGGTATTTGTGTCTGCTCCTTGCAAACACCGAGTGAGAATGGAAAATAAGGTGAGTTCTGATGGTAACAGACAAGGACAACAAAAATATTGTGCCCTTCAGGAGATAAAGACATCTTGAAAAATTATACCTATGGGGGAGGGAGGAGGGGGAGAGACATCTGTGCTTCTGTTTATTCATTCATGTTTCTACTAGCCTTTATTATATTTAGACTATGCTAGATGATAGTAGAAGTATTTTGCATCTGATGATGATCTGGGCAGCGGGAGTGCTCTATGGCAGCCTTCACAGCTCCTCCTGGCCCGGTTTCCTTACACATATTTGACACTTGATGCAGGTTACGCTGCACTGTCATCTGATGGAGGTGTAAGCTCGGATCTTTTTTGTTCAGCTGTTTCGCTTTGTATTTTCTTTTGCTAACGGGCTGTAATCAGACAGGAGCAGAGGGAAATCCAACATCATTAAGCACCACGAGACCTCTGCCCTTTTTGAGCTGACACAGGAGAGTCCTTCAGTTCTTTGACAGCTAAATGGGAGGAAACAAAACACAATGTTCCTTGTACTTCTAAGCAGTTGCTGAAATGAAAAAAGATCAATTCTGAGATGAAAGAATTAATCTTACAGCTGGTGCTTGAAAAATGGTGGTGCCTGTATTTGATATCTGGAGAAATGCTAAGCTGGGACATTGTTATAGCCTCTTTGGGTGCCTTTCTAGAGAGGCAGAAAACTGGAATCAGCTTATTGCTTCTTAGAAAGTCTATCAAGGACATCAGGCATACAATGTAATGTCTGTAAACTGCTTTAATCTGATCTTATTTTGTATAATAATCGTATAACAATCACTTTGTCTTAACCCGCTTTCCTTTTTCCCTGGTCCAAAGGGAAAATTCTCTGAATGAAGGGAGAGGAAGGGAACAAAGCCGGCAGTCTCAGCAGCTCGCAGCCATGCCAGCTTTGCACTGTTAGACAAGAATTAGTCGAGTGGGTCTCTCCTGACTTGTGAAAACATCATTGTCCTTTTCCTATATCATGATGAATTCTGCAGGTTTTTTAGCCGTGCAGAACCCTCTCTGGTATTTACAATGATAGTTAATTTGGCCAAAGATTGATCAGAAGCCTCACATGCACATCTCCCAGCCTTTCCAGTATGAGGGCCAGTTCTGAAACCCTCTCGGTGCGTGACATTCTGCAGGACCCACCCCCAAATAAAGTCTCACCATAAAAGATAGATCTGTACCTTTTATACTTTATTACATCCTGTCTTACCGTTGCAGTGGGTTTTTCATTTGGGGATGTATTTGATGCTGTCTCAGTGTTGTGGCCATAAGTCATGCTCTCCATGCCCAATGCATGCTTTCCAGAGTCTGTGCATGCAATGATACGTACACATGGAACACTGCCTGTCCTGATGCTCGAGTGGTGCAGAGCAGCCTAAGCAGGGCTGTGGTTTCTCATGCAACATCAGCAAGAGGGACGTGCCTTGGCCTTTGTTAGGAGCGGTTTTAAACCAGATGCCCCAGGGAGAATGGATTGCTGGGCTGTTGAAGCTTGTCCCCCCATTCAGCTCCCAGTTTCCCCCTCTTATCTCTCACCCGTTAGCTCTCTGCTGGCTTTCACACTTCCTCATAACTCATTCCTGGAAAAAGGAGGGTGGGAACGGAAATACTCCATTAGACCTCTCTCTGCTGATTTACATTCCACGGTGCACATGGTAAAGGGCAAGCCAGATTCCTCCTGGTTATAAGCACCACATACAAATCTTTCCTGTTCAGTTAGAGCAAACCTGTGCTGCCAGCTACCACTGCCGACTCCCACATCAGCAAGGACTAAACCTGGCCAGAGGAGCTTCTGATCAGGAAATCAGATTTTCTAGGGTCTGGAGGAGCCAATATGTTGGATGAGATTCATCTGCTGGCTGCTGTGACAGTCCTGGGAGTCCTGGAGCAAGGTAGGGACCATCGGAGGCACACTCCCAAATACTTGCTTGGTCAGTCTACTGTACCTCCACTGCTTTCTTTTCACTTCCACATTTAATTCTGTTGTTGCACTGGCACTTCCCTGCTTTTCAGACAGTGGACTGATACCTTGTCTGGGTTTTGAAATGTATTCAACAAAGCGAGCGCCTGGGAAGGCCCTCCTCTGAACTGACCTACCTCCTCAGTTCAGAAATTTCTTGGTAGATCTTCTCCTGTGCAAACATGTAGGATTTCTTTCTTTGAAAAATGGTTTTACAGCAGTTCCTGAAGTTCATGTAGACATTAGCATAGAAAGAGCACTGCAGTGCAAAGGGTGGAAGAACGGGCTGCAGTGGGTCACACGGAACATGTCCCAGCTGTGGGTCCACATTGCATGACAATTTAATTCAGCATCTGGGTGGCTTGTCTGAGGCATCAGTTCCCTCCCTAGTCAGCTATCAGGATTTAGAAAGGGGAAAAAATAAAGATTGGAAAAAACCTTAAAATTGGCAGTAACAAAGTGCATCTGAGCTGTGTAACAACTTCTATACATAACAGATGATCTGTTAATTATGCAAGAGAGAAAGCAGGTATCTGCTGGTGGCACATGCCTTGTTTCACTGTTGCACTGGGTCATTCCTTTTCCTTGTCTGAACGGTACCTGGGTTTTTCATCCAGCTTTCTCTGCTATGTGGAGGTGCAAGGAATGGCCTGCAGAACTCTTGCCCCTACCTCCAGCAGTCTGCTGGCCCCACTGTACCCAGCCAGAGGACTGACCACTGCTACTTTTCTCTCTTTTGCTGCAGCCTACTTCTTCCTCCAGGTGATCTATGCTAGGAGGGTGTTCGGCATTTCTCCTCCAAAGATCTCAGGCCCACCTGAATTTGAAAGGATCTTTCGAGCACAGTAAGAAACCCCTCTAAGATGCTTGCCAGATCTCCTGTCTAATGGCACTGCCCCTCCCCTGCTTTGCCATTGATTTCTCGGGACTGGAATTCAGCAGTTACTCGCCTCCCTCCCTCGGGGTTAAGTTAATGGGTTTAAGAGTCAGCATCAGGTCCAGGTTGGCTCATGAGTCCTAAACACACCAGCCATTGCTGATAGAAATCACACAGGAATCTCTGCTGTAGAGCGAAGGGCTGCTAAAGACATAGTTGGTGGTGCCCGAGACTTAGGATGGTTTTAGCCAAGCAGTGTCAAAGCCTCAGGCAGCTTCAGCCCTGCTCTGAACCCTGCTTGCTGGGAAGGACAAGCTCCCAGAGAGATCTCAGCTGGGGCTGGGACGGGGATAGCCACAATCCAGCATCGCTGCCCTGACTTCAGTGCTAGAGCTGCAGTGGGAGGCAGAGGGGAAGCTTCCACTTTTGCTATAGCTGAGCACTGAAAAAAATCCCACTCCTGGGCAGCAGGAGCAGGATCTCCCCAGCCATCCCCTCCTCTGCTCCTTTGCCAGCCTAGACTCAGCCTCATCCAGCATCTCTTGGTCCCACTACTTTGTCTTTGGGGGGACAGGGCACGGCGTACAAACAATCCAAACAGCTAAGTGCTCCTTCCTACTCCTGCATGAAGCCCAAGCTGCTCTGGCCTTATCTGCTTAGGATGCACTTCATCCTCAGTGTGTCTGCAGCCTGCTGGGGCAGACCTTCCTTGCAGTTTTGGGCTTTGGGGCTGTGGAACTCTGGAAGAGGCACTGGGAGCCCTTTCTCTTTCTTGGTCTTTCATGGTCTGACCTGGGCATCTTCTACTCGGTTTCCTTTGCCCTGGCGACCCAGTTCCTTCCACTCTTTAATATCTGTGAATAAAGGTGGGATGGGAACTGTGGGAAAAAGCACAAGCCTGGAATTCTTTTATGGTGACATCAGCTTGAAAAAGCAACAGGCTCCAGCCCCTGGAAACTGCTAGGGGAAGCAAAAGAGGAAGATCTTCCTCCTTTCCCTTGTTTATGACCTTCCTCTTTCCTGCCAGGGTGAACTCCTCCGAATATTTTCCCATTTTCCTGGCACTTCTGTGGCAAGCTGGACTCTTCTTCCATCAAGGTGAGAACAGCCCGCTACCTGGTTTGTCACTGGATCTGTTCCCCTGAGTGCTGGCTCAGCCCTCAGGTCCTGCTCACCTTCTGAACAATAAATTAGGCAGTAATTGTGTCTCTGATGGGAGGGTAGAGTCAGAGGACACAGAGCCTCTATTCCTTCACTTTGGGCTACCTGCTTGGCTCAAAGTCTCTCTCAACTGCAGGTCTGGCTGCAGCCTTGGGTCTGCTCTACCTCTGCGCCCGCTACTGCTACTTCATGGGATACAGAGCATCGTCCTCGGAAAGGTAAATGCCTCTGCCAGCCTGGAGTGTGTGGTAACTCCTGAGGGTTTGCATTTGGGAACATAATGTGCTTCGGGGAAGCTCGGGACTGCCTCTGGCTGCTTTGGGGTCCGCACATGACTCAGCCTTGCCAAGCTCTCCCCAGGGCATAACGTGGGCATGGGTACAGGGCTGGGGCCGGAGACACAGATACGGGGCAAGGCTGGAGCTGCCCCAAGCCCTTGCAGGTGCGTGTGTGCTCCCTCGAGGCAGGAGCCAGGCACGGGACCCCATGCAGGGGACAGGGGACAGGCAGGGGCTGCCTTTCCACCCCCTGTTCCAGAGCAAGAGCAGCTATGCTTGGTCTCAGAAGGCTCCCTCTCTCCTGACAGGCTCGCCCCGATATACTTTAGCACTGGAGTTCTCTGGATTCTCATTGCAGCATCAGCCCTGGGCATCTTGCATTTCTTCCTCTCTCACTACGTGGGGCTGAACATCCTCCAAGTTCTCACAGTGTGACCTGCTCCTCTATCCTTCATCGGTGTCCTCGCCTTCGAGTTCTGCTCCCTCCTGCCCATGGTAACAGACTGGCTGTACCTAATATAGCACAAGCAACAAATCCACCCTCACCTGAGTTTTTAACACCTTCCTCCCCACTGCTCAGCACCAGCATGAACTGCTGAGCTCTTCAGGAGGTGTTTTTCCCCTAGAGCACTCTGTGCCAAGTGCTCCATATCTGGCAGCTCTGACATGCCTGATGTGGAAGCAACAATGCTCCAAAACAAGGAGAATTTTTAGGAAAACAGGACACATAAAAGCAAACTCATGTCAGCCTGAGCTTCCCAGCGTTTTGCCCCAGGGAATCGCCATGTGTTCCCCTTCCTCCAGCAGCTCTGCCTTCAGTCCAGACACCCAAACGCGGGTTCATGCCAGTTTCCAAGGCCCACACCCAAGAAAGGCATTTGCTTGAAATCAGATGTGGGCTGAGGTGAGCGATAAACAGGAGCAGCCACCAACATGTTGTGCAGAAGTCTATTAGTGCCCTCGTAATGGTTATTAGCCATTGCCCATGGGCGATGCTGTAAATCAGACTGCGCAAACTCATAACCACTACTGCATGTGTAACTGAATAGTGCTGAGCGACAATGTGCACAAATAAAAAGGCACTGAGCTTGCTGTGCTGGGCGTCTCCCTGTGGGTCTTCAGTTAGCACAGAACAAAAACACAAGTGTGTGAGCACAAGGCGGCTGCCTCGGTTTCCCCACTGTGCAGCACAACGCAGCCTGTGACCCTACGACCTGCGGGAGGAGAGCTCTGAGTAGGGAGAAGCTGATTTTCAGAGGTGCTGAGCTCCCGGATTGCAGGCTGAGCCGCTCAGCACCATACAGTGGTCCCCGCTGAGTGGTTTTGCTGGTGCTTAGGTCCCCCTCCGGATTGGCCCCCCAGCAGCAGGAAGGGCGTTCACAACACTGATGCTTTTGGCCATCAGTCCACTCATGTTAGCAACACAGCTCAGAAAGCACCAGCAGTGCTCTGTGCCATTGTCACGGGGGGACTTCACGCCAAACCCAGAGAGCGAAAATAAGTGCATTAACATGCTGCCAGTTTAACGACCTTTTAAAACCCGCTGTCGTCCCCTCCCTTCCCCAGCAGTTTGCATATCTAGACTGTAACAACAAACGGCAGGGGTTTTTTGGAAGAAGTGAATAATTTTTCACATTGTTCCATTTCCTTCCCTGCATTTTAAACTGGCTTATCCAACAACACCCCCACTCCGTTTTCCTTTTGGGGTCTCCTGCCTTGGAGTTGTGCTGCTGCATTGAAGTGGGCAAACACTGCAGGGGAAGGCTTAAACACAAACAAAAATATCTGTACAGCACTTGCCTCCGCAAAGTTGTCAGTGCAGCGGGGCCCCATCCTCACAGGAACCCCCGGATGTCGCAGCAAGATAAACAACAAAATAACTTTTTTTCTAGTAGCTTTGGTAATACACTTTGGAAAAGGCTGAGCATCGTTTAACCCCAACTGCGCCTTAGCAAGGCCAGGAAGGAAAAGACATGCCACCTGCCCCCAGTCAGATTTTACTTAGCCTTTACATTAACGTGTCCCACCATCTCCTGAAGTTAATTCTCAGTTCTCACCTTTTTACCGGCATAACCAGTCACCCCCCCGAGGTTAATACAGAAAGACAGGTCCTGGCTCCATATTAAAACCCCGCTGTCTCGGGTTAGTCCAAGCTGGTGCTCACTGGTTCTGCAGACACAACCTCCATCTTTTACCCTGCAACCAGTTTTCTAACCCTGCCGTGGTGGCCTGCCGCTGCTACCCACCTCAGCCCCGCTTGCCTAGCTCTGTCTGTGACAGGGCTGCAGAATGACTCCGAGGAAAGTTAATGATTCAGCAGCAAGGCTGTGGCAAGCCGGCTTCTCCCCCTGGATGTACAGATGACCATTAAAAACCTTGGTGCGGCACAGCCAGGCTCTGGCCCCAGCTGCCTGCCGACGCTAGCTCTGCCACAGAAAAACTGCCCGGCAGAGGCGGCGTTTCAGGTGCCTCCAGCAGAAGGAAAACTCTTCCCCTCCACCCAGGGATGCTGTCATTACTCTGCAACTTCCTAACTGCCATCAGACAAAACCACTTTGCACAGGACCATGGTTCAACGATGCAGCTGATGACTTCAGGATTTACCCGCTTCAAAGCGCTGCCGCCGCACAGCACGTTGCGCCGGTGAAACCACTTTGCCCACTTGCATCCGCTGCAGAGATGCTGAGGAGCCAGGTTTGGACTGGCAGGGCGTGCGCGGGGGTGGGACAGGGTCTGCCCGTGCCACCCCACG